>NC_041007.1:46681367-47003867 GCF_004193775.1 Glycine soja
TAATAGAAAAATAACGACCTTGCCTTCCAATGATAAATCCAATTCCCTAGACTCACTCAAGAGACAAATAGTCCATCCAGCCCCTAGAGACAGTACTAACTGTGGAGGAGGGGGTCTAATCATATCACTCTCTTCTTGAAGAGATTTCTCTGTTAAGGTGAACTAAGTTAATAAAATATATCAACATATTATTAATTAACACTCATGTACCAATCATATGGAGTATATACAACATTTATTTCATGATTAGTTAATGTTGTGTTAATACTTTATTAAATTACGGCACTCATGTCTAGTACTACAATAATAAATTTACATAAGAAGTGACATATTTCATTCATTTTTCTTTGCTTCGTCTATTTGTGGTCATCATGTTTGCAGCTTTAATTTCCTTTTATGTCCAGTTACTCCGGTAGGAATATTAATTCGTACTCACGGGGTTTGTTCACTAATTAGGAACCAATTGCCAAAGTTTTAGGCTACATCCAACTCTTGATTTTGATCTCTGCCAACTTTACACCCCTAGTTAGAAGTTCAGTTTCTAAGCTTCACGGAATCATCATCACAAATCTATATAGTCACGATGAGTCGACACAATATTAATCCAATAGGATCACAATTTTTCTTGCGTACACCCGCATTGTTTTTTCCCCACAAGCAAGTTTGCAAAGGCAATAATCTCTATTACCCTCATTATCCAAAATCAGAAAAAATGGCCACTAGAGGCCTCAAAATTTGCTTGGCCGTGTCCTCTCTTTTCTTGATCATTCTTGCCATCGTTATTGTGACCTTAATTTTGACCATCTTTAAACCCAAGAACCCAGATATATTTCTCCACCCAGTTGACCTAGAAAACTTTCAATTGCTTTCACCTAATACAACTAGTGCACCCTTAGGCATAGTGATCACAATTGTGAACCCTAATTATGGAAACTTCAAGTACGTGAATTCCAGTGGCTATCTTAAATATCGTGACACCATTATAGCCGAAGTTCCATTGGGGATAAGATCATTCCCTGCTCGTAGCACTACCAATGTGAGCACTACTGTGGGTATTATGACCGATAAATTGATACAAGATCCAAAGTTTTTGTCAGATATTGAAGGTGGGGTGTTCAATTTGACAGCAGAGGCCACACTTCCTGGGAAAGTGACCATGATCAAGATTTTAAGGCTTAAGGCCAAGATTTATATCTCTTGTGGCGTCTCTTTCAACATAATTACCGTGGATGCTAGTTCCAGCTGCATGTCCAAAATCAAATTGTGACTGCATGTTAATTGCAAAAGAGAGGAATTTCTACACATGTTGAAACTAATATGCTCTTGGTGGGGGTTGGGGGAGGATATATGATCTCCTTTGCCTTTAAATTATTACTCTCTCCTTTTCTTTTTATCTTTGTCTCACTGGTTTCATTTTATCTTATTTTAAGATTTTTACGTAAAAATTAAAAAAATGTTATAATTTTTATTGACTCTAATGAAATAGTTATAACGTTTTTTATTTTATCATTTTTTTTCTACCTCACCATAAATACATATGTATAAATTAATTAAAAATTAGATTAAAAAAGTAATAATATGTTTAACAAAAATATAATTAATATGATATCAAACTTTTAAAATGATAGATAAATAGAAAAAAGTAGTATTATTATTACGAATAAATATGTATGCAGTAACAATATAAGCAAATTATATTAAAAATAATTTATAATTAAATGATAGTATATATTAACATGACTAAGTATGTGAATCCGTTCGAGGTTTATAAAATTTTTTAATCATTAGATTTTTTATATTTTTTTTTGTCACACTTAGATAAAGAAGTGTGATGAAAGTTTCACACAATAAAAAAGATATGAGATTAAAATCTCATATCGAATAAAAATAATGTAAAAATAAATTATATAAGGAATATTCGTATCCTCTTTGCATGAAAAAATAAAATCTACTCTCTAACATTTCTTTTTTATCTTTCCTCCCCCAACTTTTTCCCCTGCATGTGAATCTCATCATCAACAACTGGACACCATTATGCTATCTTCCACGATGACATTTCATTTTTTTCTTCTCAAACTCATGGCGAGGACCACCAACTACCACAACAACAAGAAGAAAACTGTTGAAAAAAAGGGGGAACGGATATGGGAAAACTGATCTTGAATCAATAACAAAAAAAAAAACAAGGGGAGGGGGAACAAATCTTGAATTGTTAAACAAAAAACAAAAGGAGGTGAGACAGATCTTTAATCGTTAACAAAGAACAAGGGAAGGGGAAAAGATCTTGAACAAAATTGTATAAACAACAACACGAGGGAGAAGGGTTTGGAGTCTTGCGAACTAGTTGTGGTGGTGACGTCGTGCACGGTGGTGTCGCAACTCCGAGTGTAGTAGAAAAGAACATCACACAATGTTGGAGTTGATAGGTTCGGGTACCTACGATGGAGTTCTATTTGTGGTTTCGATACGGAAACACTGCGGGGCAATTTCGGGTTATAATTCTGATGAAGACGGAAAAGCTATATGGTGCGGTAGATGCACCATAGTGATTTATTAGTAAGATTAATCCAAGGGCTAAAATGCACCTTGATTCATAGTAACAGTTCTATTTAACACAAATGGTTAAGAATTTGGTACTCTAACCTTCCTCATGATGGTGGGTTACTTTTCTCTTTTAGTGGATAATCCTTCCTAAAAAATCTCTTGACACCTCGAAACTATAATTGAGTAGGTACAACTAGATAAGATTGCTGACAGACCAAAAAAAAATTTGGTTAATAGTGTAAAAACTGTTATACTAATAATAATGCATGCAAATTAAACTCTATTATTATTATTTTATTCCTTTCAGATGCATCCCGAATGACCCTTAATTAATTTCTTTTCAAAAGGACTAGATACTTTATGTGACAAAGAAGAATATGCGAGTACGTAATATATGTCATACAAGTATTGGCAGCTTAAACATGTACATGAATTAATGTTCTTTTATAAATAAAAGTATTCTTAATGTCGAGTGTTAAAATTAACAACCAAATTCTCTGAATAATGTTAATATTTAAATTGTCTACATAAAGTGACAAGAAGAGGGAGTGAGGTTGCAAATCATTTTTTTCTTAGAAAGAAAAAAGAAAAAAAAAAAAACAGGTTACTACTACATTAATTTCAACACAGGTTTCAAAATGAGATTAAAAGAATCTACTAACATGGGACTGATAACATAATATAGTGTAAGTTACACTTGTCGTTGTTCTGTATTTTTTTTTTTCTAAATTATGTCTCATACTTCTTTATTTTTTGGTATTATTCTTGATCCTTTATGCAAACAGAATTATCTATATGATGTGTTTATGTCTACCTTATTTATGATGAATTCATTCAAGAAACTATATTAAACTTGAGAATGCTGAAAAAAGCTATGAAAATAAGTTAAATTCAATCTTAGACTCAAGTTCAACATGAATATCAATATCATTTTTCAACATCAATCTAATTTAACTAAATGTTATTTTTGGTTCTTTATGTTTTAATATTTTATTATACTTTTATATTTTAATTTTTAAAAGTTTTGTTCTGATCTTTAATACTTTTAAAAGTTTTATTTTAAGCATAAATATTAAATATATTAATAAAGGAATGTAATATGTCTATTAATGTTGAATGAAATAATGATATAATATGATAATTGAAACGATGTATACTACAATTTTAGTTCTTTAAGAATTTAAAATAATTCCAATACAGTCCATTAAATTTTTAAGTGATTATATTTTGATCATTTGTTTAAAATGACTAATCTACATGGGTTAATTATAAATCGATATATGCTTCCATTTAATTTCAAAAATACTACCGCATCTTATATTATATCAGTTATATAAAAACAATGTAGAAATGACGACGCAAAAAAGCTTTTTTGCGGTAGTGGGATTCTCAACGGTCAAAAAATACATTCATTCACACTATCTGTCAATCAGAATCATTATATGAAAGATTAAACGACTCATATATATATCATCTAAAAAAATCACACATAAAACACGCATTTAAAATACAAAACATTCAATCTTTCTCCAGATTCATGAATGTGTTAATGCATGAATGTATGAAATCTATGTCCATTCTTTATGCGAGTTTTTCACGTTTGAGTAGAGTTTTCTAGAGTTTAATCGAGAAGTACTGCATTTAATTACATAATATTTTTGTGCATTTTTTGAATAAAAAAGAGATATAAAAGAAATACAAGGCTACATAGTTACTGTGATAAAAAAATAAATAAAAAGAATATTATATTATGTACAATAACTTAATCCAACTTAAGAAACACACTTATTTGCTAATTGGCGCAACTTGCTTAATTTGTAATTGTGGTCATGGGGACAAAAGGAACAAGATGTTTTTCTACAGAAATAAATACCAAACACATGCAATACAAAATTGAGAATAGGACTTATTTGGAAGTGAATAGAGTGGGTTTCAATTTGAAGTGTCAAGGGGTGGCACATGGTGCTGGTGGTTGTTAACTAATTAACGTTGGCTTTGGTGGTGGGAGAGGTATATATATTTTGAAAACGAAACCCTTTCTTGTGGCTTTTGCTTCAATTGCTTCTTCTTTCTAAGTGATTCCACCCAAATTACGCAGACATGTCATTGGAGCTATCTCCTAGAAGCTGTTCATACTTAATTCATATACTAACAAGGATTCTCGCACAACACACTCTTTTTGGCTTTTTGGGTGCAGTGGTATTTTTGTTTTTGTTTTTTATTACAATATTAATGTAAAATATTTATCAATTTAACTTATGATTTTTTTTTACCAAAAATTTAGTTTATCACTTTTATAGTAATTTCTTCCCTTTAAGTTCTAACTGCATTTTTATTATTCATCCATATAAGTCTTGAACCAAAATCTTGCCTAAGAAATCTTATTTTACTTTCACTCAAACCATTGATACATTGATTGATATGTGTACTAATATATTCCATGTGATTGTACCTAATTTTTTTTTTTTTTAAAAAAAAAGCACAGAACACATGAATAAACTTATACAAATATTTGTAGTCTTTATAAGAAAATAAAATATAATATAAATTATGTTAAATTATAATATTTTAACAATGAATCTCTTTTATACTATAATTCAAATATAAATTTATATATATATATATATATATATGATAATATTATTTATTTTTATAATAATTATTTTAAAATTTTTATTTAGAGTATTTTTTTAATTGATTGAGAGTTTAAAAAAATATATTGACAATGTATCAAAATTAAAAATTTTTATTTAATGAAATATGAGACAAAATCATATTTGTAATGAGAAAATAATTTATTCACAAATAAATAGAAATTGTTAAAATAAACTGTAACAACGTTAATACTTATAACACAATTAATAAAAAAGTTATTTCTACAAATGAAGAAGAAGAAATATTAATATGATTAATTTTAATTTTTCTCATATAAGTTTTAAGCTACATAAATAAGGTATTTTGGAGATTGGAGAACATATAAAATAAGCTGTAAAAAACTTATAAGTGTGTTGTAATTAGTTATTTTCATAAACTCGCTCAAACAATTAAACAAATATTTATTCTATAAGAAACTAAAATAAATTCTAAATACGTTCTTTCAAAGGTAACCTAAATATGGTGTGTGTGTTTGTGTTTAAAACGTCCAATTACGAATAGAATTATTTTTTGAAATTAAATCAAATACATACTTCAAGATTCATTAAACTTCAACCCATTTTTAATTTAATGAACCACTTAGACTATAAAATCTATCTATTTAATCACAGCTAGCTGAGGTCCGCTGAGATTTTCTTTTTTGTTATTGGTATATATTTTTATTTTAGAAAAAAATCAGTAAATGGAAATAAAATATAATAAACAGTATCCTGGCACATCATCAAGCAGTTTTTTTTTTTACTGCCAGCATCAAGCAGTTTTTGTTTTTTTACTGCCATCATCAAGCAGTTGCTATCTGCATATTAGGTGAAATCTACAACCGTTAGCGAATTCATAGAAACAGAATGGAAGTGTATGTGGAAATAATTTTTATAGGTTAAGGATTAAATAAGAAGATTTTATAATTCATAATAATTAAGGGACATGGATGTATATATTTTTCCTAAATTTATAAGAAAGAGCACAACGATGAACGAACTCCTTAATTAATTTAGGCAGCATATAGGCTTAATAAAAGTGCGTTTTTCTGCTCCAAGAGCGTGCCTTCGTTGGGTAGCTACAAAGATAAAAAGTAAAAAGTAAAACTACTTCAACTGTGTAATTTATTTATTTTTGGTGCATACTTCAATTGTGTAATTAAAGAAGAATAAAACTACTTCTTGTTATATACAAATTAAAGAATAACATAATATAAGCTTTCAATACTTCCTATATGTACATATGTGTTTATGTTTTTCATACAAGCATGCAATTAACAAGGTCTATTATGTCTGTAATCAAGTTATATATATATTAATGCTGCGGATGAAGGGATTAATTGACGATTGATAGTCATGAAAGCTGAAGCTGATTCTCTATTATCAGTTTTTAGCATGAGTTAGACCTTTGATCTACCACCCCATAACGCAAGATCACATCATTAGTGGTTGTTAACTATATGATAGAGCACCTAACGTGTGATGTTTAACAAATTTTAGCCAAGTGGCAAGTGGTTCTGATTAATTGTCTTTTCAAACTACTTGTACTTAAGTTTTTTCCAATCTTAAGAAGGATGTTCATCTTAAGTATGTTTAAAAAGAGTATATCAGATCTAAAGAAAGAATGTGTGCTTATGACATTTCTCTTGTTTTAGAGAACAAACAAATAATTTTGTTCCGAGTTGAGTAAAATTATTATAAAAGCAGTGCATTTTTGAATTTAAACTTAAAATTATTAGTTAAATTAAAATAATTTTGTGTTAGTTGATTCATATCTTAAACTTATGACCACTAATTAAATTGGAATATATAATTTGGTGTCAAAAGTTGATTCATGTATTTAATGGTTATATAATTATTCGAAGTAATGTATTTGAAATTTCCCTTTCCTTGATCATCAATTATTAGGCTAATCTCCAACCATCTCATGTGAAAGACTTTGATAATCTTGCCGTGGCATGCGAACATATATAAGGCGATCGTTGTCAACAGTTTCACCAATTTTGTAGTATTTATACTATCTGATGGAGACTGACAAATTAACAGACAGATCATATATACCAGTGGTTGGCAATTGAAAATCTTGAGCTCCGGCATTGGATTGCACACACACACGTATCGATTTATTTTAGAAGCTTTTATTTGAACCACAACTCGATGTTGACCAAATGGGCAATGCTAGCTGTGCATAATTATGGAATAATGTGATCATCATCTGCATTCTCATGTATACTAAAAATGAAAAGTAAAAATAATCTTATATAGCTTGTAGAAGAATAATTAATGGAGCCAGTGCAAGAAAACATTTCATGGTGGAATTTATATGTTAAGTAATATGCTTCCATTATTCGTGCAATCTTTCGTTCTAACCTGTTTTAAATGCTTGAGCACATGGAGGGTTCTTTTGTTGCAACCATTTCTTAATATTCTTTATTGAAAGAACGGCAGGTAGGAGGTAGGAGACGAATTCATAATATTTAAACTTATCAATCTACTCTTTCCTTTTGATTAAATAATATATGATACTATATCAAAGTATCTTATAATTAAATTAAACGCTTTTTGAGAGTTTAAACTAATTATTATCATACATAAACATCTTGTTGGTCTGATTAAAACTAATTAAGTCTAATCTCTTTAAATAAGGTTTCACATTTTGATCTTATAAATAAGAAAGATCAGTTAAGTAAAAAATTGGTTAACCGATCAGTTAAAGTTGGTAAAAATCTGGTAAGGATTGGAGCCACTGAATTGGTTTAAACTGTTTTTTTTTTTTTTTCCTTTTCCCCACTTTTTAATTTCCATTCTAAAACACGTTTTAAAATAAATAATTGATCATATATGAGATATTCATATGAATTGTTATTATTTAGCTATTTTGTTATGAGTTTTTTATTTGATAAACTATATATTATGATTCCTCTATATTAATTTAAATTTTGTTTTTTAATAAAGTGTATTACTTTTTCATCTAATATAATATTTAAAAATATGTATTCAATTATCTGAGTGTATAGACTTGCGGTGTTTGGAGGTCTACCTACTTGGATATCATTCCAAACTCCAAAGAAATAATACAGACGAAACTCTCTTGTTTGAATAAACTATCAGTACGTATATAAGGAATCAGCATTATATTAATCATTACTTAATTAGCATATTTGTAGAACAATGTATATGTATTGTTTATTATCAGCGTGTCGCTGAAGATATTATAGCATATAATTAAACCAATGTAAGCATAAAAAAAAAAAAAAACAATGTTCAAGCGAATCAGACACAAAAAAAATAAAAATAGACCGAAGTAATAGGATTTTTTTTTCATCAGTCTGAGAAAAAAAACAATAAGCAAAGATCTTGAAGCAAAAAGATATACATACATGAAGCAAAATTTGTTGGTCTATTTCAACTTTGATATTCATGATTATTAACAAATTATTGAAATGTTAAGTTATATTATATTATTATTATATATGTGTTTATATATACACGATTAATATATCATAAATACAAGAATTCTACAATTAAAAAATTCACTTATTTTATAGATAAGTCTTTGACAGTTATTTAGTAATTTTTCTAAAAATATAGTTGTAATAAATTTAATTATTGAATCTTTATATATTAGAATAGCTATATTAAATGAGATAATTTTTAGGAGTTTTTCTTTCATGAAAACCTTTTTAAGAAAATTTCTTGACCTCTTTTCTAATATATTATTTTCCATTTTTAAAATTGAATATGATTTTTTAAAATATTAATAGTTAAAATAACATGACAAAATATAGTGTTTATTATAAATTTAAAATATAATTTATATTTTCAAAAGTATTTATTTAATTATAATAGAATGTATGAAAATTAATATCTTAAAATTTTATTAAATAATACAAGAGTAACTAATTTTTTTTCTTTTTTAATGAAGAGAATAAACTTATTTCTAAATAAATAAAATTGTTTATAAAAAATATAGAGTATCAGGCATGCACGTTACAGGGATCCAACGACTTGCACTTTTTTTTTTTTTTTTGCCTACTAAAATAATTGTGTCATCGTCTTTAATTTTTTTCCCCCTACTTTCTGTCATAAACTTTTAGTATTGATGCCTGTCGAATCTCTCATGTTATGTCTAAACAATTTTTTTTTTTTTTGATAATGTATGTCTAAACAACTTTAAAAAAAACAAGAAGACTAAATTGAATATCTCGTTATTCTTAACTTACAAAATGGATATAAAAGGGCCATTTGAGAATATATATATCATTAAATTAATTAATTTGTCATTTTCAAAAAGTTTACAACATATTAATTGGAAGCTATTTTTTCCTATAAATCATTACAAACTATTTGTAGTGTAATTGGATTCTTGAAACCTATAACATACATCATAATTTGTGTAAAAGTCACAGCATACAAATTTTTATTTAAACGATAATTTGAAACTTTTTAAAGAAAACTTCAAATACGTACATGAAAATTTGCACTGACATCATCCTTTCTTTTTCGTATCAATAGTATTATCTGATGAAAGTAAAAATTATTAAAATAAATTGACCTTTTTGAACAAAATACTTCTCACACAATTACTTTGTCTTATGTTTTAACTCAACATCGATAGTGCTAGTTAGCATCAAAATTCACTATATATTAATTGTCATCACTAATCAGTCTATTCTCATACAAAAAACTATAAGTGCCATCTTACTATTTTTGGTTATTACATTTTCATATTGTCTTAGGTTAAATAAAGAATGACCAACTTACAGTTTATGACCCCACCTGAACCTGATTCACTTCGAGTGCTATACCTATTCTTTGGCATTTTCAATAGCAAGCATGAACAGTGTTTTTCTCTCCCTATTGTATTAATTTATCAGAATCCACATTTGGTTTATTGATTTCAAATTTACAGTATAGTGTCGTCCACATGATTGTGGAACATTATCTTAAATATGTTATATTATATCCCTTTTTTGTATTTATTTTTTATACTACATGTTGAGTGATTAATCTGGAGAATCTAGAAAACTGACACACTATATAGTTAATTAAGTTTCCCTTCAAGAACAAATTACCAAAGACAAATTTACCAAACTACTAACTAGAATTAATTAATATACACAGTCACAAACAAATTATACATCACAGTCACTGATCATGCTCTTTAATACTATACAATTCCATAACTTGAGCCACATAGAAGAACACATAGAAAAGGAGGGGTATATATATATATATATATATATATAGAAAGAGAGAGAGAGAGAGAGGTGTATATAGACAAAAGTATCAGTCACCCCAAATAATTAACCAACAAAGACAAAGGAACCAAGCATAGCCCCCTTTTCTTCAAGTCTGTGCAATCAATGTTCTTTCCATTAAATTTTAATTCATGCTCATTATCATCCATCTTCAAATCTGAATAATGCTCTGATGATGTGATGAATTCCTTACCCTACACAATCATGATCATGAAATTAAACCATACATACATAGAAAATTGGTTAGCTAGGAATCAATATTGATGAGAACCAAATTTATTTCTTCTCTTGAGATGAAAAGCATTATAATCCAGGTTTACCATAGAACCTTCTAGTTGATCATCAACCTTCCTAGAACTCATTTCAGCTGGATTCAAGTCTCTAACCTACACATAATAATTAATAATGATATTACAAACAATCAAAAAATGAGAAAACAAAACAAAATAAAAAGTTTCATATCATACATGAATATGATTGCTGAAAGAGGTGGAGATATAAGATTGGTCTAACGGTGAAGGAAAAAAGAAAGGGATGAGAGATTACAGGTTCAAATTTTCTCGTTAACAAAAATTAATAATACTAACAAGTAATATTTGTTGATAAAAAAAATGATTGCTAGGAGAGGCAAAAAAAATATATAAGAAACAATAATTGGTGTTTTGTTTTGTATACCTTGGGGCTATTGACTGGAGAGCTAGCAGTGTCTTCCAAAGGGTCATCCTCTGATATCTGTTTGGCTCTTGCTTTCTTGAAGCTTAGTTTTTTGGGTAGATTTGGTGCAGTGCTGACCTTAAAATTCTGATGAGAAAATTTCCATGCAGCACAAGAAGCAGCATCTGAGAGCAAAGAGGAGCCATCCAAACTGGAACAATAACTTGGCTCTATGCCTTTTGAGAAATCTTCTAAGTAAGATGTCCATCCACTTTCCTCATCAGAACCACTTTGGTTTTTGCAGCCAGGTACTGCTCTGCCTCTAGATGAAAAATTCAGAGAATGATCCATTAATCAAACTCTAACAAGAAGAGCATATATACTATAAGAGCACCACTATAATAATAATAATAATTTATAATTTATATCAATAATAAAAAGAATATTCTTGTTTAGTCTCTACTTTTTTTTCGAATTTATTTTATCTTTTAATTGTTATTATAAATATTTTACTATTCTATTTCAACTTGTGATATACGCTATATAGATAAATAAATAAATAAAAAATACGCCAACTACACGCGCAACAAATTCAAGTCCAAAGAATAAAAAAAATGTAAATAAAAAGGTATGGTAGGAATTGTCTTTCCAATAATAATAATAATAATAATTATTGTTATATATATATAAAAAAAAAGATTGGGGAGTGGTTGAGAAAACAATTTGCAGAGGGATTATTTCTAACCGAAAGTTAGACTGAAGAATGGAGAAAAAGGAGTCCATACCATAGATTCTTGGGGTGGGCCATAGGGTGTTGAGGAAGTTAAAAAAAAACAGATGAAATTCCAACTGAAAAAACCAAATATAGAAAAAGAGAGAGAAAGAGGAGAAAACTTGCATATAGAGAGGAAAAAAGTCACTATTCTTGTAGATTAACTTAGGTAGAGGTATTGTTTTAGCTTAATCTGATATATCAGGTTAAGTTCTGAATATATACGGCTAATTATATACTTAGAGAAGAAGTTCTACCGCTTATAGTGATAATATTTTACTCCAACCGGATTAGATTGCATTTAGACTCTAGGTACTTGAAGAGATAAACCAAAAAGAAGAGCAAATAAAAAGAAATATATATATATATATATATATATATATATATAGAGAGAGAGAGAGAGAGAGAGAGAGAGAGAGAGAGAGAGAGAGAAACGGTTGTTGACCTTTGCGGTCCAGAAGGACGGCATTTTCCAATTTTCCTTTTGAAAGACTCGGCTTTCTGGGATGGCAATGGTCGTATATTCATTGTATCCCCATAAAATAGGAAAAAAAGTTAATCATACACGTCAAGTGTGTGGGTAAAAATTGGAAAAAGACAGAGGTAAGAGAAATAAAATTAAAAGAACAGAAAAATTAATATAAGTGACAAATGATGTAATGGAAAATAAAAAGAGAGTGAAAATATATATAATAACCCTGTATCTGTAATGTTTGTGCTGTGTTTTTTCCAATAACAATTCGAGTTTCATTTTGGTACCGTGTATAATCTTTTAATGTAAATTTTTATCATGCGAATTGTTAAAGTAAAATTAGAATTCTTATTAAAAACAGTACAAACAACATTTATGAAACTATATCTAAGTTTTCTCCTCAAATTAAATTGTTCTTTTATAAATTATAATAACTTTTATTTTACTGCAAAAATTGTAATAACTTATGGTAATTGCTTGGAGGTTGGAGGGTTTCTTAGTGGCAACAATGTTAGAGGGGTTGGTACGGCATCAATTGCCGTTAAGAATTAAGATATTCCAATTATAAACAAAAATAAAATGAGGGTAAATTTGTGAACAGAGTTTGCTGAACTATTACTTAATATTTTGTCTTTTTCATCGGCTAGGTTTGTACACCTAAATGAAATGATGTTATTAAGGGCAAACATAAACTATTACTGATATTTAAGTGCACATTTTCTTTATCATCCATCTCTACCCAACACACTCTAACCATATGTTGGGAATAGAGGAAAGTGAAAGGAACCGATTGGAAGGGATAGAAAACACTTTATTTTAGGGGGTGTTTACATGTAATTTTAGGAAATTCTAAAAACAACTCTTTTGTTTTTGTTTTCTGCAAGAACAAAAAACAAAATGAAATCAAGGTGTAAGTAAATACCTTCTTAATTTTCCGTCATTTGGAAGAATAGAATAGAGGAAGAAAGAGCAGACAATGCATGGGCCTCACAACAGTAACTGTTTCTTTGAGATTCTAGCGAAAAAGGGGAGAATCAAGTCTTTTTTATACAACTAGGGAATAGCCCACATGCTTTGCATGCTTTGAGCAAACCCATGAGAGAGTGAAGGAAAGAAAGAATAGGCTACCTTGAATTGCAATTTGACACGAGGCTAAACAGATTTTATATAACTTTGGGTTACAAAATTATCCTTATTTGAATTACATCTCATTCTTTATTTAAGCAAATCTTCTTTACTTTTCTTTCACTTTCTATGCAATGAAATGGAAGAAAATAAATCTTTTACCTTTCTTTCCTTCCAAATTCATTTCTAACAAATAACCTCCTAAATCATCCCCTTTTTTATTCCTTCTCTTTTCGTTATTTTCACTTTGGTTCCTTTCACTTTCTCTTCTAAACCAAGCATCACTTAAGCTTTAATATTCCTCACATATTAAGTTAATATTATTTTATTGGTATCTATTGCTTATAAAGGCAACCTGATGCATCATACTTCAGTATCAGTTTGAATTGAAAATTTTCAGTGATATAGATTGTTTTTTCCTCCTCTCTTCTTTGTTGAACCCAGATTGCTGCAAGATACTGCTCAAAGGAGAGACTAGTTGGCACTCTCACAAATACACCAAGGTCTAGATTATTCATTTTTTTTGTCAAAATAGCAAATGCCACAGGAGTAAGACATTTTGAAGCTATCATATGAAGAAATGGAGAAAGACCATAAATCCAAATTACAATCCTCCCATAAAGAATATGAACAGTATGAAATGTGCCAATTCTGAAATTGTAAAACAATATTTCTCATGTCACGTATCTTGCCAATATGATGAGGGTACATGAAAAAGACATTATAAGGCCTATTTGGATACAAGTTAGAAATACTATTAAAAGTTTATCTACTGAAAATAGAGTTTTTTATATTAGAAAAACTCTCAAAAACATTTTTAAACTTGTATCCAAACATATCGATAATTTCAATAAGGAAGAGGAAATTAAAGAGGTAGAGGTTGAGGAAATTTTCGCAGAAGAGGACATGGCAATTTCAACTAAGGGAGAGAACAATTTCAACTCACCTGATCAAGGAAAGTGTGGGAATAATTTTGGTTTGCAAATCAAGGAAAAGGAATAGGTAACAACTACTAACAAATTTTAGTTTTTTTATCATTGAAAGTTTGGACATAAAGCTACCTATTGCAAATTAAAACAACAAACAAATGTAGCAAAACGTTGATATAACAAAATATTAGTGAAAATTCTTATAATCCACAAAAGAGGAAACCACAATACATCTTACTCAGTAGGCAAGGCGTAGCTTGTAGTGGGAGCGTATCGTGGGTAAGGTATGAAAAATGGCCTCCAGAGAGTAGAAATCGACCTATTAAGCGTAACTAAGCTAATATGTGTCGAGCCAAGTGTCTAAATTGACTCGTTTATACTCCAACTTGGAATGATACATATTTGTTTTAAGGGAGAAAAAATGTGGTAGTAAAATCAGAGATGAGATGTGAAACCAAACACTAATCAGCACATAATATACATAAAAACTTGCAGAGCTGCAGTGTATTATACAACTTGATTTTACTAAAAGGATAACAATTCTAGGGAAATGTTATTTTCTTCTGGGTACAGATTAAAGGGGTACCCGAGATAAGCTAAGACAGACATATTTTAACCAGTTTGGTTCCTAAAATTTGAAAACATGGGCCAAATTAGCTCAAATTCTGCATCAACATAATTTAATAATTGTATCTAGACTTTCATTCGTGCTTCCTTAATATTAACATACTTGTAAATCCAACTGAGAAAATACGAGAAATGTTAAGGGTGCCAACTGACAATAATTCAACTAGACATTTTTCATCAATTATCTGTATATAACATCTACCGCGTATACCTTGTTCTTTTTAAGAAAACATAATATTTACAAAAAATAAACATTTTGGTACTTCAAGGACAAACGATCCAAGAACCCCCCAAAAGTTGTGGTAAAGGAAAAATAAACACTAGACCATACGCTTCCAACAAATAAGTGTGAAAGAATGGGGTAGCCTTGAGTCCTGACATCATAATGACGATTTGGCATCATAAGCATGGTCATACTCATTTATAAACCACTAGAACATTTGGCAAGGCAATCTTCAACAATGAAGATAACACCTCCCAATCAACCAAACAAGGAAATATTTATGGAATACAGCATATAATGACACAGCAAATATCCTTGAATGCGATTTAAAATTGAAGTAAATAAGAACCATTATCAATTATCATCAACTACAGAGCAATACATGGAAAGGGAGAAAAATTAACCAACTCACACAACTCAAACACCACAAATACAAACAGCTGAAAGGAAGCATATGAAATACGTAAATCAAAACATTAAAATAAAACTTTACATATTACCACCGTGTATATAAAATTCCATCAGACAAGCTGATTTCTTGAACATAATAAATTCAGTAGGAAAGCAAAGGAAAATAACAGATAGAGCTGTAAATGTTCAAAAGCTAGGATAGACATTCCAAATGTCCAAGGAGCTCAACCACGTCATAGTTCTAGTGGCCATATTTCTGAAACTCCCACTCACTGTTATCTGTACAAGCAAAGAAACACAAGTAAGGCATGCACTTCTTAACCCATAAGGTCCCAAAAGAAAAAGAGGATGTAAGGAACTAGGCCTGCATACCTAGAGGACAAACTTGACGGGTCTTGAGCCATCGACTAATGCAATGGAAGTGAAAAGCATGGTTACAGACTCCTGTATAAAACGAAAGCCAGAGGAAGCAACAGTTTGAGTAATCCAATGATAGCTAAGAAGAAACAACCACAGAAGTCTTCATAATAAAGAATGACCTACAGACTATTATTTTAAGTTCCAACTAAACTGAAATGGCACAATCTTTTTTCTAATGAGGCAATGACACACACTAATGCACTATATCTTATTCCAAAGTCACAAAAGTAAGGAGATGACACCATTGAGTGGATCTAGCAATACCAAAATCTTTGTGGATCCAAAAAAGTATATTTAAAGTAAGTAAACTGCAGAATTGTACATATGCAGATATTTTTAAGCAACAAATAAAATAATGATCATATGCATTTGCACAACACCAATGACCAGTGAAATAACTTGCAGTAATGAATGGACAAGCATACAATTAATTATTTGTTTGGTATGTCATTCTAGAAGGAAAGTAAGGAAAATACATTTTGATCAGACACCATCTCTATTTCAGTATCAAGGATGGAAATGGAGAGACTGTAATGCAGAAACAATTAATGAGTCCCACAAAGTGAAGCGGCCCAACATGTTTTTTATCCATCTCAATGTTATTAACTTGCATTTCCATTATTTTTCATGATGAAACCAAACAAAAGGAAGCATCCTTTCTTTTTCATTAGACAATAACAAACATGGAAATAATATCTCTTTCTTTCCTTTCTTTTCTTTAGTTTGTATCCCTTCCTTTCCTTTTCCTCCTTTACACCAAAAAAAGCCTGGAGGTCATCATAAATCACAATAGTTGATTCTTATAGTTTAAACTACAACTCCAAGGGTCAAGAAAGTACAATTAAATTTAAAAGCTGCAAATAGTTGAATAAAAAAGTGGCCACATTATGGTACCACTTATACTGATTGTCTGATTATCTCAGACTAATATCAAATAGAATGATCTAGAATCTCTATACTACTAATAACCTTGAAGGTAAGCAAACCTTAAATATAACCTAAATAAATATATGATGTGTTTGGAAATAACTGTTAGTATCTCCATTAGTTCTAAAGTGCAGAGTCCTATGGGTTAGAGTGTGGTGTTCTTGCTTTATGTTTACTGTTTAACTTTGGGGTTATCACTTATCATTATCAATATGATTTGCAATAAGGTTATTTCCATTAAAATGCTTGATCAAATATAGTGGAAACAATATTTTTATGTTTCCAATCCTTAGTAAAGAGTTCTATTTGTATTCTACTTAATTTTGCTTGCAAATTTCATGGCTGATTTTTTTGTCCATTTGAGAGAGAGAGAGGGGGGGGGGATTTCAATGTGAGTGAAGCAGAGGCAGTGGCCACAAGGTTAAGGAGCCAAATAGAAAGAAAACACTGAGTGTAGTGCTACAGTATGCATAAGATACTGAATTTGCTTCAGTTGAAGAAATGAAAAAAGATCTAAAAAGGGGAAAATAAAACAAAGGAGGAAAAATTAGTGTCCTAGATAATATTAAACAAAGAAATATCAAAAGATTAACTCAGACCAGCAACTACATCCAAGCCTAACCCTAAGAGTGAATCACACCATTTGCCTCACTCAAACAAGATCAAGGAGACAATAGCAGCCACCATAGCCCAATAACAACCTTACACAACACAAGATACATAAACAGCACCAGGAAGAATTGGAGGATAAAAAAGCTGTGTTCCTTCAAGATTATAACTTCATGTGTTCAAACAATGGTTTTGAATCAAATACTAAAGCCTGTAAGGGAAGTATAGTTAATTTACAAAAATATTCATGATTAACACACTTTGAGCATTGCACTAACAAGTTAGCCTCTAATTACGAACAACAACTCCAAACAAATTACCTTGCAGCTGAGACTGAAGCACTCTAACTAAACAATATTTTAACTATAAATTATATATATATATATATATATATATATATAAATTAAAATTATAATATTCCAACACCTTATATCTATCTTCTTCGACCCTAATAAGATGACAGATAAGCATACAGGATTCTAAAAGCTATTTTACATAAAATCGAATTAGAAACAAGAGGGGTTTGGATCATACCCCATGCCACAGTGCATTCCTCGCTAGTGGCGCTAGCCTGGTTGGCTTGGCACTCGATGCCTAAAATAAGCGAACCAAAATTTTCAAGAAGCGGAACGAAACGCTTCAAATCAAAGAACTGTTTTCAATTGGAAAAAGTAAAATTTCTTACAGAGATCCATGATGTGGTTCCGGCAGATAGCACAGTTATCGACAACGATGTCTGCAAAAAAAAAAAAAAAAAACAATGAAAAAGTGAATTTCAGAAAAAAAAGAATCGGAAAAATTAGGGTTTAAGGAGGGAGAAAAAAGTAAATACCCCAAGCCCAGAGAGCGACGGCGTTCCACTTCTTGATCTCGAAGCGCTTGGGCTTCTTGGAAGAAGGACCGGCGCTGCTCGAGGGCTCGCCAGCGGGAACCATAGGCACGTCGGAATCCAGAGTCGCCATCGGAATCTCGCTCTCTTTCTCTTGCAACTGTGTGTTTGTGTGATTTGTGTAGTAGTGATTAGTGCGTGAGTTTATTTCTTTGAATGTTGAATAAACAGTGGTGAAAGGTCTTCTTCTCCGCTAAAGTACAATCATGCGTATGAGTATTCCCTTTCAAGGGCTTGGGCTACTGCTTTTTATTGGGCTTATGTAACTATTGGGCCAGTTCCTTCTATTAAAGAAAATAAAAACAAAACAAAGAAATATTACGTTATTAGATTCGTACATCATAAATTCATAACTTTTTTTTTCTTTTCTAGTTTAGACATAAATATAATATAAAAAAAATTACAAATTTTTTGTTGCCGCTGGTATATAAAAATCGTCCATCGCCTTATCTTTTTGTTCGTATTTTCTGTTACACTAAACTCAATTTCTAAAAAATCATGTTAGAATTTGTAAAATTTTACTGAGACAGCGATATTTTATAATTAAAAAATTTGTAAAAACATTTTATAAACATATTTTATAATTGTAATTAATCCTGCCTAGGGTAGCTTTGCTATTCTTAGTCGGTCCCAAGCCCGGATAAAAGGAGAGGGTTGTGTTAGGCTTTCGACAGCCAACGTTAAACTTTGTCGAATCTCTATGACATGGATCAATTACGTAATAATGTGAATGCTAGGTCGTTGCCCGGAAGCAACGCGCTGTATGGCTCGAGTACAGTGTCAAAAGAGCAAGGGCCGCTGCATCGCCGCCCGGATGTAGTGAAAAGTAAGCAAGGGTTCCCACATTTTCGTGAATGGGTGTGGGTAAAGAAGCTAGTTCATGATAGGAGGATTCGCTTTGGTACATGGAATATAGGCACACTTACTGGAAAATCTATGGAAATAGTGGATGTTATGGTGAGGAGGAAGATCAATTTTATGTGCCTACAAGAAACTAAGTGGACAGGTGAAAAAGCGAAAGAATTAGACAACTCGGGATTTAAGCTGTGGTATACCGGAAAAATCAGATCAAGAAATGGGGTAGGGATTATTGTGGACAAGGAGTGGAAGAAGGATGTCGTGGATGTAAGAAGAGTAGGAGATCGTATCATAGTCTTAAAATTGGTAGTGGGACAGGACACCTTTAATGTTATTAGTGGGTACGCACCTCAGGTTGGGTTAGCAGAACACTTTAAGGTAAAATTTTGGGAGGATCTAGAAGGGGTACTTCAGGATATACCCCAA
The DNA here is from genome assembly GCF_004193775.1 of Glycine soja. NCBI lineage: Eukaryota > Viridiplantae > Streptophyta > Magnoliopsida > Fabales > Fabaceae > Glycine > Glycine soja. The sequence goes on from NC_041007.1 coordinate 46,701,148, forward strand.
GGAGAGAAAGTTTTCCTAGGAGGGGATCTCAATGGACATGTAGGTAGCGTGGCTAGAGGTTTTGAGGGGGTGCATGGGGGTTTTGGCCTAGGGGAGATGAATGGGGAGGGTAAATCCATCTTGGAGTTTTCGGAGGCTTTGGATCTTTCTATAGCCAATACATGGTTTAAGAAAAGAGAGGAACATCTTATCACTTACAAAAGTGGAGGGACATGTTCTCAGATAGATTTCTTCCTTATCAGGAAGTCTGATAGGAAGTATTACTTGAACTGTAAAGTTATCCCGGGAGAGAGCTTGACTACCCAACATAGAGTTTTGGTTATGGATGTAAGAATTAGAGATAGGGCGAAGAGAAGAAGTCCTCTGGTAGCACCAAGGATCAAATGGTGGCACTTGAAGGGTGAGAAACAAGGAATCTTCCAACAAAAGATATGGGAGGGTTGGTGTGGACAATCACAAGGAAGTGCAAATGATATGTGGAACAAGATGTCCCAAGAGATTATTAAAGTGGCTAAAGAGACGTTGGGTGAATCTAGAGGTTTTGGACCTAGGGGTAAAGAATCGTGGTGGTGGAATGAAAATGTTCAGAGCAAAGTTAGAGTAAAAAAGGAGTGTTTCAAGGAGTGGTCTAGGTGTAGAAATTCTGAAACTTGGGATAAGTATAAGATAGCTAGAAATGAAACCAAAAAGGCGGTGAGTGAGGCAAGAGCCCAAGCTTTTGACGGACTATACCAAGCTCTAGGAACCAGGGACGGAGAAAGATCTATATATAGGCTTGCTAAGGGTAGAGAGAGGAAGACTAGAGATTTGGATCAAGTAAAGTGTGTTAAGGATGAAGAAGGCAAAGTCTTAGTGCATGAAAAGGATATCAAGGAAAGGTGGAAGGCGTATTTCCACAACTTATTTAATGATGGATATGGATATGACTCTAGCAGTCTAGACACAAGAGAAGAGGACCGGAACTATAAGTACTATCGTCGGATTCAGAAATAGGAAGTAAAGGAAGCGTTGAAAAGAATGAGTAATGGTAAGGCGGTGGGGCCAGACAACATACCTATTGAAGTGTGGAAAACTCTTGGAGATAGAGGTCTTGAGTGGCTCACCGAACTCTTTAACGAAATTATGAGGTCAAAACGCATACCGGAGGAATGGAGGAGAAGCACGTTAGTGCCAATCTATAAGAACAAGGGGGATATACAAAATTGTGCAAATTATAGGGGAATCAAGCTCATGAGTCATACCATGAAATTATGGGAAAGAGTGATCGAACGGAGATTAAGAAAGGAGACTCAAGTTACTGAGAATCAATTTGGTTTCATGCTGGGAAGGTCGACCATGGAAGCGATTTATTTATTACGGCGGGTGATGGAGCAATATCGCATGGCCCAACAAGACTTGCACTTGATTTTTATTGACTTGGAGAAAGCGTATGATAGAGTGCCTAGAGAGATTTTGTGGAAAGCTCTAGAGAAGAAAGGGGTTAGGGTTGCATATATTCGAGCTATCCAAGATATGTATGATAGGGTATCGACTAGTGTTAGGACACAGGGTGGAGAGTCAGACGATTTTCCCATCACAATTGGTTTACATCAAGGGTCAACCCTTAGTCCCTACCTTTTTACCTTAATTCTGGATGTCCTCACGGAACAAATCCAAGAGATAGCGTCGAGATGCATGCTTTTTGCAGATGACATAGTCCTCCTTGGAGAGTCGAGGGAGGAGTTGAATGAGAGGTTGGAAACTTGGAGACGAGCTCTAGAAACACATGGCTTTCGCCTAAGCAGAAGCAAATCGGAGTATATGGAATGTAAGTTCAACAAAAGAAGGAGGGTTTCTAACTCAGAGGTGAAAATAGGAGACCATATTATCCCTCAAGTCACACGGTTTAAATATCTTGGGTCTGTAATACAGGATGATGGGGAAATTGAAGGGGATGTGAATCATCGCATTCAAGCAGGATGGATGAAATGGAGAAAAGCATCGGGGGTGTTATGTGATGCAAAGGTACCGATCAAGCTAAAGGGAAAGTTTTATCGGACTGCGGTAAGACCGGCGATTTTGTACGGAACAGAATGTTGGGCGGTCAAGAGCCAACATGAGAATAAAGTAGGTGTAGCGGAGATGAGGATGTTGCGGTGGATGTGTGGTAAGACTCGACAGGATAAAATTAGAAACGAAGCTATTAGAGAGAGGGTTGGAGTAGCGCCTATTGTAGAGAAGATGGTGGAAAATAGACTTAGGTGGTTTGGGCATGTAGAGAGAAGACCGGTAGACTCTGTAGTGAGGAGAGTAGACCAGATGGAGAGAAGACAAACAATTCGAGGCAGAGGAAGACCCAAAAAGACTATAAGAGAGGTTATAAAAAAGGATCTCGAAATTAATGGTTTGGATAGAAGTATGGTACTTGATAGAACATTATGGTGGAAGTTGATCCATGTAGCCGACCCCACCTAGTGGGATAAGGCGTTGTTGTTGTATTTTATAATTGTAACTACCTTTGAGGTCTTATGAAATTATACAAACATCTCCACTTTTATTTACTCTTAGATGCTAACTCCCTTAGTTTTTTGAAAAATATACCTTGATATTCTCTTGTGCATTAAACTAATTTCCATTGTTTAAAAAATATTACACCAACATCCTCTCTTATAAGAAGGTTAATATAGTGATTGAAAAAAAGAAGAGAAATTCATGTAATTTCACTGAACTTCAGAAATAGTTGGAGTGATTTACTCTATCATTCTGTATCAATAGAAGCAAACAACACAATGTGGTCAATGAGAAGAACCACTTGGTCAGGGGCTTCTTCCAGCCAGTACATATCGTCTCACAGTAAATAAAAGCTAAGCATGCAAGCTTATCAGCTACTACATCTACACTCCTATTAACCCAATTGAGAATTGTTTAGCGTTCGGATTGAACATCTCAAAGTGCAAGGTTGAGACTTCTTTTTTTCCAAGCATTAGATAAAACTTGGAAATCAGTTTCACATAAATCAGCTGTTGAAAACACAAATTCCTTCGCAACAACAACTGTTTTATTTTAAACTTTGTCTGCTTATAAACTAGCTGGTTTCGACAATACCAAATAGTTCCATATCAAATTAAAGATCCCTCCCATCTACACAGGTAAGCCGTGCAAAAACATCTAAATATATAAAACCAATTTATATCCAATATAATCAAATACACTTTAAATCTATTTAAATGGTCTAGTTTCATATCTAAATCTAATTTTTTGGATTTTAAATCCAATCCAATTAATTGGATATGGATTGGATGTTTATTTGGATTTTTAAATTTAATACAATTTTTTGGACGATAACAACAAGGTCTTTTTGGTCAACTTCGATGGGAGCAATTTTTTTTATCAATGTTGTCTAAAGTTGTTTTGATTAACGTTAACTGATGATGTTTTTAAACGTCATTGGTTGAAACTGTTTTTCGGTAAGAATTTTTTTGATCAACATTGGTCAGGATTATTTTTTTACGAATGTCATTTAAAGTTTTTTAACCGACTTTAGTCAAGACTATTTTTTTGTCAACTTCAACTTGGATTTTTTTGGTTGACATAAGATGAGACTATTTTTTTGCCAACATCAACTAGGATGTTTTTGGCTGACATCGGCCAAAAATCACCATCGACCGACAATGACTAGAAACCCAAGCCAGCCTCAACCGAAAAATAACCTACCTAAGATCGACCAAAAACATCATTGACCGACGTCGACCGAAAATGCACTGACCGACATCAGCCGAAAAATAATCTTGGTTGACGTTGGTCTAAAAATGTTTAGGCTGATATCAGCCAAAATTGCCCTAGTTGAGGTAGACTAAAAATATTCTAACCAAGATTGATCGAAAATAATTTTGACCAAGGCCCATTGAAAAACTCTTAATTAGACAAGTGGTAATTTTTTATTTTTTAGCATTGAATTACTAAAATTTGTAAAAAAAAAATGCTCATATCATTTAAGTAAATATAGATTGGATATGACCAAATTCATATCCACTTAAATAGATTAGATCTTAAATTCAAATTAGTTTAAAAAAGAATATGAATATAAATTTAAGATCAAATCCATTTAAGTACATTAAATTATATTCTTAAAAATCCAATACATGCCGCCCCTAAGCACCCCAACTTGGAAACAATCCATTGAGAAAAATTAGTTTTTGCAGTATCATGATTCTTGCATTTATAGTATAGGAGTTGCAAACCACATCCAATTTTTACTTCCTCACAACGGAGCAATGCATATATGCACGTACAATAGATTCCACATGCAGTCCACACCTTAGGTAAGTTGTGTCCAATTGCATCCCTCTTTTACCAAGATTGGCTCTCGCTAATAATATATTAGTCCACATCTCTCATAGTGGGAATCTTCTGAGATAGAGTACGTATAATTAGTTTAATTAGTCTCTTTATAAATTAAAATTTTAATTTGATCTCTTAATTTTTCAAATCTATGTATAGAAAATTACAAATTTTGCTATGTTGGATTACGTCATTTAATTTACATATTATGAGTATTATATATACAATGTCACAATTTATCATATTTATTTCCATCACTATTAAAAGAGCTATTTATTTACATTTTGTTATTTTTCTCACGATTGGAGTTGTTTTCTTAATTACCATGCAATGTATGGGTAATTAATTAAATAACAGAAAGTAAAATATGTTAATTTACCAAAAGAAAAAGAAAACAAACATTCTCAAATAGTCTGGATGGCTTAATTAACATATATTATATTATATTATTATAAATAACATTACTTTTTTATAATAGAAAAATGTTTGTTTTTATATATTATAATTTATTAGAAAAATATTTTATCAATATTTATAACTACAATTTCTTTAAAGACATAGTTATAAAAACATATTATGTTTCCTTGATTTTGTTAACTGACAAAAATACTGGTTTTTGGTTTTTAATTGCGTGAAAGAAAATAGAAGAAAACTTGCGATAGAATACAACTTGTACAAAACATTAAGTCATTAGAAACTCTCAACGATATATATGACGTACCCAATTTTGTTTTAATCTATAAACCAAATCATTTATTGTAGGGAAATAAAGTGCACGAAATCCCTTTCTTCATTGAATCCTTGTAGTTGTTCTATCATGGGTTGTATGAAATCCGCATCCTACCAACACCTAGACAAAAGAAAGAAGATTTAGTTTCATAATAAATCTTCTACCTACGATATCCATTTCAATAAGAAGGCATTAAAAGCAGTGTGTAGTATAAATTTAAGAACATTGAATTAATTTGTAGCAAAAAAAGAACATTGTTTATGCAAAGTTTTAGTTCCATTAAAGAAGCTTTCAAAAATCAATCTTACGTTGACAGATATCTATTTAATATAAAAGGGAGTGGTGCAGTATTGTGTGTGTTTGAATTCGAAACTAAGGTGAATGATTTGATAGCATCGCCAATTACGATCAAGATTAACTAATTCTAAGGTGATTGAAGCTTGTTTTGTTATTGTGGTTCGTTGTTTCAATTGTATGATTCCTTTTTATTTCTCCAATTTTTAGTGGGTAAGAGACCTACATCCAACCAAAAACAAGCATACAAATCGTACCTGACGTTAGCAGAAGGGTTCCAGCATACTAAATCAACTCAGTTGGAAGTGCAAACCTATAATTAGCTGCGTTACATATTTGGACTGTTAAGTAAGTCAACTAAAGGTTATAGATAAATCACGAAATCAAAGTAATGGTCCATACAATCTACTAACAACAAAAAGGAAACAAAAGCGGAAGGAGAATCATTACAACATATATAATTTTTAATAATATTTTTATATCTAATACTTATTAAAAATATTGCTAATTAAGCTTTTGGCAATATTTAAAAAATGTTTTAAATGTTGTTAAATATGAATAAATGTTATTAATATGTTTTTAAAATATTTGATAAAATATCGCAAAAACATATTAATAACATTTATTCATATGTGACAACATTTTTTAAATGTTACGGAATTTTTTTAGTAATATTTTTAATAAGTGTTAGATAATTTTTTTTTATCAAAAGGTTACACGTATATTAATGAATTAAAGAAGATAGTGTCATATGAAAGTCGATGAGCACCATTAGCTAGCCAAAGGAGTCAACCACAAAGTTAAATTCTCAATGGTGTAACTAATTGATATCCCATTGTCTCTCTTTCTCTTTCCATTTTTGGATGATCTGAATCACAAACCAAGTTGGGTGGGTTGAGAGGCTCTCAGGCATAGGGTTCCAACCAAATTCGACTTACCCTTCTTTACAATGTTGCTCCTTTTTGTGTCGCTACACTACAATGAGATTGTACCTATAAAGATACTTTGACACTCAAGTTAGAAACATAGAGGTAAGAGACAAGTATCAAGAGTGGGTTAGAATTAAGTAAGTTACATGGAACCCTTGTGCCTCCTTTTATAATGCTAAATTTAAGTTCATAGATCTAACCTCCCTAATTAAATAGTGTTAATAAGGTAAGATTGAATCTAATTTTATCTTATTTTATCATATCTTATTTGATAATTTTGTGTCGAATCTATAGACAATTTGGTATTGATTTTCTCCATTTTTATCTGATAATCAATGAAGATAGACTTTTTCATATTTCTTTATTTATCTCAGTCAAGTCTCATGGAGTAGAATAAGAGATTTATTCGATTAGCCACCGAGTATACATGCTTGTCAAGTCCGATTAGTACACTTAACCATTTGAGTGTCAATGAAAGAATCATTCTCAATGTATAAATTTTTTACATCCATATTCCAAGAGATTTGAAGAGCAATCTAAATTTACTAAATTTCATCCATGATTAGATTGGAAACCATTGAGCCAAGTACCTTGGTGGTCCTTTAAAACTCTTGCACAAGCACTAACAAAAAAAAAAAAACTCTTTCACAAGTAGTTAAATTTTCATTTGCGTACATGATAATTGGAAAATATAAGCTAATTTGATAGTTAATTTGGATTAATAAATGGATGTAATTTTTTTACTTTATTATTGTTTTTGATGAAATAATGAAGAAATTAACATCTTTGTTATTTTTTATTAGCAAAAATCAAAAGAAGAAGATTTCAAGTGCTTTAGAGGAAAAATTGATGTAAAAACTAGAAGAAAAAGCCTTGAAAAAAAATTAGAGGAATTGGAAAGCTCACTTAGTGCGCAAGATAGGCACAACACGCACTCTCGCTCACTGTGCAACACACCCTTAGCCCAAAAAAGGTCCACGAAGAAGCCTAGAGGCGCACTTAACGTGAAAGTTCACGCTAAGCACAAAGCTAGCGTGAAAAGTAAGCTACCTGGTGCCTATATAAGGAAGAGGAAACAAAAGAAAAAAAGACACAGTCTCAGAGCTATCAAAAGCCTAAGGTTTATCCCTTAGGGGAAAACCTATTTTCTTAGCCATTTTCCTTTTCTTATTACTAGTCATCTATCACCTTCTTCCATCTATATCAACCCCCTAAAGTGTAAAACATGAGAGGCTAAACCCCCTCAGTTGGAGCCTAGCAGCCAAAACCCCTTATAATGTAACTGTTCTTCTTATCTATTAATACAATTTCAATTTTTATTGTTCTTTCCTGTTTTTCATTGTTATTGTGTGGTTTGGTCATCCATGCATCTGTTTTTAGGGGTTATTCATTGGGAAATGGTAATGTCTAAAGAACTGGAAAAATTGCATTTCTAGAAATAGAGTTACTTTATTGTGCATTTGCATACATCTTTGTACTTAATGTTGTTTATTATCCCAAATCCCTTTGCAAAGATGTAGAAAAGACAAGGAAAATTAGTCACCATACAATTATGTGAAAGAGACAACTTGTGTAGCATTTGACTAGGAGTTATACAATTGGTTTGGTTGTTGGGAAGGAGAGTTGAAGAGTGAATAATGTCATAAATCCGAGCTTCTAAAGAGTAACATCATAGTTTTTTTTACTACGGTCTTCTTCACCCAAAACACTTTATGATTTGTATGTTACAACTTTGTGTCCATCTCAAAGAATGTGTGTAAGTCTCATATTTTTGTATAACCTCATTGAAGTGAGCATCCATAAAAGTTACGAAGTTTGTCCAAGTGAAAAGAGAACTCAAAAGTTCACTGAAGTGGTGCTTTTGAAGAGTGTTGTAAGCACAACAGATTCTGTTCATGTGGGAGTTTAAAACAAGGTTGTGGTTGGGTGAAGTTTAAATAGGCCTATGAAATATTACGGGTTAAGTGGAACCCACATAGGTTAAAATGCCAAAGTGAAGTTGATAATATTGAGTAATGTAATTTGTGGATATGGAAACGTTGTCCTGGAGTAGAGAGAATACTCGGTGCAAGCCTAAAGAGATGAGAATACTTTGAGCAAACTTGCAGAGGTGTGAATACTGACATGAAGAAGTAAGAATACTTGGTACAAATTAACCTACAGAGATGGTAATACTGAGTTAAAAAGTAGCGTAGAGAGGATAGAAAATAATACTATGAACCAAAAAAATGTTTTTTACAAATCAATAAAAAAAGTTTTTTTAATTATTTAGTGCAAAGTTAACTTTCATTAAATTAAAAGGATGACATGAAAGAAAAAGCATTCTACAATAAGCCTATAATTCCTTCTCAAAAAAATAAGCCTATATTTCTAAGTTAAAGCAGACCTAAGCCAATTCGAATTTAGAGCACACCTATGTCCTAGGGTAAAATGGGGCGTGAGCAAGTGTAAAACTCAACTTTCAATTACTTAAAGCAAAACTACGCCAACATAAAGTATTAGTATAACAATAAATAAAACAAAGCATATGTGCATACGAACCCTTTAGTTCTATCATATTTAATGCATTATTGGAATTACACCTGTATTGAAATAACTTCTAATTTGAAAAATCATAAATATTGATAGATAGGAACATGAGTCGTGATATTGTTGCCATTCGACAAGATCTTAATTTCTTGTAAACATACAAAGCAGAACAACATTTTGAATTTTCTATGCCTTAGTTGTAAGCGCTGTTTATAACGAATAATTTCAGTAGCTAGGTCTCAGTCAAATATTGACTTGTGATATAACATCTATTTCTAGCTTCAAGAATAGGAAAAGGAAAAAAAAGTTAATGCTAAATTTGGTTTTCGTAAAACATATAAACATCAAGTTGACCTTCTAAAAATTTTTTACACCGATTTAATTTTTTAATATAAATTAATCATGAAATTAAGAATCAAATTAATGTCTTAATATGCATTTAAGAGCCATTTTACAATTAACATTTAAATTAAACATTGAAATGCTAAATTAATATTTGTTCCGGTCACAAATTCTCGTTAGAGAACGGTCTACCTGGACATTTAGAGTGGGTAACCGTACCCTACCCCTAGAGTTTTGATCTAAAGAATATGTATCTTTGTCTAATGCTAATTATTTGATCATACATATCAGAATTTTTTGAAAGTAATTTCAATGTTTCACCCATACATGAGTCGGGAATATTCCCTTGATTCCCGTTAGGAATCACTAATATTTTAACCTATCGATGGATGATAGAGTTAACATATAATCGAGTACTAGGCTAATAAAAAGGATTGTGAATCAAGGATAATTGATTGATATATATGATCAAAATTGATACTTAAAAGATTGAGACACATGCAGTGTTTCAACCTCAAGCCTGAAAGGTGAAAATTAAGGCTTATGGTTGAGTCTGTCATCGACCTAAAGAACTTGGAAGGTACGTAGCCAATCAGCCCCAACCCTAAATGACGAAGATGTTTATGACTAAGTTTGTGGTCGGCGTAAAGAACTCATAGGATAAAACATCTAAAATATTTTTAAAAGACTTTATTATTTCATGTATATTTTGGAAGAACTTGTTCATTATTTATTGTATAAAAGAAAACCTCATTTAGAAGATTCTGAGCTGACTTTGATATCATTAATTTTCCCAACAGGAAACTTTAAACCGACATTGACCTCTGTCTGTGAATATAGGCGACCTATAATTATGACAACTAAACGCACTTGTATGCAGAGAATTAGTAAAAGAAGCATTGAATTGCGCTAGTGGACTTTGCCAATATTCTCATGACTTGTGCTCAGCGTTTCACATGACTTGGCCAATGTATACAGAGAAGTTAAAGAAGCCTTCAATGTATATAGGTCATGTGTTCAGTGTTTCACTTGACTTAGCCAAAATATTCTCAGGACCAACCCGGTGGCATTTGAAAAACATTGCATGTTTGGCTTATCATTTAACTTCTTGTGTATGAATTGAGACAAAATCCAATGACCCAATTAAAGAAAACAGAATGCAAAATGAATGATATAGATGTTTCTTGCAAGAGTGCATACTTATTTGGTTTGACTTTAGAGAATCGATTATAAATTAAGAATTGATGTTAGATAGATTTTTATATGTTTTATTTCACGTTAGAGAATAATTTATAATTAATTTTAAATCGAAGTAATTTTGAATAACTTTAAATCTAAAATTTTACACTGAAATTTTCTCTTGATTTGATTTTATAATAAAATATCTAAATATAAACTGAATCACTTCAAAATCAATTTTAATTAAAATTAATTTTACAAAATCAATTCTATTTAAAATTAGTTTTATTAAAGCTGGTTCAAGGACACAGATTTTGTGCTTCAAGTTTGACCCTCATCAATATCGAAGACTGTTTCTTATAAGTCAAAATGATGACAAATATGGGAGCCAGTTGTGTTTCTCGCCATGACAGCTGCAGCTAGCTACATGTATACGAATATGGACTCACTTCACAGTGGTCTACACAGCAAATGGACGTGTAATTTTGACAGAACCTGGCTGATATATTTTGGGTGGAGGAATAAATGAACAAAATATAATCATCAATAAATAAAACTAAATTCCAGATCATAAATGAAACGCCCAACTACCCCAAATATATAAATAGAAAATCAAAAATTAAAATTACTACTGAACGCGTGAATCAACTAAAATGCTTCATTGATTTGAATTGTATCTTCTTGATCGATCTGTATCTTCTGCTATGCATTGCATGTTGTTTGTATATATACTATGCGTTAAGATTCGGGTTATTGATTTGAATTTGGATTTTTAAAGTTGAGTGTGAATCCTTGGTAGTATCGTTGGGTTGACTTAATGTTGGGTTGTTTTGTAAATTTAGTTTAGCTGGTGGGATTTGGTTTGAGCCATCGTTGGGACATTTATTGCCCATGCTAGTGCTCAGCTTATGTACGGTTCATTTGCTGCACAACTTGTGCCTTAAACAAAATTTCAATTGCAGACAAAAAAAAAACGGACATATTTAAGAGAACTAAAAATTTTAAAAATAATAAATAAATTATAAGAACTAAAAATATATTAAAATTTAAGTTTTTTTTTTATAAATGTTCTTTTAGTCGATGAAAATTTTCTGCTTTGAATTCTAGGACGTCATCTCCTCTTCTAATTTCTTTAACACAAAAAATATATAAATGTGCCTTTTGTGACTATCTTCTTCTCTTTTACAACTTGTAGGATCGAGGCTCTGACAATTAGCTTTAAATATCTTACTATCGAATTTAGAATTATAAAATATGAAACAAAGTTTTAAATATTACCATTGTGAAGTTTAAAATTTTCCTCAAACTCTACATTAAAACTTTTAAATCCCAAATTTTATAATATAAATTCAAATTAGTTATTAATGATGTTCAATAGTTCTAATGAAATTAGAGAAAATCTATATACTCTTCGTTGCACTGAAATAGGTTAAAATATAATATGAAAAAAGTTTAAGTCTGTGAAGAAAGACGGAAAAATGTAATATATATAACTAAACATATTGTATGAAGAAAGAATAGTGTAATCTTCTATTAAAAAAATAGTATAATTTACCTAAAAAAATTTGAAAAGTTTTTATAGAAATGATTTTGGTTTTAAATATGCTTATTTTAGTTGTATATTTCTATAACAAAATCAGTCATTTACTATGAAGTTAATATTAATTACTAGCTAGCCAGATTATTTTATAGTGAATCTAGCTATATTACTTTTTTATAATGACGATAATGAGTGAAGGCCTAAGCAAATAGAGTAGAATGTCTAGCTCCACATAGTTACTCCACCATATAGTAAACTTGAATGCTTGACTGAATTTGAATGCAAAACGAGGGCTGCTATTGGTTTAAGCATCAGCACGTACGTATGTTGCTATATATATATATATATATATATATATATATATATATATATAATTTATGTGGAGCAATAGACACCCTTTTCCTCTCTCCCTGCTTAGGTCTACCATTAATTACCACGTTACAAAAATGTAATGTGGCTAGATTCCTTATCCAATGGAATTCGCTATTTTTGTTTATGCTTTTTTGTTGTCATTTTAAGCAAACTGTTTATGACATGAAAACTAGTTTTATTTTTCTCTGCAAAATTGGAATTGGATAAGACGCAGCAATTGGAATAATCTTAACAAAACCCGACAGCACACAAATGCTAATATAAGACAAATGAAAATCAAACTTATAGTCCAACCAATTTTCTAACTGATCGATCTTGCTACACAAACAACAACAGCTGCAAACTCTAGATCTTTAAAATCCGTAATCAAAGTTAAAAAAAAAAAATTAAAGTTGTGTTTGATTTGCATTTTTATTTTATGTTTTAATTTTTTGAAAACTGTTTTCATTTTCAAAAGATTAAAATTCTTAAAACATGTTATCCGAAATAAGATTTTTGTTCTCAACTGAACACACTGATTCATTTTCTGATTGTTTCCTGTTTTCATTTTCACTAAAAATATTTTTAAAAATCCAACTAAACATATTTTCATCATCATTTTTTGTTTTAAATGAAAATGAAAACCAAACAAAACACTCCCTAACTTATTATGAGTTCCATACGCATAAAATATAAAGCAAATTATTATGTTTTAAATGAAACCACAATAGTTTTTTTTTTTCATAGAGGAGTGGGACTGTTTATATTATATATTACCTAATTCTATTGTCAATCTTTTAAGTGTTTTTATTTTTATTATGAATTTGGGTCTTTTTTCGTAAGAGGGTTTGGGTGCTTTGCTCTCCTAAAATTATTTATTTTGACACGATAATGTTGTAGTATAAAATTTGAAGATGAAATCATTTATTTTCAGATGTGGTGAAGAGTGTTGGATTGAGCACGTGTCTCGTGATAAGAATGAAGAATTGAAGATGATGAATTTGGTTCTAGAACTAGAAGATATATTTATTTATTTTATTCATATTTCATTTTCATATATGCAATGCAATGCAACGAAGTGGCGTGTGGCGTGCAGCATGGGGAAGGTAGGGTCCATTCTCAGACTGATGAACTGCTATCACATGGCCACTTACGACTTCCTTCTGCCCTCGGTGACCTCTCTGCCTTTTTTTTCATCATTATTAATATGAAATATTCATTAATTTTTGTGAAGATTAATTTTTGTCAGAAAATTGTGTTAGTTACTTTTAGTAATGTTTCTTCTGTTCTCAATCAGTTAGCCAACTTCATTTAAATTACAATTATAAAGTTAGTTTAATGATAAAAGAAGAAAAAAAAAGAAAAATGTTGTGAATTTGATCCTTCAACAAACAACAAATTAATAATTAACAACTAATTTATTCATAAGAGATATAAAGTTAATTTAATAATAAAGATATGGTAAGAAGAGAAAAATAGATTGTGAGTTTGAATCATCTATTAACAAAAACTAACATCTAATATTAGTACTTTTTAAATGAAAAACATATTAAAAAAAAAAAACTAACAATATAATCCTTACGAAAAAAAAAAACAGAAAACGACAAGGGTATCGGCCAAGTTCCATCAATGATCAATGTCCCGCGCTCCACCCATGACTCGCTTATAAGAGCTTAATTGTCAAAAAAAAAAAAAAACAGTTATTGCATAAAGAACACATTTGGAGTCAAATGATACATCGGAATTTAAATATGTTTGACATTGAAATAATATTTATTATACCAAACTTTTAAATTTAGAAGATATAATCATGGCGGATCCTGTGATGAGAAGAGGCCAACCATAAAAAAAAAGATTTATCTAGTAATTATATTTTATTAATTTTTAGACAAAACATTTATAATTTGATGTTCTAATATGTTAAATATTAATAATTTATCAAAACATGAAACGTTTTCCTTATGTGTCATGAATATAAATTAATAATTGAATTTATACTAATTTTTAACAATTTTCTTTTTAATATATACTAACAAATAGTCCATAAATATTTTGCATTTCATCTTCTTACAATATGTATATTTTTTACTAAAATATTAAATATCATATTTGAAAACTCATTTCTTTTGTGTGCTATTGGCGTCCTTTAACTTTTGTCTCTTGCTAATGTTGCGCAGCTCATTACTACAAAGATTGTTATAGTGTGTTTTTTATAATTTAAAAATTATAATCATCTCCAGTCCCTTCAATAACACTTGTTTAGGGATTCGGAAAACAACAACTCTTTGTATAATAAAAAAATTTATATTTAGTTTCAAATCAGATTTTTTACTATCAAATAAGTCTAACATAATTGATTAACTAGGATAAGTGAGAGTTATAAATTTTTTGATATCGTCTCTGATTCATACAAATAAAAAATAAATTTTTTAGATTTTTTATAATAAATAAATAATAATTTATTATTTTTTTGAAATGGAAAAAATCAGGAGTAAATATTTATGTTATTTCAAATTGTATTAATGTTATTCTCAATGAAATAATTTAAGAGTGTTTTCTTTAAAAAATATGTATATTTATAATTTGAGAACGGCTAGAAAATGTTCTCTAATACTCCTATTGGAGAGTAAATTTTTTCTAACATATACTTTATTATTATTTAAAATTTATTGAAAATACAAAATTAGAAAAAAGACTCCTTAAATGAGAAATGAGAAAATAGAAACCTATCAAAATTTATAATTTTCTATATTTCTTAGCCAATAACAGAGTTTCAAAAGAATGTTTTAGAGGATGTATTTTTAATAATTTCTAACAATTCATTAAGGCCAGTTTAGTTGTGGGAGGGTTTAAGTTAGTATGAGTTTGTTGTTCATTAGTCTTGAATAGTTTAAGCATGACTTGATCAGATCAGAGGTTGATTTGGACGGGTTCATTTTTTAAAATAAACTTGGTGTATTTTTTAGAACGAGTTCGAGTTATGTTTCGGATCATCCCTACTCGATTTATTATTTAATATTTCTTTAAAAACATAGTTTTTAATAATTTGTATTAATAAAACTTTTATTTAATACATGATACTATATTTATAATGAAATTGTTTATTTTAAAATATATATTATTAAATATATCCTAATTAATTAAGTTTTGTATTTCTTTTATTCTATAATTTAACTATACATAATGTTAAACTCAATATATTGCATTAAAGGTCAGATTGACCCAGTCTTGATCACGTGAGCTTCAGGTTTAAAATAAATGAATCGATCAAAATTGTGGGTCAAGTATAGACAAAGATAAATCCTATATAACTTATTCACCCTTATACTCACTCCTAGTGAATAAGATAGTCTTTTATAAATAACACTTGTGGTTTATATAAATTTAATCCATTCAAATCAACGATGGATGGGCTCTCATTTTGATATTTTTCAAATGTTAATTCTCATTTTAGAGAAATTAAATCCGATGATATCTAACTCCCCCCCCAATTTATTTTATTAAGAACTTCATGCATATCATTCTAAAGAAATTATAATATTATAAGAGAAAAAAGTTATAGATTATATACTGTAAAATAATTTTATATTATTATCAAATTAATATTGATTATAATTACCTAAAAAATTATATCAATGATAATTTGTAACTAAATAAATATAAAACTATTTTACATTATCGTCACATATATAATCATATATTAAAATCATATTTTAATTTAACAATTTAACTATCAAATTTTTCTACACTGTGAATGTCAATGCATAGAGGAGAGGCAAGCAAGACCTTGCCCCCCTCTCTTATGTATATATGAAAATAAAAAGAAAACTCAAAATTAAAAAAATAATGATAAAGAAAATATATAAAACATAGGTTTTTATATAAAAATATATATCAATCTAAACAGTAAAATGTACTTAAGTGATGTGAGTGTTAATACATGCGTGAAAAATTAATTTGTCTCTCCTTACTAACGCTTTCTTAAAATTCTCCCAGTTTCGAGTACAAAACTTTTTAAAAAAATGATATGGACATGAGCGTAGTAAATAGCATTTGACATGCAGATCCTGCGTGGCCCAGAAACATTTAATACAGAGCAAGGGAAAATGGAAAATTGCAGGAAAGGGCATATATGTGGTTAATATAATTTGTACGGCTGGGGGGAAAGGCCATGATTTGGCATGAGTGGAAAGTTGTGATGATTTAGGTGCACTTTCTTACCATGTCAATAATCATTTCACAGCTCAAATTTGTTAAGATCATCATACACTTATTAAAAAAATATATATATATTTTTCGATCTTTTATAGGTGACAAATTAATTTTCGGGAAAACAAAAAGTCATTGATAGCATTTGTATTATAAAGTTAAAGTTATAAACAAGAACTTTAAAATTAAAGTTGTTTGGTTTTTTTTTATCATTTTTTAATTAACAAGTTATTTTTAAGTTAAAATTTTTCATTAGTATATTCTTGAATATTTGGATTTATAATGAAGGAAGAGAAGAAGAAAAAGTTCTTTAAATTCACTTATATCTAAAAGCTTTTTTATATATATATTTTCTTTATTGAAGAAAAAATCATTGTGCATTTATAGAATTGCACAAGAGAAAGTTAATATAAGTTGAGCAAATACTGTAACGTTGTGTTTATTATGCCGTGATTAATTAAGTGATTGGAGATAATTATGAGACTAATTTAATTTGATTTTCATGAAAATATTTAATTAAATTAGCATTGCATATTTTTTTCATGCAAATTTGATATGGAGAAATCCTACTAGAATTGATTATATATACGGTGTCAGTGTAAGTGTACACTCAAAGTGTAAGCGATTGAAAAGAGGAATGCCATGAATCAGGATCAAAGTGTGATTGACACGTTGATCGAGGTCATTACCAGTTGACTTTGTATTTTTGGCAAAAAACGTAACATTATTACTTATGGCTAATTACCTTACCTTTTGTGATTTGAAATTTAAGATGAATTTTCCCATATGCGATGAACAGTGTTTAGCCCATCATTTATCCTTTTTGGCAAAAGCAAGTTCCTATTTTTTATGGACTTAAAACCCATGGTTAATAAAATCCCTCTTTAAATAGCCTAATTAGCCGAACTTTCAGAACTTTCAGAACTTTTTCACCATCCTTGAGCTGTTGATTTGTGGGAATTGAAGAGCCCATCCTTTATTGAAGCTTTCTTAATCTTCTTCCTTAGAAAACCCCTCTATAAGACCTCCAATAGTAAGGGAAGTAACCCTTAGTGTTTTATCTTTTTGTATGATGAATGAAAATATTGTTTAACATGTTGAATATGAATTGGTTGTTATCCAACATAATTACCTATGGTTGAGTTTGTGAAGTTATGTGCAAGCTTGGTAAAATTATGAGTTACGATGATTTTGTAGCTATTTAACGTTTTGGTTTATTAGTATACATGCATATGATGTTGAAATGGGTTGTTAATAGTGTTTAAAAGGTTTGTACATTATGCATGAAAAACAAGAAACCATGAACGAATTATGTGAAGGCTCGTGCGCGCTGAGTGAGACCTTGTCTCTGTAACGAAGAACAATGAAATCTAGAAAAAAGATGGTGTTCTAAGCACCGTGATAAGCGAAAGTAATGAAGACACACAAAGCATGACTAGATAGGCTAAGTGAAGTAACTATTACGCCTAGCCTTATGAAGATATAAAATCTTGATGTGAACGTCACCAAAGGAGATCATGACTCATGTAGTGCAAATCATAAATCCCTCCAAATCCACTTAAGGATAAAATAATTAAAACTCAAGTTTAAGGTCCATCAAAAAAAAAAAATATTTATCTTTAGTTTTTATAAAGCAAAAATGGCTACATTTTTTTTAATAAAAAAAGTCATATATGTGGCCCAATATATAGTTGTCTCCTTTAAAATACAAATATTTTTTTAAAGAATTGTTTTAGGTCAATCCCTAATACTTACAAGAGCTAGCGAAAGATAACTCTCGTTAAGTGCTATTTCAAAAAAAAAAAAAAGTTTTATGTGGTTTTGCCTGCTAAGCAAATGTTAACACCATTATTTTTCAATTGTATCGAAAACTAGTATTTAGATGATTATCGAAAAATGACGATCATACATCAACAATAAAGATTGGAGATAAAGTTATTAATGATGAAAATCTAAAATCAAAGCAATCGAAGGGAGAGATTTAAGACCAAAACAATCGACAATCATCATTTTTTTATTGTATCGAAAATTGGTCTTTCAATATTTTGATTATCAAAAGATGAAGACCAGACATCAATGATGAAGATCAAAGACCAAAGCCATCGACAGTGAAGATTCAAGAGAAAATTATCAATGGTTGAGATCAAAGACTAAAGTCATCGACAATAAAGATTTAGAGAGTGCTCACGGATGATGGGTTAGTGCAATATTCTCAATCATTTTTTTATATTTAGTAGAGTAAACTCTTACAATGAAACCTTCTTCTTTCAATGCCTTTTTCTTCTTCCTATAACATCTTCCTCTTTCGATGTTCCTTTTTTTTTTCTATAACATCTTTTATTTAATGCATATTCTTAGTTTATTCGATTATATTTGTAATCATATATTTTAGACCAAATTAAACATTACAAGTTTAACACATTGACTCATGGTAAAAGACCTATTGAGAGTATCTAGGTGCAAACTTTATCATAACAAGACAAATTCTTGCTAAATACAAAATTCATACATCAATATAATAACCTTTATCTATTTCTTGCTAACCGTAGGCCACATTCTCGCTAAACGAGAACAAGTCAAGCATGTTTGTACTACTCTATGTAATAGTCCTTAGAGGAGATACGACATTGAGCAACTAAAGATTATAGTTAGAGTTGGACATGCGGGTAAGTCTATCTGTTTAAGTTTGTATCCAATAAAACACGTCTTGCGAAATACTCAATTAAAACAATCTTTGTTTTAGTGAGCCTGCAACTGCGCCGTTTAGCCAGGCCAACCCACACCCGCACAAAAAAATCTAAAATTTTAAACAATTTTCTGAAAAGTCAAACTAAAAAAGTGACTAAAAATCAAATAAAAAATCGTTTGTTATCATTTTATACAATTGAAACGAAGGGAGAATGAACGAAATAATATATATTTTTTATTTTATTTTTACTAAACTAAACTATTGATTTTTTTATACTAAGGTATAACAAATCTCGTGGGAGCCCAAACATGTCTGTTTAACTCGAGGGTTAAATGGATTGAGATAAAAAGCTCATAATTTATACGATCTAAAAAAAACAAAGCGCATATACCGTGTAAGTTGTGGGTTATGCGGGTGGCCTGTGGGCCCAAACTCAAATGCCTAGCTCTATTTGTAGCCATATAAAAGAAACCTATGAAGAGTAAGGGCATTATTAAGTACTGAGTCTTGATCCTTTAAAGACATGCATAATGGATTAAAGTGTACAATGCAATGATGATAAATTTATCACAATTGAATAGAACTTGAATGAAAGATTTACAATAACATATGTAAGGAACAAAAGAGAAGGAAAATGATATTACCTTATAAAAGGTTTTGAGTTTCTATTAGATTTAAGAAAGAAAAAAAAAAGGAAAACTAAGTATTTGATTTGGTCACAATTTTTAACCATTTATTTTATAATTAACGATTATAAGTGTACTTTATCCTCCAAAGTACACTCATTATCTTTAGAAGAGTTAGAATCATATTATAAGGATTTGACTCCTCTAAAGTAGCAATAATGCACATTAGAAGATAAAGTGCAACAATAATTATTAATTAAAAAAATATGTATTTGATTTTATGACAAATTTGAACCTTCAATTTTTTTAATAAACAATTGTTTGTGCATTTTATCCTTTAAAATACACCCCTTCGTTTTAGAGGAGCATTCTAAGTTTTTTTTTTTTGGGAGGAACATTCTAAGTTATTTGTTACAAACAAATTTCATGCACTACTTTGACCTGGCCTATGTGATAAATCATAAAAAGATGCACGATCTCTTTCTTGCACCTCATTGAAGATACCATTATAGAAGTCACCATGATTAGATAATCGATAGTCTTTTAAGAAATGTCAAAAGCTTCAAACAACATCATCATTTTAGATCAATTGTATCAATAGTCGATCTATAAAATACCTTTTAGATCATTACATAGTACAACTAATCGAGAAAGCCTTATTAAAAATTTTAAAAGTCACAAAGAGCATTAATATTTTAGATTAGTTGCAGAAGATCGAATAGGTAGAAAATATACTTTCTAAATCAGTTATTAGTATAACTGATAAAAAAAACAATGTTTTCTTGATATAGGTTCTATAAAAAACAATTTACAATGTTTATCTCAGTATTACAAAAATGCTAATATTTTACATGCTATATAAATTTTTCAAGAATTTCTAGTTTAAAAAGCGTTTTTCTATTCTCGTGTATAAAGATATATATTTTTTTATTTATGAATATAAAGATATATAACTCAATAATATAAATTTTACCTTTTATTTTAACATAATAAAAATAAAATAATCGATTAATTCTTAAATTATATAAATTTTATATATTTTGTGAGATCGATTTAATAAAATAATAATTAGATTAATAAAATTTAATATGTGTAAAAAATTCTTGAAAGAGTAAGGTGATGTCAATTAGTCTTATGAGGAATTGAGGATATATAGTCTTTTAGTATTTCTTAGGTTGGATTATTCTTCATGCAGGTGAACTTTATAGTGTCTGTTAATTATATATCATTTCTTTAATGAAAATCTTTTGGTTGAGTTTCTTTTAATGAAGTTACTATAAATTTAATTATAATTGTTCAAACTAATATTTAGTCAGAAAACAGTACAAATTGGCTTCCGCTATGCGCTATCTAACAAAATTTCCCGAGTCATAAGATGCAGATGCGGTTCAAATACTTGCACTGGTCATAAAATTTGTTCATACATTGGTATAAGACTTTCCACGCCAAATATAAATTAAAGTGCATAGAACAAAAAGACTTAAATTGTAATTATTTATAATAATGTACTATACAATATTTATTTAGAAAAATAAATTCTTCCGTTTTACGAATTGACTCGCACAGTTACACCACATTTTTTTTATATGTAGACAGAAATTCATATTTTTAATCAATCTTACGTTACGAATTGACTAGCTAACACCGTACGTTACACTGCATTGTAATCAAATTATATTAATAAGGGTTTAATTATCCATTTACTATTATAGTTCTAAATATATTAATAAGGGTTTCTATCGTTTGTACTAACAGATCGATTTAATCAATCCACTTATTACTTATTAATTATAAGATTAAAATGAGTAAATTTAAAAATTATAAATAATAAATGAGTAATTAAATCTATTAGTAAGTATTTTTTTATATCAAATATTAATAAGTATCTTGTACGGATACTTTTAAATATAAAGAAAATATTAAAAATATAATCATGAGAATATTTTTTTTCTTAATAACTTGAAAATATATTATCATGTAATGTTAATAAAAGAAACTCTAGTATTAATTAAAGAAATTCAAAAACTAAGAATCTTCTTTAATATGATTAATTAAGGAAATATATCAATTTAACACATTCAAAGAAATATAAAAATATATGATTATGGAAAAATATTAAAAATATATAAAAAGGTTATATGTTGTATTAAAAAGTTTTATGCTTAATTTAATTAAAATATTATGAAATGTATATTTTTTTAGTATTATTTAAATTATGATTATGTTTGACATTTCAGTTAGTTATTATTTTTTTACTAATTAAAAAATTTGTTTAATTTTCTATAAATAAGTTTTTTTTAGTAGTATTTAACGTTTTTTAAACACGTAACATTCTTTTAATATATTACCTGAATTCTAGTTTTTTATGTTTTCTTTCAATTTTATGATTAATATATTTGTTTATTTTCTTTGTTATTTTTTTAAAAAATTATGATTTTATTATTTTTTCTATTATTTTACACTTTTCAACTACTTTAACAAATTAATTTTTTAGTTTCCCGTTGCCAACTAGCTTGCCTACTTCTAGCTAGCTTTTCTGCTAGTTTTGACAAAACTAGCTAAAATTAAAAAGTTAATTAGTAGTTAAATGCTAAAAATATATCTTATTAAATTATAAAATGGTTGATAAAATTATTTATTAAAGCAACTGAAAAATATAAAATTACATGGACATATTTTTATACAACTTTTAATTTGACTTTTTTTTATAAAAAGAACTATAGTATTTATAATGTTAGTATTAAATTAATTTTAAACACTTGTAACTTTTTATTTATGAAATATAAAAAAACCTACATAAACTTATTATATATCACCATCAATATCATATATAATAAAATGGTAAAAATGAGAAAATTCTATCATATGTAAAAAAGTTAAAAATATTTTTTTTCTTAAATAAAAAAGATTAAAAAGGAAAACTTATAAATGTTAAAGAACAAAAAAGAATAAATACAAAAAGTTATAGAAACTAGTGTTTTAAAAAATATAACTTCAATTTTTTAATAACTTTTAACATTTTTTAAAACGTTACTTAAAATAACACTTTTTAATATATCAACTTCTATTTTATTATATATCACTATCGATATCATATATAATAAAATGGTAAAAATGAGAAAACTTTATTATATATAAAAAGTTAAAAATAATGATTTTTTTCCTTAAATAAAATAGATTAAAAAAATTCTAATAAATATTCAAGAAGAATAACAGAATAAATATAAAAAGTTACAAGAAAAACTACCATTTTAAAAAATATAACTTTAGTGTTTCAAAAATCCTTAGAGTTGTTAAATAAAAACTTATTTACCAAATTTTTAAACTAGTAAAAAAATTAAAATTTTTAAACTAGTAAAAAATTAAAAACTAATTAAAATATCTTTGTTAAATATATTCTAAATAGTGTATAAATTATCATGTAAGATAATATTCTTATTTTTATAATAATTACTTTAAAAATCATATCTAAAAGATTTTTAATATGTAATATTATATATTCATAAAACATCATTAAAAGTGACATTAAAAATCACATTAAAGCACATTAATAACATTTAATTTCAATACTAAGAACTCTTTCAATTCTTGAACCAATTACACTTGTCTTAATGGGGAGAAAAAAAACAAACTCTATACTTATCCGATCGGAAAAACTGCAAAAGAGAAGAAGAAATGAATGGGAGTGACACGCACAAATTAATTTCAAGATACCAGCACTTAGTAGCAATTTAGTAGCATTTGTTTGGTAGCCGTCATTCGTTGCATTGCACCGTCAACTCGCAAAAAATTTATTAGTAGTTTTATACACCAAAAATATGCTGCGTCTCTTTCTCTCTCCCCTCTCTATCAATTACACCTCTTTTGCCCTCCATTAAATGCAATTGCACCCTCTCAATACGCTCTGCAATTACTCTTCGCTGCCACATTTTCCTCCATTTGTTCCCCACTTCCCTCTCCTCCTTCAATGCCCTTGTCCCTATCTCTTCTTCTTCTCCTCACTTTCTCTCAGTAACACCTCTTCATGCCATAGCTTCTTTTTCTTTTCTTTTTTACCATATAAGTAAACATTTTTTTTTTCAAAACTGTCCCAAACCCTTCCTTCAAAACGGTCATCTCTTTTCAACCCAAAACAGATCTACACCTTCATCTTCTACTCCCACTCTCACTGGTAAGTTAAAAAAAAAATCTTGTTTGTAAAACTTCTGTCGCAACCAGGGTCACTGCGTGAATCTCTGTAACATTCATGTTTTTTTTGTTAAGGTTGTCTAAGGTCATTGTTTTTTTTTTTTAAAGAAAAAAAAGAAACTAACTAATGAAACTGTTTGGTACATTTTTTTTTTGTGAGTTCTAACATTTTTCAGGTGAGTCACTTGTAGCTAGGGCTGTGAGAAAAGGAACGTTATTAGGTCTGCAAGAAAAATATCCTGATATATAGGATATGCGTTGTAGGATTTTCTCCGAGATCTTCGTGGGTGTTATATTTTCTTTAAAAAAGTTTTGATTTTGTTTTGCGAAAAGACAAGATCAGATAAGGGTTACAATATTTCTTTGCTTTTTAATTCATATATTTTGATATGATATATGCATAGCGTATATTTGTTTCGAAATTTTGATTAAGTTTTTTTCTCTATAATCTTTTTTTTCTCTTGGAGGTCACGTTTGTATCACTGAGTTTTTTTGTAGTAGCACACACACTTACTCGCTTTGACATTGCTATCTGACAGAAAATCCAAGGGCTCAACTTCTTAAGCTTTTTCTCTATCCAAGAACCTCTTAGGAGAGAGAAAGTGATATATATAGAGAGAGAAAGAGTCAATTCTACATATACTTGTTGGTGGTGGTTTTTGAGGCATGTGAAGTATGCAAGCCGTTATTATGATGAATCCGGCGAGAAACATGCCTTCGATGATAGCAAGGAACAACAACAACGTTGGAGGGTTTTTTGGATCATCTTCATCACCTTTCACTCTTGCCCAGGTCGGTGCTTTTAACTTTTCACCTTCTCTTTCAACTCTTTTGACTCTCTTACCTTCTCTTTTTTTTTTTTTCACAATTGTCCACCTCTTTAATTTTTTCACCCTTTTTTCATTAAAATTTTTGAAACAAAATTGACCCATCTCAAATTTTTCACTTTTTTAACGATCAGTCGATCACATTTGCATCACAAATTAAACCAACCAGACCAAATATCCTTCTCGATATTACAAATCCGCGTTTCCCCAAAACTGCGTTATTTTTCTCCATAAAAAAGTCAAAAGAAAAAAAATAAACTTTCTTTAAAAAAAACAAGAAAGAAAGAAAAGAAAATGTTGATGTGTTTGTTGTGTCTTTTTCTCTGAGAGAGAACCGTACTATACTACATGTGTTTGAATTGTGTTTTTGTTAGATTGAGAAACTATAATCCTCTCTCCGGAACCTTAAAAGATCCGTAGCAATAATCATAATGTTCCAGCCGAACCTGATGGACGCGTTGGAGATGGGTCAGAACACTCCCGAGAGTGAGATTCCTCGAATCCGTGAGGATGAGTTCGACAGTGCCACCAAGTCCGGTAGTGAAAACCATGAAGGTGCCTCCGGTGAAGACCAAGACCCTCGTCCCAACAAAAAGAAACGTTACCACCGCCACACCCAACACCAGATCCAAGAAATGGAAGCGTAAGTTTTTCCAAACAAATCCCAACTCCATGGTTTTTTTTCAGTACTAGAAACAATTTTGTTTGAGGCAGATAAAAATAATGTAGATGACAAAGTGCTTCTTTGAGTACTTAACACAACAACAGTTTTGTTCTGAGTTTACATAGAAATTATATAGATAACAATTTGTTTCTTTGAGTATTTAAATTTGAGGCATCTGATTAAACTGAAATAGTCTCTTGTATTTCTTTTTCTTCTTTTGTAATTCTTTAATATAAAATTGGATGGATTTTGTTTTTGCAGTTTTTTCAAGGAGTGTCCGCACCCAGATGATAAGCAAAGGAAGGAACTGAGCAGGGAATTAGGGTTAGAGCCATTGCAGGTTAAGTTTTGGTTTCAGAACAAGCGTACTCAGATGAAGGTGTGTGTATACCTTTGGTGCATATGTATATATTAAGTTTTGCTTTTCTTTTTTTGAGTTGTTCTTAAAAGGGGGTGGTGTTTTGTTGTTGCAGACACAACACGAGCGGCACGAGAATACAAATCTTAGAACCGAAAACGAGAAGCTTCGAGCAGATAACATGAGGTATAGGGAGGCACTTAGCAATGCTTCGTGTCCCAATTGTGGTGGACCAACTGCTATAGGAGAAATGTCATTCGATGAACATCACTTGAGACTTGAAAACGCAAGGCTAAGAGAAGAGGTATACATCAATTAATTAAGTAGCAACATTTTATGTGTATGACACTCTGTGTTTTAATTGTTCTATAGCTACTACTCGTTGGTCCAAAGTAAGGACCTTAATTAAAATAAATATTAAAAGAGCATGCATTGTCCTTTTTTATTGAGTACACACATTTCGACTCATTATATTATATTAGCAATGACCTAACAGTAGCAAACCCCAAACACTAGGATATTTTTTTATTTGTATGAATCAATATTAGTGTAATTTTTTTTATAATAATTATGTATTCTATTTAACTATATGAGTTAAATTTTCTTGATATTGGGTAGGACATTTGATTATCTCTGACATTTTTTGACTTTTTTTTTAATATTTCTTTCCAGATTGATCGGATTTCAGCAATTGCTGCAAAGTATGTAGGGAAGCCTGTGGTGAATTATTCAAATATTTCTCCTTCTCTCCCTCCTCGTCCATTAGAAATTGGTGTTGGTGGTGCTGGTTTTGGAGGCCAACCAGGGATTGGTGTGGACATGTATGGAGCTGGGGATCTTCTTAGGTCAATCAGTGGACCCACTGAAGCTGATAAGCCAATAATCATAGAGCTAGCTGTTGCAGCTATGGAGGAGCTTATTGGAATGGCACAAATGGGTGAGCCTCTTTGGTTAACTACACTTGATGGCACATCCACTATGCTCAATGAGGATGAGTACATTAGGTCTTTTCCTCGAGGTATTGGTCCAAAACCTAGTGGCTTCAAATGTGAAGCTTCAAGAGAAACTGCTGTTGTTATCATGAACCATGTCAACCTCGTTGAGATTCTCATGGATGTGGTATGTTTCTATTCTCTTACTCTAGTTTCAAAAAGGTTTTGTGGACACCATTTAGGTGTCTACCCTGGAGAGAGAAAAGAAGGAAAATGTTCCAAGGTACACGTATGGGTGGAAAGAAGAGATTCAAAGAAAAAAGTTAACGGAAGAGACTACAACTGATAAATATAATAAATGATGTGGACCGTAGAAAATGAAGAGATATAACAATAATGATAAATGTGACTAATATGATGTTGCAA
Organism: Glycine soja; assembly: GCF_004193775.1. Classification (NCBI taxonomy): domain Eukaryota; kingdom Viridiplantae; phylum Streptophyta; class Magnoliopsida; order Fabales; family Fabaceae; genus Glycine; species Glycine soja. The sequence continues at coordinate 46,728,281 of NC_041007.1, forward strand.
GAAAAGGATAGAAAGAAACTGAGAGTTAAATGCATGTTTACACTCTTAGGGTGTTAAATAATTGCAGTTGTTCTATGCTATCTATCTATGTTGTGGTTCTAAAATAGGTTATTTCTGTGGACTTTGACATTTGATTTCTTTGTTCTTTTCAGAACCAATGGTCCACAGTGTTCTCTGGTATAGTCTCAAGAGCCATGACTCTAGAAGTGTTATCAACAGGGGTTGCCGGGAACTACAATGGTGCCTTACAAGTGGTACATATATTTATAAGCACATATTTTATTTGTTAAAGTAGTTTAACATACTATGGAGTTATGCTAAAGAAGCAAATGAACCATTTTTTTTTTCTGCGCATATAGATGACAGCAGAACTACAACTACCTACACCACTTGTGCCAACTCGTGAGAGTTATTTTGTAAGGTATTGTAAGCAACATGGAGATGGGACTTGGGCTGTTGTGGATGTTTCTTTGGATAATTTGCGCCCAAGTCCTTCAGCCAGATGTAGAAGAAGGCCTTCTGGCTGCCTAATTCAAGAAATGCCAAATGGCTATTCAAAGGTACGAGACACTAGTATAATAAGAATGTAATACTTGTATACTGCCAAGAGTAAGATTATCATCTAATTATAAATTATCTAATATGATAAATTGTAATTAGATAACATTTTCAATACTTGTATACTTGTAATTACTGATTTTATACATGTTTGGTTTTTATCTGTACTTTGTAATCAATGTTAATTAAGGTTGTTGAACTAGTGAGACCGGCCGGTTAGATTGACCTTTCCTATAACCTTGTGCACTAGGCCGTACCTTTTTGTTTTATTTTTCCTGTTAATTAATGTGGCTTAATTATTCTAGAATCTCTATGTATTATTAGGTCACATGGGTTGAGCATGTGGAAGTGGATGATAGAGGTGTTCACAATCTTTACAAGCAGCTTGTTAGCTCCGGACATGCATTTGGTGCAAAACGTTTGGTGGCAACCTTAGATCGACAATGTGAAAGACTCGCTAGTGCCATGGCAACAAACATTCCCACTGTAGATGTTGGTGGTATTTACAAATGCTCATTTCTTGTTCTACACATTCTTTAGTCTCGAAAAATAAAAATAAATAAATAAAAAACTTTATTTTTTTACCACGCTGTTTATAATTAGTTATATTAAAGGGTAATGGTGTCACAAACATTCTTTTGATCTTTCTTAATTTTTTTTATCTCTCTCTTTATCATACATTTTATATCACATGGCAATGGCATAATTCAATCTCTCTCTCTCTTTTCAAGTGACACATAAGGTGTCCATACATGGTGCACATCTTTATTCTTAATTAAAATTAATTGAAACTCTTAAAATCAAATTACAAAGTAGGATTCAAATAAAATGATATAATTAATTTTTTTAGGAAAAATTTTTACTATTTAGTAATTTAAAATGTTTATATTATTATCCTGTACTTTTTTATAAATTTTAACTCATGATAACAAGTGAGTTTGTTTAAACTTAAAAAAATAATTTTAAATAAACACATTTTTTTAATAAACAAATAAAATTTCTTTATTATAAGGAAAAAACTGTAGCCTTCCTTAAAGTCTTTGAATTTTGTATCTTAAAATTAACTTTTTTATTCTTCTTACTATGCTATAAATAGTGATAACAAACCAAGAAGGGAGAAAAAGCATGATGAAGCTGGCTGAAAGAATGGTGATAAGCTTTTGTGCTGGAGTGAGTGCTTCCACTGCTCACACATGGACAACACTCTCAGGGACAGGTGCTGATGATGTAAGGGTTATGACTCGAAAGAGTGTGGATGACCCTGGAAGACCCCCTGGCATTGTTCTCAGTGCTGCCACTTCTTTTTGGCTTCCTGTTCCTCCTAAACGAGTCTTTGACTTCCTCCGTGACGAAAACTCTAGGAATGAGGTATGTGCAAAAATTCCAAAAAGCTAAGTTTTAATAACGTTTTAGTGTGAATTATTGTGTGTTCATAGACCCATTATTAATTAATAGACAACCTCATTTGGTAATCTTGCTTACTTGGTGGATTTATTATTATGATTTGACTTGCCTATAGTTTTTACACCAATTATCATCAAATGCTTTGGATTGCATGCATATCTTTTTCAAATTGCCTAAGACCGCATGATAGATACCCCTCCTTTTCAATAAAGGCCCGGGATATGTTAGATGAAAAAGTGTTAGGTAGAATAACGATAGATATCTACTTTTACACAAACAAAGCAATTTACATTTAGCTGGTGTTTATTATCTAATTGGTCCCATTTCATTTTCTGCACACCTATATGTTCTGATTCTATTGACGTAACGTGATTAACATATGTCAACAAAATGTGTACCATGCATATTTGTGTTTGATAAGAAATTATTCATTTCTTTTTCTTACGCACGTCTTTTCACAAATCATCAACTTCTATTGAAAAAAAATTAATCAAGTTCAACGGCGATATTAAGTCAATGCGATCTTAACAAAACTTTTTTATTAAAAAAATAGAATTATGTTAATAAATTAAGAGTTGCTCTTTGACTGCAAGCAAGTGTTGTTACAAAATAATGGATGTTTTATTAATTTTTTTAAAGAATTTAAACAGAATTTACTGGTAGTGTAAAAGTATTTTATTATTTAAAATTCTTGATTTTTAATGATTATTTTAAAATTTTAATACATAAATTAAATTCATTCTCAAGTGATAAAGCGCAGGCATGCGTTTGTGGGTTATATCTATTAGAATATTTGTATATTGTATGTGTGTCATTTTAACATTTTCAACCTCTTAAATAACAGTGGGATATTCTTTCCAATGGTGGAGTTGTCCAAGAAATGGCACACATTGCAAACGGAAGAGACACTGGAAACTGTGTATCTCTACTACGAGTAAATGTATGTTACAATTTTTTTTTAATTTATTTTCACTATTTGTCAATTTGAAACATTCCCATTAAATTAAATTTAGTGAGGTGTGCATGACTAATCAAGCAAGTCATAATTAACCATGTAGAGTGCAAATTCAAGCCAGAGCAACATGTTGATATTACAAGAGAGTTGCACCGATTCAACAGGCTCTTTTGTAATTTATGCTCCAGTGGACATTGTTGCGATGAATGTGGTTCTAAACGGTGGAGACCCAGATTATGTGGCACTTCTTCCTTCAGGGTTTGCTATTCTCCCAGATGGAACCACATCGCATGGAAGTGGTGGTGGCGTCATTGGCGAAACTAGCCCTAGTAGTGGATCTCTCTTAACTGTTGCCTTTCAAATATTGGTCGATTCTGTTCCAACCGCTAAGCTTTCTCTTGGATCTGTGGCCACTGTCAACAATCTCATTGCATGCACTGTTGAGAGAATCAAGGCTTCTTTGTCTGGTGAACCTGCTTGAGCTTCAAGGCTTTTGGATTCTGCGGTACGTTCATGATGGCCCTGTGCATGCATACCTTTTTCCTTGATTTTTGGTGGTTCTGGTGTCATGTCATGTTTATGCCTCCTAATGCATGTTGGGTTTTAAGAATTTGTGTCAAATCAAGCATGGAATACCTTGAAATCTTTAACATTATGGTGAGCAATTGCGGTCGGGATACGCAAGAAAACCTTTGTATTGAGGTCTTGATGCGATTGTGAAGTGTTAAAATATCTTGATGTTACGATTGTAATTACAATTATGGATCGCTATTTAAAACTATAAAATCATGCTTGCTTGCTTGTAGGAGGTTTATCTAAAGTAAATAATAATAATTATTACTTTTTTTAGTTAATTCAGAAAACTATAAAATATGTATTGTTTGTGAAAGAAATAAAGATCAGTGCATCAACTCTAGATGACACTCAGTAAGAGAAAGAGAGAATAAAGAAAGAAAAGTGTAAATGTCATAGATGATAAGATATGTAAGAAAAAGAAAATAAAAGAAAAAGTGTTAACAGATATTTAGAGTGAAGAAGTGTTGACTACTCATGCATTAATACTCTTGTGTAATGGATACAATTTTTTAACATTCTATTTTTTTTTTCAAACACCTAATTAATAGCCTTCATAATTTTTCTTTCTTCCTCCCTCCTCTATATTGCTTTGCATCACTTTTTTATAACATTAAGTGTCAACTAATATTTTGGATATCCAAATATTATTATTGTAAGCAAAGTAAACTGAATTAGACTCACCCTTGCATAATCTAATGTTGGTTTTCCCTTGTATATGAAACTCTTCAACCTATACTTGTTTCTACTAATCTAATGGTTTGTTTTACGTGACAACTCTGTTGCAGTTTACAAGAAGGATCAAAGGGACACATTGTATGGTGGAAAATCAAAAGGTTGCGAGGAACCTCGGCTTATATTACAAAGACGGGGAGAAGTCAAGAGCGCACCTTGCATGATTCCTTCTCAGTACTCCAAAAGAGTTATGAGAGGATTAAGGTTCGGGAATTGACTTCCCTAGATATAGTAAACGTTAAGAGCACATTTTAAGATCTTGCTACCCTTTACCATTTCCAAGACTACATATATAGCCAGCTAGGATTAACCTTTTGGGTAACTAGGGTTTAACATTAATGTAAAACTCTTGTCTTTTTCAATTTCTGATTTTGTGTGATTTAGAAGTAGTAGCACTGGCACTAGTTGGTGGGAAGTTTACATTTAGTACACAGACTAATTTCTCACCAAACCTCCTTTTTTAAAAGGTTTTGCAATGGATCTTTCCTTTCCGCGAGTAAGATGACACTCACTAATTAACATAATTAACTCCTAACTTATTATTTTTTACTCGCTACCTAAATGTTTGAAGATGAAAGTGGCAGTGGTGGGTTATGTGCGGAATGATTTATTGTATTAATTAACAAAGGTAGAAGGTAAATTAAGTCTCTTAAATTAGTACTACATCCTCCACTCCTATCCTATATAAAAAAATAGTTAAATTAGCCACTTTTAATTAATGAAATAAAATTTAAATTATTTCAAGAATATCTATACAATTAATGGTTTAAGTAGTTATATTTTAATACATTAATAGAAGAGATAATTTTTTCAACTAATGAGAAATGAATGGATTTTTCATTAATACATAATAATTTACAATAAATATTAAATTGAAATTAACAATTACTTTCTTTCAGATCAAAACTATTGATGTGTTAATGAAAATTAACAATTACACCCTCATCAACAATTGCTTGAACTTTTTTTTATAGGAGCAATTGCTTGAACTTGGGATGGGTAATACTCAGCTTAATACATACATGTCCATGACAAGAAAAGCTAAACGAGAGAGACAATCAGCTGCTCCCATTTACCCCTTTTTGGAAATTAAGACTGTAAATTACATAACCTGGCCCAATGCTTACAATCTTTAAGAAATAAACCTAAACATATTCAAGCACATGGTCGCGTGCTCGTCTGGCATTAATGAGTAAGAATCCCCCCCTCCCCCCATACTTCTGCATCTGTAACTAGTTATTTTATTATCTGAAAAATTCATTTGTTCGGTAAATAAGATTTTTTTAATAGTTTATAACATTTTTTTAAAGTTAAGTTTGACAAAACGTTTCAATTAACTTTAATCTTTTTTATTATTTGAAAACTCATCCATTTGGTAAACAAATTTTTTAATTAGTTTCTTAGTAAATCTAACATTTTTTGCAACATTATTTCAAGTAATATTTTTTAAAACGTTAAGTTCTAGATTTTAGCTTTTTATATTTCCTTCTCTTTTTATCTTTAATATATTTATTAAATTGCTTATTTATCTTTTTCAAATAAATTATAATTTCATTATTTTTTAACTGTTTTATATTTTTCAGCTACTTCAACTAGTTTGATCGAATACTTATAATTTAATAAGTTAGTTTTTAATTACTTTAGCCAAACATAACCAAAATAGTGTTTTTAAAACATCAACTTCTAACTTTTAGTTTTTTGTATTTTTTCTATTTTTATTCTTATATATTTATCAAATTTATTCCTACATATCTTTTTTAAATAAATTTTAATTTTCTTTTAAAAAAATCATAATTTTATTATATTCAAGTCAATTTATATTTTTTAATTATTTCAATAATTAATTTTACAGAATATTTATAATTTAATAAGTTAATTTTCAACTACCAACTTTTAGTTAATTTTACCGCACATAATCATAATCTATATTTTGAACCCCAATTTCTTATTTTAATTGAAATTAATTGTTATTCAGGGAATTGAATTATTCCATTATTATTATTTCATGTTTAGAATTGATCAATTCGAACTTGTTTTGAAACAATTAACGATCAGCCACCAGCTTCGTGATTAATCGGTGGATCTATCAAATAAATGGGTTTAAAATAACATCACATGAACAACCGTGTTTATTGAACCTCTAATAGATTAATTATTTATTAGTCTTAATTACATTTTTATCTCAATTTTTTAATTTTTGGAAAATTTATTCCCTTTAGTATTAATTACCTTTAGTATTCAAATTGGAAATTTTTTTAATTATTAGTCTTAATTACCTTTAGTATTCAAATTGGGAATACTTTGTCTTCGTCAACCATATTAGTATTCAAATTGGGAATACTTTGTCTTCGTCAACCATAGTAGTATTCAAATCTTCGTCAACCACAAAAAACTTCCGCTACAATTAAGCACTTGACATTCAATCTAAACAAATAATCTAACCACTTTGGCGTTGGGTTATTTTGATCACTAGCTAGAATGGCATACAACGGTGATGTTGTTAGGATCAATGTTGCGGAGATGCTGGAGGGGGCAAGGGCACCCGTAACTACTGAGTGTTGCATCTACAAAGTGCCGTTTAATATCCGAAGACACAACGAAGAAGCCTACACCCCAGAGGTTTTTTCTATTGGCCCTTTTCACCACCGCCATCCTCGCCTCCAAGACATGCAGAAACACAAACTCTTTTACTCCAAGGCTTTTCTCCAACGAACTCAAACAACTTCGGACAGTTTTATCGGCAAGATTGAAGAGATGGAGCCCGAGTTTCGTCGCTCTTATTCACACACTCTTGAGTTCAGCAAGGAGCAACTGGTCAAAATAATCTTTGTGGATTGTGCTTTCATACTTGAGCTCTTTTGCAGAGTCGGCAGTGGAGAATGGAAAGAGGACATGCATCTTTCAAAACCTTTGACGATGAGGAGCATGAGATATGATTTGTTGTTACTTGAGAACCAGGTTCCTTTTTTTGTTCTTGAGAGTCTCTTTAATCTGTCCTTCTCTTCATGGGGCGATGACTTCCCTTCATTTCTTGAGTTTACGTTTCACTTTTTTGGATGGATCAATAGATCAAGCTTAAACTTTAACAATAACAACAGAATAAGGCACTTCACGGATCTGATAAGAACTTTCCACTTGCAAGATCCTCTGCCGTCTAGGATTATTGGTAAAATGATAAAACATCTTCCTAGTGTCACCGAGTTATCAGAAGCAGGATTGAGGTTTAAGGTTCTTGAAAGTGAGTCTTGTTTACTAAAGTTAGAATTTTCGGGACGGGTTCTTGAAATCCCGCAGTTGGTAGTGGAAGATGGGACTGAAACTTTGTTTCGTAATATGTTGGCATTGGAGCAGTGTCACTATCCTTTCCAAACTTACATTACGGACTACGTTGATTTTTTAGACTTCCTTGTAAAGACCAACAGAGATGTGGATATACTAGTTCAAGAGAGAGTCTTTCTTAATAGGCTAGGGGACACTGATTCTGTGGCTACCATGATTAATGGCCTTATGAAAGATATTACACTACCAAATATCAGTTCTCAATTCCTTGATCTCTGTACAAAGTTGAATGCTTTTCATGAAAATCCTTGGCGTAAGTTGAAGTCGACTCTGAGGCGAGATTATTGTAGAGGTCCTTGGCAAACTGCTGCTTCCACTGCAGCGATTATTCTTCTCATTCTCTCTTTTGTTCAAACATTTTGTTCTATCTTTCAAGTAATACATCAATAGAATATGTCTCCTGGCCCTCTCCCAAAGACCTGCAGGTAAATTTAGTTATTGTTAAATGCTAATTTTTTTCTTATTCTTTTCCATTTTTACTGCAATATTGCTTTTGTCTCAAAACGTTTCAATGGCTTCCTTATTTCAGGTGTTGAAACAGATTAATTTATTAGTCCTTCCCGAAATTACTATGGGTATGCATCAAGTTATTCAGTGTTGCCTCTTGAAGTCTGTGTCTATGGTGCAAAATATGATCTAAAGTAGCTTACCCTGCTTCAGATTTGTGAGTTGATGATGTCCTGATACATACCTAGTTTAATTTTATAGCTATTTGATATTTGTGAGATGATGATGTCCTGATATTTACCTAGTTTAAGTTTATAGCTATTTGATATTTGTGTTATGTTGCTTTTGTCTTGTGTTGCTTTTGATATTTGTGAGATGATGATGTCCTAATGCATACCTAGTCTGGTTAAAGTTTTCCAATTACAACCCCTGATTTTGTCTTGTGTTGCTTTTGATATTTGTGGGAATTATAGTTATTTCAGGTAGGAACAAAAGTTCCAACACAGCCGGATATCTATTTACAGTTTGATCAAAAGACAGGTGAAATTGGGAAAGTTGTATCACTTTCTATAAACTATAAAAGGCTTTCAGAACAATATTAAGATGATAAGACCAAGAAATAATTTTAATTACTCTTTCTTTTTTTTCTTTCTAAAAGAGAAAGTCAAAATATAAATTTCAAAGTTGAGTTTTGTAAAATCAATCCGACTTTATATTTGTCTCAATTGTTTACTTGATTAAAAAAAATGAGAACACTTATCAAGTTTTGATTGTATTATGAAAAGTCCATTTCAAAATACAATTTATATTTTGAAATAACCTTTTCATATTTTTGAAATAACCTTCTCATATTGAGTTACATTAGGGAACCATTTTCCATAATGCAATAGATAGTTGAAGTGCATGGAGGAACATCTCACTTCCTATTTTGCTAAGTACACTCCAATTTGTTTTTTAAAATTTATTAACATATACTCATAACATTAATACAAAATTATTAATCCATGATGTAATAATCATTGCAATGATGTTTTGTTTTTAACGTCCAGGAAAGAAAATTTCCAAACACATTTATTTTTTAACATTTGTATCTTGCTTTCTGGAATACTATTTCGTGTTTTGAAAAAAAAATTGAAATGTAAAAAAAAAAACGTGTTCTTGAAAGTATTTTTTAGAATAAATTTATTTTTTATTGACATTTTGGAAAATTGTTTTATGTCCTAGAAACTATTTTTTAAAATGTGGAGAAAAACATCTGAAAAATCAGGCAAGACACTACATTCAAGAAAAAACTGCGCAATACTAAAGTAAGTGGAAAAAACATATAATTGATACTGATATTTCAATTTGGACAACTCTAAGAGGTGTTTCGTACAACAACTTGGAAAAAAAACATGCGATTTACTCGTATGTTGCTTCATATATAAAATGAGAGACATTAATGTTGTTCTGTAAGTGAAAAAATAAAAAACAAGGAAGAAAAGTAGTTAGCAGCGAAAACATATTGCATGGGAGTTTGAAGGATGAAAAAACTGTAACATTAAAGTTAGAGTTGAGCAAGGGAAGAACAAAGATAGATAAAATCAAGAGATTGAAGGGGATGAAGGAGAGGGGAATGTGTTGTAACTATGAATGATGGAGTATGTTGTTGCATTGAAAAAAGGGAATGTGCAAAGGAGAGTTGAAGGTTTAAAAGAGGAAGACTATTTAAGTAATTTGATTTTTTTTTTTAAAAAGGAAAAGAGATTAAATATAGCAAAGGCCTCATTAGGTCAGGGAAAAGAAGGAAAAAAATATCTTTAGAGAAGAATAAAAAAAACGAAATCTTTGAAAGATACTGAAATCCATGTTTTTTTTAATATTTTTTTATCTATAGAAATCCAATAAAAATATCCAAAAGTTTATAATAAGTCACACATTCTCAAACAACTCATTCCTACCTCTTTACATGTCTCCTTCTCCGTTTTCTAGTTAAAATATAAAAATGCCAACAATATATTAAGGAAAAAGATATTACTAATGAGAGGAGAAAATAAATTGTAAAAAAAAAAAGTTAAAATTGGTTGGATATTAGGTTATCTTTATACTTAAAAAGAAAGGCAGAATTTCCACTTGACTCAACTAGTGTTTGAGGGCTCATTGCTTCATCCAATCGCTACATTGTTGTTGAAGTAACTTATTAAAACTAAGTGGAAATTACAAAGATAAATCTTTATGTCAAATTTTGATTAGGATTTATAGTTGTTATTCACATGTATTTAACAATGAGGGAAGAGGGAGAGAACCGCTTGAATTGGTGTGAGTGAAATTAGACTTCCTATATTTTTTGAGATTTTTCTTTTAGTGGGTTAATATAATTTGTTATGTGCTTGTTAGGTTTGTTTTGATATGTACTTTGATTTTCCAGCAATCAAGTAGTTTTTTGTAATAAGAGGATCCATGCATATATATATATATATATATATATATATATATATATATATATATAATAAAAGAGAAGTATAACAAAAACCTTAAAATGCCCCTGCTTAAAAAGTTGACACATGACACTTTTCGTGGTTTTTTGTCCCTCCTTTTTTTTGGCATCGTTTTTTTGTTATCCCCGTGTTGCTTCCTAATTGACAGATTTTAACTCCCCGTTTAAATCCACTTAATACTCGAAACTGTCTTGCCACATGTCACTTCCTGATTGACAGATTTAAACTCCCCATTTAATTTCACTTAATTCTAGAACTTTTTTTTCTCTCCTGAGTTTATGTTATATTTTCTCCCTCAATCTTCTCACAATCTTCTTCGTTACTCTCTCCCTCTCTCCACCATGGGTTGCTTTCTGATTGGCGGATTCCAAGTCCCCATTTAAATCCACTTAATACTCCGAACTGGCCTCGCCATGTGTTGCTTCGTGATTGACTGATTTAAACTCCTCATTTAATTCCACTTAATTCCAGAACTTTCTTTCTCTCTCCTGTGTTTCTGTTGCATTTTCTCCCTCAATCTTTTCACAATCTTCTCCGTTACTCTTTCTCCCTCAATAGCTACATATGTATTTTTTTTGTTGAAGTAACTTATTAAAATTAAGTGGAGGTTACAAAGATAAATCTTTATGTCAAATTTTGATTAGGATTTATAGTTGTTATTTGCATGTATTTAACAATGAGGGAAGAGGGAGAAAACGGTTGGAATTGGTGTTAGTGAAATTAGACTTCCCATCTTTTCTGAGATTTTTCTTTTAGTTGGTCAATATAATTTGTTACTTACTTGTTATGTTTGTTTTGATATGCACTTTGGTTTGGTTTTCCAACAATCAAGTAGATTTTTTGTAATAAGAGGATCTAGGCCTATATATATATATATATCATTCAAGCAGAATAAATAATTTATTTTCTTTCTCTCTAAATTTTTTCTATAATAAAATTATTTTTGAGAACAAGAGCAGTGGTGTTCATTTGGGGATCTTGCACATGATCAGAATCAATAGGTTGTCGTATCTTAGAAAAGAAGCGCAGATTTTCCCTACCAGTGGAGACGTTTTCTATCTAACGATATCGTTTGTGCGCTTCAACCCACGCTAATTAAAAATTTCTCCCCTAAATTATTTTCTTTTGTGTTTATTGTATGATATATTACATTGTTGGAAGTTATTTTGCTAGTGTTGTCTGTTATTTAGTTTAAGACTTTGCATTTTTTTATTTTTTATTTTTTTATTTTATTTTAATTTCCTAACAATATTAAAGAGAAAAACTATTTTTTTTGTATAGTCTTTTATGCAAAATTAATCTATTTTATCAAAATGTCTGTAATGGATATGATTGAGTCCCTTTTCAGTAAGCCTGAAATATTAATGGATGAAAACACAATGCATTATGTTCCATTAAAAATGTTTTTATTATATTATTTCATTTCTTTAAATTTTAAATTGGTGGGAGATTGTCGGAAAATATTTTCTAATTTGAAATTTAAAATTAAAATATATTTTCTTTATCAATTATGTTTTTTTGTAGATAAAATGCTTGTAGAATTAGTTTATGTGAAAAACTAAAAGCATCCCACTACTTTAATTCCTATGTTAGGAAGCTATCTTTTACTTGATCAAATTCTCTTTATGTTAATGACTGGTTGCCTCTATATATGTAGCTCCTTGCTAAAAAAAATAAACATGTGAAAATACAACACACAAAACAATAAAATGAACATTTGGATGAAGCTTTATATTCTTTATGTCGTATTTTTAATATGACACCTTATAAAAAAATTTTAAAAACCCCTTATGAACTATGAAAAAAAGAAAATCAAATATAAAATATCTTAAAATATGGAGGTGTCTAACAAATATTAACATCCCTATTAATAAGAAAAGGAAAATTGGACAAAAAATTATTGATTATGTTTTTGTTGGATATTATTTGCATAATACTACTCATAGATTCTTTATGGAATATAAAGATGTCATTTTTTTGAAAATGTTTTTCGGTTGAGAATAATGTTTGTGGACTCTGCTTTTATACTTGTGCTCTTTTACAGAGATTGAAGAGATGGAGAAACACAAACTCTTTTACTCCAAGGCTTTTCTCAAACAACTTTGGACAGTTTTATCGGCAAGATTGAAGAGATGGAGCCCGAGTTTCGTCTCTCTTATTCACACACTCTTGAGTTCAGCATGGAGCAAGTGGTCAAAATAATCTTTGTGGATTGTGCTTTCATACTTGAGCTCTTTTACAGATTTTGTAGTGGAGAATGGAATGAGGACATGTATCTTAATCTGTCCTTCTCTTCACGGGGTGATGACTTCCCTGTTAGATGTGGGACTTGGGTATTTTCCCAATACACCCCCTTCACGCCCAACACTTATTGGGCTTGGTGCGTGAACCACAAATGGTGGGTGTTTGTCGCAGCGGAGGCGAATGCGAGGTCCCAGGGTTAGAACCTGCTCTGATACCATAGTAGATTTCATCTTAAAACCAATTGGCATTAAGTGAAGTTGCCCAACAGATATATAAGTTGCACTCCAAGGATTGAGGCAGCCGATGTGGGACTTGGATATTTTCATTTCTTGAGTTTACGTTTCACTTTTTTGAAGGGTTCAATGGATCAAACTTAAACTTTAACAATATAAACAGAATAGGGCACTTCACTGATTAACAATTGCTTGAACTTTAAAATTTAAATTATTTTAAGAATATCTATATAATTAATGGTTTAAGTAGTTATATTTTAATACATTAATAAAAGAGATAATTTTTTCAACTAATGAGAAATGAATAGATTTTTCATTAATACATAAAAATGACAATAAATATTAAATTGAAATTAACAATTATTTTCTTTCAGATCGAAACTATTGATGTGTTAATGAAAATAATTAACAATTACATCCTCATCAACAATTGCTTGAACTTGGGATGGGTAATACTCAGCCTAATACATGTCCATGACAAGAAAAGCTAAACGAGAGAGACAATCAGCTCTTTTTTTGAAACTAAGACTATGTAAATTACATAACCTGGCCCAATGCTTACAATCTTTAAGCACACCTGCAAAATAAACCTAACATATTCAAGCACATGGTTGCGTGCTCGCCTGGCATGAGAATTTGTCAACTTTGAATTTCGGTCTAAATTTTTAATACTTTATTGGACCCGGGATGGTGGCATGATGGTTTAGGAGCCGAACTCACTCTGTAAATGACAACACAGCTAGGTTTTAGAGTGATCATTTGCTTTGTTTTAGAACTACATTCTCTGAGTGACTAGTGACTTAATGCGAGTGAAAGGTCTACAAAATGGGAAGAGAGTGAGGAATATGGAGAGAGTTAATATTTGTAAAGAACTTTCCGTGGTGATATGTTGTTGGGAAAAATATTTTAGTTAGTTTTTTATTTTTTTATTTTTTGAAAATTTTATTTAATTGTTCGATAAATAATTTTTTTAGTAATTTTTAGTGTTTTTTTAAATAATATTTGAAAGTTATGTTCGATAAAATATTTTAGTTAATTTTTAATTTTTTTATTAATTGAAAAATTTATTTGTCTGTTTGATAAACAAGTTTTTTTATTAGCTTTTTAGTAGCATCTAACATTTTTTGTAATGTTGTTTCAAATAATATTTTTCAAAATGTTAAGGTTCAGGTTTTAGTTTTTTATATTTTTTTCTTTAATGTATTTATTAAATTTCTTATTTATCTTTTTTAAATAAATCATGATTTTATTGTTTTGAGCTATTTTATATTTGTATGTTATTTCAATTAATTTTACCGAACACTTATAATTTAATAAGTTAATTTTTTAATTCATTCGACCAAACATAACCAAAGTAATATTTTTTTAAAACATCAATTTCTAACTTCTAACTTTTTATATTTTCTTCTATTTTTATTCTTATATATGTATCAAATTTCCTATCTACCCTTTTTTAAATAAATTTTAATTTTCTTTCAAAAAATCATAATTTTATTATATTTAAGTCATTTTATATTTTTTAACTATTTCATCGATTAATTTCTTCAACACTTATAATATAATAAACTAATTTTCAACTACCAACTTTTAGTTAGCTTTTTAACAAATTTTACTGCACATAATCATTTCTTTGAACCCCAATTTCTTATTTTAATTGAAATCAATTGTTATTCAGTGAAATTATTTCATGTTTAGAATTGATCAATTTGAACTTGTTTTGAATCAATTAACGATCAGCTACGAGCTTCGTGATTAATCGGTGGATCTATCAAATAAATGGGTTTAAAATAACATCACATGAACAACCGTGTTTACTGAATCTCTAATATATAGATTAATTATTTATTAGTCTTAATTACATTTTTATCTCAATTTTTTAATTTTTGGAAAATTTATTCCCAATAAATTAATTTGTTGTATTTTATCCACAATTTTTAAAAGACTTTGAATTTTATCCTTTTTCATTTTACTCTTAACATAATTACAATTTTTATCCTCAATTTTTTTTGGCAAATTTTACATTTAATCTTTTATTTTTAGCAAATTTTATCCATTTTTTTTGTTTACTAATGAAAAAATAACTAGGCTAAAATTATCAAATTTCTTAAAAATTGGAAGTAAAATGTGTCAAATTAAAAATTGAAGATAAAATCACCAAAAAATTAAAAGTTGAGAATAAAAAATGTAATTAAGCCTAATTATTAATCATCCTCGGTTAATTAAGGGAAAATGATTAATAGTTCATGACCATTGACCAACATCTATTAATTAAACTAAGTGGAATGATTAACAATTAAATCTGGATGGTAAATTGTCATAAGACAACTTCATAAGAGATTGGATTCGAATTCGTTATTACATCCAAAATCACGAAGTGTGATTCACGGTTCAATTCGAATTAAAGTTGCATTTGTAATCACAATCCTAGACATTCCAATATGTGAAAACTTTCAATCAAACTGTTTGTTGATATTGCTTTCTTTTATTTTTCTCGGCCAAACCGTTAGCATCAACGTTGGCTATAACTACTTTCTCCGGTAATATTCAAAATCCAGGTCCACTGGGGACCTCAAAGGCAACAATGACGTGAAGCCAACCAACTGGGTTGATTGATTAAGAGAGAAGGAAAGAAAAAAAAAATTGCAGATTTGATCTCCTTTCATAACAAAAATGAATATTTATCGAAAAAAAATTAAGCATATAATTAACATTAAAGAACCATTTTGGATTGGGAAGATTCTTCATTAATTTCATGGTACTCTCTATTGGACAAGTGACCTCAGATATCTTAAAAAGGGGAAAGTTGAATTAAGATATTACAACTTATTTCCCCAATTAAAATTCTATTTCACTTTCTATTCAAGTTATAAATTCCCTTAATAATGAATTTCTTAAATATTGATTCGAATAGAACAATTTGAATATGAATATAAATCAATAATAAATAAAGAAGTTTAAGGGAAGAGAAAATGCAAACTCAGATTTATACTGGTTCGGCCACACCCAGGTGTCTACGTCCAGTCCCCAAGCAACCCGCTTGAGAGTTCCACTATCTTGTAAATTCCTTTTATAAGTTCTAAAGACATAAGGACAACCCTTCCTTTGTGTTTAGAATTCTTTCACAACAAGAGACCATCGGTCTCTTAATCCCTTTTCAGAATGAAGAAGAAGAAAAGAAGAAATCTCTCTTGAAAGAGATAGATTGAACAATTTGAGCACTCAAATAATTCCTTATTGAATCACAAGTAATTTGGCCAAGGAATTTGTAAGAGGATAAAATGATTTGCTTTTTAAGAGGATAAGACCTTTTTGTTCTGAAAAACTCTTAGCAAATTCATGTCCCAAGTCACACATATATAGGCCTTTGACAGCCATTCAAGAATCAAGTAAAAAGATGTGACTGTTGAGAATATTTTCTGAAAAACTTCTTTGATAATCGATTACAATATGTGTGTAATCGATTACAAGCTTTAAAATTTGAATTAAAAACGTTCAATAACTGCTGGTAATCGATTACACAATACAAATTTTGAATTCAAATTTAATAGCTGTTGTAAATCGTTTTTGGCCACTGGTAATCGATTACATCCTCTGGTAATCGATTACCAGAGAGTAAATATGTTGAAAAAAACCTTTTGAACTTAGATTTCTTGGCTAAACCTTTTGCGACTTCAATTGGAATTCCCTTCCTATTTAATATACCCTTCCTAAGACTCTAGAGACTATCTTGATCATTCATCTTGAATATCTTTGTCTTGAATAAATCTTTGAGAAGCATGTGATTCATGTAATCCTTTGGCATCATCAAAACATTCAGCTTTATCCTTTGTCTACACTCTCTTTTATGTTGTACTCTTTACTGAAGTCCAAAGACCATCAAGATTAATTTGAAACCTTTCAAACATTTCATCTATGGTCTTATCATCTTCCATCTTGAAAAGCTCATATTGTATGATTAACATATTAATCTTAGTACAAGCAGTTAACATACTGATATCAGTACATGCATTTCCTGGCTACTATTATTTTATTTAAATTTTGCATTGTTGCTTTTTTTTATTATTATACTATGTAGAGATGGGAAATGTTAAATAAAAAGTATGGATTTTGTTTTGAAAAATTAAGAAAAAAGAGAAAAGTTGATCATTTATATTATATTAAGTTTGTGTAAAAGTTTCCCCTTGTGCCTCAAAACTTCTAAACACGACCCTAACACTCATGCGTTTAAGTCAAGATGTCTTACATTTCTTTGGCTGATTGGTAACCAAATACCTTCTTATATCATGATCTTATTGAAGAGAGTAAGTGATAAGATATCTATCTATCTAGTGTTCAACATGCATTCTATTGACTTACTTCTGGAGACCATTTTATCTTTCTAATGATGAAAATTGTTAAATGCAGATAACAATAAACATAAAAACCATAAAACATAAAGAGTAGAGAAGAAGATGAGAGAGCACAACAATTTTCGTATTTGTTGCATAATGTTGTTTTGCATGCTTGCATTCATATTTAAGTGCAAATACATTAGAAATGATAACACATCATGACACTCATACATGCTGTCATCAAAAGAAATGCAATCACTAACTTAAGAATACAGTTTTGCCCAAAATAAAAGTAAATATAAACTCACCAATAAGAACATTACTTTCTGACGCAAATAAGCTAGTTGAACAATTAAACATCATTGTAACAGTAAATAGTAAATAAGAAAAGTATTACAACCATAAATTTAACAAAAATCATCATCACCAAAGAAGCAGTGAAGATGTTAATAAGGAATTTTATTACGGATATAAAACCTAAGTGCTCTTATAGTTGTATAAAATTTTGATCCTTTCATGTGCCAGTTATTAGAACTTTACATCTTAGCGACAACTGGATCATCCAGGTAAATTATTACATGCATACGCAGAACATACCTAATTAATTGATGTTTTGCTAAGAGACAAAGCATAACTAACTAAAGATTATTCAATTTTGCAGATTTTTCTACTACTAAAATTGAACAATCTTTAGTTAGTTATGCCTTATCTCTTAGCAAAACACCAATTAAGACATGTTGCTGCCTTTCATTTCTACGGATAATCATTTTAACTAAAGACTGTTCAATTGCTTGTAACAACTCTAGTTATAAACAGCTTAAGCTATCCTAACTTTAAAAGTATGCATAGTCAGAAGTAGTTGTTACACTGATTTGTGTAAAAAAAGAATGGTTAGCCATAAGAAAAGGATAGTAGGAATTCATATCTTTTCAAATACACAACTTAACTCAACACACCTTATGTCACAAGCAATTTATATCACAAATATGCAGGGAATTCACTTTATTTATATGTATTCTTTTTCTGATTTGTTTGCTCTTTGTCTCATCTTTTTATATCTGAATCTGTTGCCACCAACACCAACTAATCCAAGTAGCTAGCTAGCATTTTATTTCTTCTCATAGCAAATATGCAACCTGATGGAATTTGATGTTCTCGTGATACAAAATCTGTCAAAGGGGACTAAGTTAAATACAAAAATTTGGTTAACGGAGGGGACCTTGGCATGCTTCATCCCGTCACACTATAACTATGCTCCTCTTTCCATTTTCTCATGTTTGATTCAATCTCACAATTTCAAGCTCGCTTTTTCCTCGCCAACGCAGATCTTTTGCCTAGAGCTGAAGATGATTTGGATGAACATGTCAGCAACCCTCGCAGCAAAGCCAGTACACCCAAACCCAGGAAAGAGGCATAAATTGTCAATAGCTTCTCAGATGCCCTCTTGGAATTCATCATTTCTGATAATATAGCAACCTGCAACCCACAAACAACCAAAGTCTCTTTGTTACGCCATCTATGGCTGGGATGGAGTTTTATTTTTATTTTTTTATTGGCAAAAATTGGGATGGAGAATATTATTACACCTCCAACTTTAGCAAAACAAATGCAATTGTAAAAAGTCAAAGGACAAAACTTAGATACAGTTCCTTAGGTTTGTACTGTTTTCAAATCAAAATAGGAGTTTCACCTCGGTAATTCACATAATAAAAGTTTGCATTAAAAGATTACATGCATTATTGAGAAGAAGCTCCAATTTTGATTAGAGAACAAAACAGAGAGATTACAGTTTTGTAATGTAATTAATACCTAAGCAAGCACCTGATTGTCAGAAAAATATATGGACCATAGTTTCTGCTTAAATTTTAAATCTAAGCAAGCACCCAATTTTTGTTTTCATTATATTTAGATAGCAAACTTTATACTCAATTCGACATGATCTAAAAGCTGCAAAAACCACCATTTTTTCTCCTGGTACAAGTAATAATAACCAAGAATATCTTCAAATGAAAATGCATGGCACAAGACAACAGACCAAATGATGAGTATGAATCTAACAACAACTAACAGATCCCTGTAAACAAATATTTTGCTTCTAAATGAACGGTTGCTAGTAGTTGTATAAAAGTTAGACTTTTTCTAAATCCAAACATCAGAAAAAGAGAATAACATCCATTTTCTCTCTTCCCCCAGAAGCCTAATCATTTGTAATACCACAGGATCCACACAAACACGCGATAAGATTTTAAAAAACGGCCCGCGACCTTGATTTGTGCCTCAACATCAAGGTTTTTTAAACTTTCTACAACTGCAATTGTGAATGCATCGACCACATTTGTCTGCAATTTGTAGCGATATCAACAAACGTGACGAGACCAATATTTAAAACCAAAATAAAAACGGGGTCATTTAAAAAGGGAGATTTTTTTCTTCTAATAGAAACACAAGTATTCTCCGCAATCTCTCGCTCGTAGCAGGACAGAGCACGACTATAATGGACGACAAAGCTTTAAAATGAGAGGGGGAAAAAACTTTTAACAAGCAAAATCTTAATTGAAAGGTGATAGATAGATAGATAAACAAAAGTATTCTTTGCAATCTTGCTCGCAGGACTATTACGGAGGACAAAAGTTTTAAAAGGAAAAAATAAAAACTTTGAAGAAGAAAAATAAGAATTGAAAGGTGATAGATAGATTACCATGGAGGTAGTGACAGAGACACCATAGATCAAGCAAGTGGTGTTGAACCAAGGCTTGGAAGTGAGAATGGCGTAGAGGCTGAGGAGTGCAAGGGGCCATTGGAAGAGAAGCTCGAGCCAAACAAGGCCTACGAAAAAGTGCGGCTTTTCGGCGACAAGGTAATCGCCGTAGTCTTTGGTGTAATGTTCCTTGAGCTGGACGAGGATGTCGGGGAAGTAAGAGAGAGGAAGACACGTTTGAGCGTCGATCAGAGGAGCCACCACCGCTATTAGGAGGAAGAACAGAAACAGAACGGCGTCTACTAGCTTCAAAACGCAACCACCCATTTGATTATTCCTTCTTTCAAATAAAGGGGTGAATGGGAGATGATGGGTTTGTTGGAAAAGAGGGATCTTGTTGGTGCTGGATTGAATTCGAATTTGAATCCTTGTATTGTATTGTATGATCCTCCTCTTCCATTAATTATCAATTAATAAATAAGGATTGCATTTTCCATGATTTCCTTGCCATTTTTAGAAATGTTTTATTTTCCTTAAAATAGGGTGATGGGTTTTTTTAAGGAGTTCTTTGAAGTTTGAACGGCACATATCTGTTTTTTTTTTTTTTTTACTGCACTTCTGATTTCGTGATTTTTTTTTTCATCCGTATGTTTTTTATGATTAATTTTCATCTCCATAAATTTTACTGGCCAATTTTAGTGTAATTTTTTTCCTTCCAACTAAAATTTTTGTTATCCAAAACACTTCAACTTAAAATCAGGATCAAAATTAATATCACTCGACTCAATAACTTTTTGGTCCAATCAAATGGTTTTAGTCTCTTTGTTTAATAGATGAACATAATTTTTTGTTGATATGTTTAAAAGAGATTTTTTATGATTAAAAATAAATAAATAAATATATATAAAATTACACCATGATACCTAGCAGATCTAATTAGTGCAATTCGGACCTTAGAGAAAAATCAATCGCACATCTGCAATTGTTCTTGAACAACAATTGTGCAACTAAGCCATTTTTTTACTTAAACTATTAAAATTACAGTTAAATATTCTGAATTTGGTAACAACTTAATTGAATAAAAAATAGCTTTAGGATGGCATGATCTATAGTATTAATTACAACAAAATTAAATTATATATAATTCCACTTAATGAATTTAAACCTCCCTGCTTATCCAAAATATAGTGTTAATTTTATCTTCTCTTTTCGTCTTGCTATCTCTTTTAAATCATTTTAGTTGAGAAATATTCCTCCCATACAGTTCATAACGTCCAAGTAGGTTTTCATACTATCTTAACTGTTTATCTCTATACTTAGTCTATGATCAAGTATCGCAAATCAAATCTCAAAATCACTTCCTACGACATCCCGCTTCCATTAAAAATATATATAATTTGAACACAATAACTAGGTTCAGTCTTGCATTGCAGAGAAGAATTTGTGTCTAACAAAAAGTTTAAAAATCATTTTCAGGCATTATGTAGGATTGATTTTTTTAGGCAAAGTGATGTGATGTATTATTAAGAAAAATTATGGTAAATTCTTAAAAAAGCTAACGTGGTGTATTGTTAAGTGGTGTATTGATTATTTTTTTAGGCAAAGTGGTGTATTGTTAATAAAAATGCCAAATATGGCGAAGGAGGTACAAATACATAAATATGGAGGATTGAGGTTTGACAACCATATAAATTGAAGATTTATATTGATTCTACAGAATAATTTTTTTTAGTTTAAATTCCTTAAATATACAATTTTCATTCTTCAAAATTTTATTGAATTTCATCTTCTTTATTTGAACATGCTTTTCCATATCTCATGTATAATTGATATTTTTCATATAATAATTAAAAGAATTAAATATGTTTCTAATTCCAATTATATACATTTATATATTCATTTTATAGTTTTATTCCCTATAAAAAATTTCTTATGATTTTGGTTCCTATAAAATTTTATTTTACAATTTTAGTCCCTGTTACAGTTTAGCATTGACATCAGTCATTAGATTGTGGAACTACTTGAACAAGTTCATTTTCATGGCGAGCCCAAAAAAAGATTAAATAAATAAAAGAACATAAATTTAGCACATCTGGTTTTTTCCAGCACTCCAAAGATCTATACCATAACTCTGCCAGAGTTTTCATCCTTCCCTAGGTAACTAGAAGTGCCTTTCTCTGACAGATTGAAGAACTATTACAATTTTAGTTGATTTTTGCTGAAAAATATAACTCCAGTTACATACCCCGCTTTCTATCCAATCCGTGTGATCTTCCTCCTATTGTCTACATGAAGCTAAAGAATGCAAATATACCAATCAGCACCTTGAATTCTCGATGTCTAACCACGTCATTCCCTCGGTAAAGTAAATCATTTGAGACAAAAATGATCACCTGCAAATCTGGAGCTCCAGTAATAGGACTTCATTTCTTTTCGCTTTGGCCCACAGCAGTTCATTACTGCAGAGTTGAAGAACCATTAGCCCAATGCCACACAACTTGGCTCAGGATATTGTAGAATTTGTGTCGGTCTCTGTTTTCTGTAATTCGTCGTTCATAATATTTAAAATGTCATTTGGGGGACATTTGTCTGCAGGGTTCTGTGCGGATATTTGGCAGAAGCATTCAGGCCAAGAATTAGTATAGAAAGACTCTGGAGAAACACGCTTGTGAGGTTCTCCAAAGTTTGTTTTGAGCATGACTTTCCTAACAGTTTCCTCAAAACCAGCCGTCCGCCCATTCTCCCTATCGATGAAGATAGGGGCAAGAGATTTTCTACCAGGTCTGATAGTAGTCCGGAAGCCATAGTAAAGGCGATGTCCAAGGAGATTGTTGGCAAAGTTGCTTGGGCCATCATAAGTTGGCATGAAAATGTCAGAAAGAAGACAAACCATGTAATCCACAGCAGAACCTGCCAATCCCCTAGTGTTTTCAGCAAGCTCTTTAGAGTTTTCAACAGATGAATGATTCTCGAGTTGAGGGAAGAAACTTTGAAATGGTTTCATAAATCGATCCCCGTCGAACAATTCACTAGCTATATCATTTCTTCTTTAGGAATTAGAGATTAGCTTTTGAGTATGAAAATGAAGAATAGGTCAAATGAATCAGATTTTGTTCCACATATGCAGGATTTGTCTTCAATCCTTAAACCTGAGCGTTTTGATGATACAAGTTATCCTAAATGGCACCAAAAAGAAAAAAGGTGAAGTCTCCCAAGGACAACTCCACTGTTGTTACTGGATTTGTTGGTACATTTCAACCAATTTGGGGTTTTTCTGTTACTATTAAGGATAATGATTGGATAATTGATACAGGTGCAATAAACCATATGACTTGTGATAGAAATATGTTTACCCAGATTTCCTCTAATAGTTATGTTTCAGTCATTGTAAACGCTAATGGTGTGTCTTCTCTAGTTGGGTAGTGGTACAGTATCCATTTCTCCCTTGTTATCCATTTCTAATGTGCTTTTTGTTCCTTCTCTCAATTACAATCTTTTCTCTGTTAGTCAATTATCTTAGTCTCATAAGTGTTTTCTTGTTCTTTCCCACATATTGTACTCTAAAGAATATACATACGAATGAGAAGATTAGCCGTGGTAAAAGAAGTGAAGGATTATACTATCTTGAAGGTAATTCTCAATATACCAAAGGAAAAATATTGGCTCACTCTATAAGTGATGAAACACAAGCTAAGAATATAAGAGATATTTGGCAATGACATAAGCAATTAGGACATCCATCTTTTAGCCATCTTAAAAGATTATTTCTTTCATTGTTTAACCATTGTCATATCTCTGATTTTAAATGTGAAACTTGTGTAATGGCAAAAAGTCATCGTGTTACTTTTCCTATAAATAACAATAGAGCTAATGCCCCTTTCTCTATTATTCACTCTGATGTTTGGGGACCTACCCTTCTTCACACACATAATGAAATGCGATGGTTTGTGACATTTGTGGATGACTGTACAAGAATGACTTGATTATACATTCTTAAACGCAAAAGTGATGTGCGTAAGGTTTTTCAATTTTTTCACAAAATGATAAGCACACAATTTAATACTTTAATAAAGATAGTCATGTCTGATAATGGAGGATAATACTACAAAAATGAGTTGACAAATTTTATGAAATCTGCTGGTATTCTTCATCAAACATCACATCCTAATTTCCCTCAACAAAATGGCATAGCCAAGAGAAAAAATAGACATCTTTTAGAGGTTACTAGATCACTATTGATTGGCGGTAATATTCCTTTTTACTTATGGGGTGAAGCTTTAGGCTCTGCAGTTTATCTTATTAATAGAGTTCCCTCAAGTGTGTTAAACTTTAAGAGACCTCTTGATACCCTTTCTCATCATTTCACCCTTAATTTTGTCAATCATTTACCACCCTATATTTTTTGTTGTGCCATATATGTGCATTTGCATCCTCACCAGCGGAAAAAATTAGAATCTAGAGTAATGAAATGTGTTTTTGTGGGATACAACACCACTCAAAAGAAGTATAAGGCCAATCATCCATCTACAAAAAAAAATTGTATCAATGGATGTTACATTTCATGAGCATGAATTGTTTTTTCCCTTGAAAACACTTCATTCTTCACCTCAAAGCGGGGGGGAGGGGGGTGATTTGGAGGTGCAAAATCATGATAGACTTGACAAAGATATCAAGTTATTTGATGTTATGCCAACAACAATAGATGATGGAATTCAAGATAATGGAGATGAGAACATGGAGGATCAAATTCAGAATAATGTAAATGAGAATATGGTCGAAGATGATAGTACTGATATACAATGCAATGTCTTTTCTACCCCAAATTCTGACCCTATAGTGAGCCCTTACACTCTTCCACCTCGTATTAATAGAGGACAACCCCCAATTAAGTATGAACCCATTCTTAATTGTAAAGTCAAATACCCCATAAACAATTATGTGTTATCTGAAAGGTTGTCCAAGTCATATGTCAATTTTGTATCTCAATTATCTACTGCCTTTACTTCTAGTAGTTTGCAGGAAGCTCTAGTGGATTCTAGGTGGATCCAGGCAATGAAAACAAAAATGCAAGCATTGGAGAAAAATACTACTTGGAAACTTGTAACCTTACTAGATGAAAAGAGTACAATTTGTTGTAGATAAGTGTTTACTATCAAACATAAAGCTGATGGAAGAGTGGAGAGATATAAAGCAAGGCTAGTTGCAAAGGGTTACACTCAATCCTTTAGGGTTGATTACCAAGAAACCTTTGCACCAGTTGCAAAACTCAATACAGTGAGGGTGTTATTATTACTAGCAGTAAATCAAGATGGATCACCTTCTTCAATTCGATGTAAAAAATAATTTTTTACATGGAGATTTAATGGAAGAAGTTTATATGGATCCTCCTCCCGGTATACCAAAGTACTCAAATATTCCTTTGGTGTATAAGCTTAAAAAGGTTCTATATGGATTGAAACAATCACCAAGAGCTTGGTTTGGAGGATTTACGAAGTCTATGAAGTTTTTCGGTTACACATAAAACAATTCTAATCACACCTTGTTTCTCAAGCATAATCAAGGTAAAGTAACTACATTGATAATATATGTTGATGATATGATTGTGACTGGAAATGATCCTGATAAAATTTTAAGCTTACAGAGACATTTAGCTTCTAAACTTGACATGAAACAGCTTGGAGATCTCAAATATTTTTTAGGAATCGAAGTTGCAAGGTCCAAGCATGGTATCTTTCTTTCTCAAAGAAAGTATGTTTTAGACTTGTTAGCTGAAACATGAATGCCTGGGTGTAAACCAATTGATACTCTCATAGAACAAAATCACAAGAATTTTCATTGTGTTGATGCAACCAGTGCAGATAGAGGAAGATATCAAAGACTAGTGGGAAAACTAATTTACTTGTCTCATACTAGACCAGACATAACATATGCAGTCAATGTCGTGAGCCAATTTATGCATGACCCAAAAAAACCACATATGGATGTTGTTGAACCGATATTAAGGTACTTAAAATCTGCACTAGGAAAAAGTTTGTTATTTTCAAATCATGGTCACCTTAAAGTTGAGGGTTATACGGATGTTGATTGGGCTGAATCAGCAGATGACAGAAGGTCTACCGCTGACTATTTCACTTTTGTGGGAGGAAATCTAATAACTTGAAAAAGTAAAAAGCAACAATTAGTTGTTAGATCAAGTGTCGAAGCGAAGTTTAGAGGGATGACAATTGGAATATGTGAACTGTTATGGATTAGAAGTCTCTTAAAGGATATTGGATATGAACAAAAGGATGCAATGAAGCTTTATTGTGATAATAAATCAGTCATAGAGATTGCCAACAACCCCGTCCAACATGATCGTACAAAACATGTGAAAATTGACAGACATTTCATCAAAGAGAAGATTGAAGATGATATTATTGTCTTTCCTTTTGTAAAATTAGAACAACAACTTGTTGATATGCTGACCAAGGCAGTAGCATCCAAGACCCTTAGTAATTATTTTGACAAGTTGAGAATGTGTGACATTTATGCACCAACTTGAGATGGGGTGTTAGAATCCATTAATTGTAGGGATTACCTATGATTTGAATTTAAATTGTAATTGATCCAAATCCTTGTATATTTTTTTCTTTTTGTTTGTGATTTTGTTCTGATATTTTATCCTCAATAATCATAAAAAGATGGTAGAGAGGATCATGTATTTATTCACCATTTCATATCAATGAAAGCTACCGAATACCATTTTCTTAAGAGTTTGATCGACAACATTCAGGAGATGAGTTTCATCACTGTTATTTACACATTCTTGAGTTCAACAAGGAGCAACTGGTCAAAATAATCTTTGTGGATTGTGCTTTCATACTTGAGCTCTTTTCTAGATTCTGTAATGGAGAATGGAAAACAAAGAACTAAGGAAACCGTTTAAAATCTTATATTCACGTTATTTAGTGGAATAATACGTAGAAACAATTTATTTAATGAAATAATATGTTTGATTTCACTCCCCTTTTGTTATGAGGAAGATCATACTTAAACTGCAATTTTGATGTTAAATATTGGAATCCTTACCTCATTGGCTATGGTCCATTGCAAATCAATAGAGAGCTGAATGAAGCATCAAACTTGGTTCCGATCAACACTGGAATTGCCGTCTACAAAAATTGAGCACAAAACACTAGCATTCCCATTCCTCTGCATCCACATGCCTACAATTTAAGCTATTGGTGCCAAAAAAAAATATACGTACCTGATTCCATTTCCTGGCTTCTTTGTACCATCCCACGACACTGAAATCATAAGGTCAGGAAAAAGAAGGGAAAACAATCTTTAGAGAAGGATAATAAAAAGAGATGAAATCTTTGAAAGATACTGAAATCCCTGCTTCTTTTTATATTTTTTTCAGTAGAAATCAAATAAAAATATCAAAGAGTTTATCACAATCACATATTTGCTCAAACATCTCATTCTTACCTCTTTACATGTCTCCTTCTCTATTTTCTAGTTAAAATATAAAAATGCCAACAATATATTAAGGAAAAAGATATTACTAATGAAAAGAGAAAATAAATTGTAAAAAAAAAAAAAGTTAAAATCCATAGTGGTTGGATATTAGGTTACTTTTATACTTAAAGAAAGGCATAATTCCCACTTGACTCGCCTAGTGTTTGAGGGCTCATTGCTTCATCCAATAGCTACAGATATATTTTGTAGTTGAAGTAACTTATTAAAATTAAGTGGAAGTTACTAAGATAAATCTTTATGCCAAATTTTGATTAGGATTTATGGCTGTTATTCGCATGTATTTAACAGAGAGAGAGGGAACAAGGAGAGAACTGCTGAAATTGGGAATACTTTGTCTTCGTCAACGTCAACCATAGTAGTTGATGAGACATTTATCAGTAGATATTAAAACAAAGATATGCAACTTACGAACACCAGAAAGAGAAAGAACTTTGGCTACAAATATACAAATAAGGACTTGACATTCAATCTAAACAAATAATCTAACCACTTTGGAGTTTGGTTATTTTGATCACTAGCTACAATGGCATACGACGGTGATGTTGTTGAGATCAATATTGAGGAGATGCTGAAGGGGGCATGGGCACCCGTAATTACTGAGTGTTGCATCTACAAAGTGCCGTTTAGTATCCGAAGACACAACGAAGAAGCCTACACCCCAAAGGTTATTTCTATTGGCCCTTTTCACCACGGCCATCCTCGCCTCCGAGACATGGAGGAACACAAAATCTATTACTCCAAGGCTTTTCTCGAACGATCTCAAACAACTTTGGACAGTTTTATCGGATGGATTGATGAGATGGAGCCCAAGTTTCGTCGCTGTTATTCACACACTCTTGAGTTCAGCAAGGAGCAACTCGTCAAAATAATCTTTGTGGATTGTGCTTTTATACTTGAGCTCTTCTGCAGAGACCATGATCAAGGATTGAACCAGGACGTGATGTGTCTTTCTATCCCTCCTTTGAGGGATAGTATACAGTATGATTTGTTGTTACTTGAGAACCAGGTTCCTTTTTTTGTTCTTCAGAGTCTCTATAATCTGTCCTTCCGTTTACTGAATGATGACCGTTCATTACTTGAGCGTACGTTTCACTTTTTTCGACATTTCAATAGATCACAATTAGACATGGGAAATATTCAAAAAATAAGCCACTTCACAGATCTGATAAGAACTTTTCACTTGCAAGATCCTCTGCCGTCTAGGATTGATGGTAAAATAATAAAACATCTTCCTAGTGCCACTGAGTTATCAGAAGCAGGATTGAGGTTTAAGGTTCTTGAAAGTGAGTCTTGTTTACTAAAGTTAGACTTTTCCGGACGGGTTCTTGAAATCCCGCAGTTGGTAGTGGAAGATCCGACTGAAACTTTGTTTCGCAATATGGTGGCATTGGAGCAGTGTCACTATCATTTCCAATCTTACATTACGGACTACGTTTGTTTTTTAGACTTCCTTGTAAACACCAACAGAGATGTGGATATACTAGTTCAAGAGAGAGTCTTTATTAATTGGCTAGGGGACACTGATTCTGTGGCTATGATGATTAATGGCCTTATGAAAAATATTACGACATCAAATAATATCAGTTCTCAATACTTTGATGTCAGTGAAAAGTTGAATGCTTTTCATAAAAATCCTTGTCGTAAGTTGATATCGGCTCTGAGACGAGATTATTGTAGAGGTCCTTGGCAAACTGCTGCTTCCATTGCTGCAATTATTCTTCTCATTCTCTCTTTTGTTCAAACAGTTTGTTCTATCTTGCAAGTAATATATTAATAGAATATGTCTCCAGGCCCTCTCCCAAAGACCTGCAGGTAAATCTAGTTATTGTTAAATGCTGAATTTTTTTCTTATTCTTTTCCATTTTTACTGCAATATTCCTTTTGTCTCAAAACGTTTCAATGGCTTCCTTATTTCAGGTGTTGAAACAGATTAATTTATTAGTCCTTCCCGAAATTACTATGGGTATGCATCAAGTTATTCAGTGTTGCCTCTTGAAGTCTGTGTCTATGGTGCAAAATATGATCTAAAGTAGCTTACCCTGCTTCAGATTTGTGAGATGATGATGTCCTGATACATACCTAGTTTAATTTTATAGCTATTTCATATTTGTATTGTGTTGCTTTAGATATTTGTGAGATGATGATGTCCTGATATTTACCTAGTTTAAGTTTATAGCTATTTGATATTCGTGTTGTGTTGCTTTTGATATTTGTGAGATGATGATGTCCTGATGCATATATACCTAGTCTGATTAAAGTTTTCGAATTACAACCCCTGATTTTGTCTTGTGTTGCTTTTGATATTTGTGGGAATTATAGATATTTCAGGGAGGAACAAAAGTTCCAACAAAGCCGTATACCTCTTTTCAGATTGATCAAAAGAGGGGTGAAATTGGGAAAGTTGTATCATTTTCTATAAACTATAAAAGGCTTTGAACAATAATAAGATGATGAGACCAAGAGATAATTTTAATGACTCTTTTTTTTTCTTTCTAAAAGAGAAAGTCAAAATATAAATTTCAAGTTGGGTTTTGTAAAATCAATCCGACTTTATATTTGTTTCAATTGTTTACTTGATTAAAAAAAATTAGCTCGCCGTCGGATCCCACCGGCGGCGGAGGAGAGGGCAATGCCGGCGGCAGCATGCTGTACGTGGCATTGGTGGGCTTGCTTCCGGAGCAGAGGAGGATACGGTGGAGGACGCGGAGGAGGAACCGCCGGAGCAGGGAAACGCGGTGGTGGAACCGTCGCCGGAGGGTGGAGGAACGGCTGAGTTTCGGATCAAAGTGGGACATGTTTTATTTGTTTTTCTTCTTTTAAAAAAAAAGTTGTTCTTTTTCGGAGGAAATAAGAAAAAAGAAACAAAATGGAAGTTTTTTTCTGTATGGAATATGGGATGGGGATGGGCTCAAGTGCAACGACGAGTGAACCTCTCTCAGCCATGAAAATGAAAAGCAAGGTTGTGAGTTTTCTCATTTTTTAATGCGGAGGGGCGTTTTCGGGATTTCGCTCTCCCTCTTCTCTCTGTTTGTTCTTCTATGAAAAAAAGGTAAATTATTCGTTATTGATAAGAAAAATCAATAATTGATGTTTCAATATATTTACTTTTTAATAATTATTGAGATGAGATTACTTATTAATTAATTATTCAGATTACTTGTTTTGCTTATGTATTAGGATCCTCTTATTTATGTATATATAATTATTGATATTATTTATTATTTATTCCATCCCAAAATAATAATCATGATTGTTTTACACAGTTTAATAATAATAAATAAATGAAAGAGAATAATAAATTTATAAAATTAATCTTATATTTTCATTAGTTTATTTTTGGATTTGACAAATTGTCATTAATATATAATAACTATAAGTGAAAAAATAATAATTAATGTTAGTAACATTATAATTATATTAGAACAAAAAAACTTTTTCTTGCAGGACAATTATAAAAAGATAGAGGGATTAATTAATTTTTGAGATTACTTATTTTATTTATGTATTAGGATCCTCTTATTTATGTATATATAATATTAATATTTAATTTTTATTAATTATTGAGATTTCTTATTTCATGAATTAGGATCCTCTTAAGTCAAATTATCATGATGCTCTTAGTATTTCATTACTTATTATATAATATGAGCTTAAATTGTATGCACGGTTAATATACATAAAAAAAACATTATTAATAAAATCTATATTGATTCTACACAATAATTTTTTATAGTTTAGATTCCTTAAATATACAATTTTCATTCTTCAAAATTTTATTGAATTTCATCTCGTTTATTTCAACATGCTTTTCCATATCTCATGTATGCCCATCGATATTTTTCATATAATAATCAAAAGACTTAAATATGTTTCTAATTCCTATTATATATATTTATATATTTATTTTATAATTTTATTTCCTATAATTTTTTTTTTATGATTTTGATTCCTATAAAATTTTATTTTACAATTTTAGACCCTGCTACAGTTTATAGCATCGACATCAGTCATTAGATAGATAGATCACCTTTACTGTTTTCAAAGAGGAAATATAGAATTGTGGAAATACTTGAACAAGTTCATTTTCATGGCAACCCCAAAAAAAGATTAAATAAATAAAAGAACATAAATTTAGCACATCTGGTTTTTTCCAGCACTCCAAAGATCTATACCATAACTCTGCCAGAGTTTTCATCCTTCCCTAGGTAACTAGAAGTGCCTTTCTATGACAGATTGAAGAACAATTACAATTTTAGTTGATTTTTGCTGAAAAATATAACTCCAGTTACATACCCCGCTTTCTATCCAATCCGTGTGATCTTCCTCCTATTGTCTACATGAAGCTAAAGAATGCAAATATACCAATCAGCACCTTGAATTCTCGATGTCTAACCACATCATTCCCTCGGTAAAGTAAATCATTTGAGACAAAAATGATCACCTGCAAATCTGGAGCTCCAGTAATAGGACTTCATTCCTTTTCGCTTTGGCCCACAGCAGTTCATTACTGCAGAGTTGAAGAACCATTAGCCCAATGCCACACAACTTGGCTCAGGATATTGTAGAATTTGTGTCGGTCTCTGTTTTCTGTAATTCGTCGTTCATAATATTTAAAATGTCATTTGGGGGACATTTGTCTGCAGGGTTCTGTGCGGATATTTGGCAGAAGCATTCAGGCCAAGAATTAGTGTAGAAAGACTCTGGAGAAACACGCTTGTGAGGTTCTCCAAAGTTTGTTTTGAGCATGACTTTCCTAACAGCTTCCTCAAAACCAGCCGTCTGCCCATTCTCCCTATCGATGAAGATAGGGGCAAGAGATTTTCTATCAGGTCTGATAGTAGTCCGGAAGCCATAGTAAAGGCGATGTCCAAGGAGATTGTTGGCAAAGTTGCTTGGGCCATCATAAGTTGGCATGAAAATGTCAGAAAGAAGACAGACCATGTAATCCACAGCAGAACCAGCCAATCCCCTAGTGTTTTCAGCAAGCTCTTCAGAGTTTTCAACAGAAGAATGATTCTCGAGTCGAGGGAACAAACTTCGAAATGGTTTCATAAATCGATCCCCGCCGAACAATTCACCAGCTGCAAGATATATCCTGGTAGAATTGTCAAAACCCAATGCACGCAAAATAAGACCAACCTGCAATGAGAAACACATAAATGTACATCCAATTTAAACATTGGAATAATATCATAGTCATAATCTTTAACAAATTTAAAATTTGTTATCACCAGCATGCATGTAAAGGTTAGTCCTTTTACCAGACCCTGAGAAACAAATTAAAGAACAATGAAAGCAAAACTAATTTTTACCTCCTGAGGAGTCAACGGGCATTTCCCAATAGCCCTTCTTTCATTATAGACAAGTCTTTTAGGTGCAAAATTTTCTTTTCGGTACTTCTTCAAAATCTTTTGCTCCTCAGGTGTAAATATATCGAAGCATCTACAATCACATTCATATTCAAGATGAGTAGTTCAGAAAAAGTAGCATCCCATTATGTTTTGGGGGGAGGGGGGAATTGAGTTCATTTATCTACCAATAAAACAGACTCTTGAATCAGCACTTGCAGTACATATTAACTAGTAGTAGTATAAATATGGATTACTGTTTTGTCTTATCCATCACATCACAATCACAATCACATCCTTATATACAAGAATATTATTTAGAATCTCAATTTTCTCTCTCCTTCCTACCTAAATCCCTATAATTTCTACAAATGCTGATATAAACACTATTCAAGATATAACAAGAGGATATAAATAGAAGGGAGAGAAAGCGGGGTATTAATGACAATGGTAGTTTTAGAAGAAAAAAATATAAATTTAAGGCACTTATTACTATCAACTAAATTAACCACTTTCCTTAATCTTAATGAATTAGATAATTGAGTCTTATAAATAAGACTGGATATATACACAGGCATCTGGTTTCTGACAATGATAACAAGGAAAATCCCACACATTTGGTCTATGGTTTTTTATTAAGCTTTGGCATAGACATCCATTGCTTTAAATCAAATAAAAACGTGCAATTAACTCTTGATATTATAGGACATAAAACAACAATTACACAATATTTATATCACATTCAAAGTCAATAGACACATAAACATAATTGTCCAGTCCAACCCAGATAACTTACCCAGCAAATGACAACATGTCCATCTCAAACCGAAGATGTATGGACATGAAGGGACCTTGTTCGCGTAGCTTTTCAACTATTGATTGACTTAACTTCACGATATGTGGCTTAAATCTTAAAGCATGATAGTTGACTCTACACCTCAACCTTTGGTACTCAGGATTGTCAATTTCTTCAGCTAAGCGATGTGAAAAGGGAGTAAGATAGATGGCACCATGTTCCTTCATTTTCTTCAGAGCATCAGTAGTATACCAACTTACAGGAGCATCTCTAGGAGGACGAAGCTGTGTGAAAATAACATTTGAACAAATTATTCAATAAATTGAAATAATTTCAAACTACTGATTGACAACCAAATTATTATAGTCTACCTGAAATGGCTTTATTTTCTTCTTTTTGCCATTTTTCTGATTTTCTGGAATGCTTTCAACAATCTTTACATCATACCTCAGTGTTTTGATGAAATGTTCAACATCATAGATACCATGGAAACCACTGCTTGTAATTAAAAATAAGGCACCTATTTAGTGTAGTGTGACTCTGGTTCATCACAAATTAAGAATCAATTAAGCCACTATCTATACTATTATAGAAAGGGGGTTCCCCATTTGGGATCTTTCCTACTTTTCCAAAAAGTCCATTTATTTGCAGAAGATCTTTCAGGGGAAATAATCACTTACTAGTGTTTCAATAACTCTCTCAGGAAGCTACCAAAAATAAGTGATTATTTCTTCTAAATAAAAATGCAAGCAACAAACTCTCATTATTGGTTGAAAAATATTGCCAATTGCAATTTTGTGTGTCCTACTTCTTATTTAATGAGTTTGACTCATGATTTTGTAGTTTCCAATAAATTTAACCAAAAATAAAGTGTTATAAGGAATGTGTTAAGAGAATGTTTTGCTAGCACTCTTTAAAATAAGCTAAACCAGAGGCATGCACTAAACCAAAAGGGGAGGATAAACTTGTCTCTACAAAATACAAATTAGCTACTAAGGTCCACCACTTAACCTACTCCTACTTGTGAAGAACTTAACAAAAGATTTTTTTTTATTTTTCTTTAGATCAGTGAACTTAACAAAAGATTAATAAGTAAGTTTAAATATCTTATTTAAATTTAAAAAGAAAATTGTCATGCCATAAAATTGAATTTTCTCTTTAGATAGGTGCATTATATGCATCTTTTCTTAAATACAAAAAAGATTCTAATTAACAAAACACAAACAATTGAACTTAAGAAACTTAGTCTGAAGTTTAAGTGAACCATGCTATATGTGGATTTGGATGGTAAATCCAACTCATTTTTGTGCGTCTACCAAGGAAGTTTAAAGAGTTTAATAAGCATCCAAATCTCTGATAAATGAGCAAGCTTATATAATGCAAGTTTATAGAAAAGTACAGAATTGTGCTACCTTAGCCAAGAGCATGAACAGGTATATACCTAAGCAATTGCACACACACAGAAAAGAGAGAAAACCCAGAGATAACCACATCAATATGCTTCTGAGAAAAATGCACTCAAGCAATTCTTAACTTCTAATGACAATTTAGATGAGGAAAAAGGAAATTCCTTTATTAAATGGTAACTCACTGATGGTTGTCCTCACTTGCTGTAAAAAAAATTAAAAAAGACAGTCTAGCAATTACTTTCTATCAGATATATAAGAACTAAACAGGAAACTATCTTCCAAATTTATTTGTGAAAATCAACATATTATCTATTCTCTGTCTCCCTGTAAAATAATAATAATAATCATAGTGGTTTCGACAATGGGTGCCCTAAGGAAACAATTTAAAAAAAAAAGTAAATTGCATTAAGTCCCCTAAAGTTTTGTCAAATTCTCCATGATACCCCTCTCTTTTTTTACCCGTACACTAACTCCCTTTGATTGTTGGAAAACATTACACTGACACCACTATACATTACAGAAATTAATTGTTTAGAAAACAAAACGCTGTACCCCTATAAGGGGGTTGTGAACTTGTGATAAACATTACTAATGCAAGGGGTCATGTGCAATCTCAAGAAGCATCAAGGGAGGGGAGTTAGTGTAATTTACTCCAAATAAAAAACCTTTGTTTTTAGTAGAAACACATGTTTTCCTAGCCAAATTAAAAACAAATTTGATAAATTAACGCACAAGTTAATACCAAATTCAAGTTTAGATGATAAATGCATATATCTAAACATACAAAACAAAAGTGATTTTAATTTATAATTAAAAAAATATAAAAGTTAATGCATTCACTACCAAAAAAGAGTTAATTGTTTCTTAATATAATACAATAACAAATGCCTAATAGTAATAACAAATTTGTCAAGTATATTATATATTATATTACTAATCCATCATCCCATTCCAATTGAACAGCCAACATATATGTTCAAGGGATAAAATAAGTTATCTTCTGGTATTTTTCTCAAAAAAAAAAAAATCCAAGTCTAGGAGTAGATGGATGCATGCTGCAGTTCAGAAGTCAGACAAAAATTAGAAGTTAAGAGTCTTAAGACAGTTACCTGTCATCATGCCAAAAGGAGTTTGCATCCAACTCAGGTAGCACAAGTGTAGCATTCATGATTCGCGCAGCAAGAACAGCATTAGAGATCTATAGCATTGAAATACAAATTTATCAGTATAGCAATAGCAATATCAACATATATATATATATATACACACACGCACAGAATAGCACCAGCATACACATAGGAAGCCTCATCCTATCAACAGCACTAAATTCAATTTACCTAGCTTAGTAAGCAGACACAATG
This sequence comes from Glycine soja, assembly GCF_004193775.1. Classification (NCBI taxonomy): domain Eukaryota; kingdom Viridiplantae; phylum Streptophyta; class Magnoliopsida; order Fabales; family Fabaceae; genus Glycine; species Glycine soja. The sequence continues at coordinate 46,764,710 of NC_041007.1, forward strand.
CAAATACTTAGCAGCAGTTTAAGTGAATCCAAAAGTCTACTACAGTTTAGAGAGACTGAGGTACAAACCGCACTACGCTGCTGATTCAGGCCACCATTACATCGAACACGCAAATAGCCGTTGCTCTCAGTCGGAGGAGCTGAGACAAAAACAACACCAAACAAAAACAGCATCAGAAAGTAAGTTCTAGAAAGAACATTAAATTCAGATACGAATAAATTTTTGCATCAGAAACAGTCTGTAACTACAAGAATAGATAGATACGGGCCCAATGAGTTCTCGGAGCAGACGACGGCCGCCAACTTCCGGAACCTGCGTTGCTCCAAAGCTCTTCTAAACGGATCTGAACGGAAAATGAATAACAAATTGCTGAATTACATGAAATAACAAGTACAAATTCCATTTCACCATAAAAATAAAATGTATAATGATATGATCCAGCAAAGGTCCAATTACTTCAAAAATCTTTTGCGATAGATGAGAACTAAAATCAATATCCTTCTAAAATGAAAACTAAAATCAATTTCTAAATCTGAAGTCATCAAAAGGTGATCCGTCACGTTTCCGTGTTCGTATCAATAAAGGATTCTGAACGAATTGCACGAACCTCGGAGCGATAGTTGGATTGAAGATTGGAAGAAGTTCCTGTTGAGGAGAAGAACAATGAGAGCGTGCAGATCAAGAGCACCACAGCAGCAACCGACAACTTCACGATCATTCCTTTGAATCCTGAGCCTCCTCCTCCGCTTTGTCTCCTGTGAAAGCCAGTTCTGCAAATAACAACAAAACGTCGGCGTTTAAGAATCGAATCGAAATGAAAATTAGCATCGAATGGAACCGTTGTTGTTTGAACTAACAATACCTCCTCATGGTTAAGATTCAATAATGCCTCTGTTGTGTTACGCTTCGGTGGTGAAGTAGGGATTGGAATGGTGGTTGCGGCTGAGAGCGTCGGCGATCTAAGTGGCGGTGGCCGGTGGATATGTGGTGGTGGGAGAAAGAAGGTGAAACGTAATCACCGTCATTGAATTGAAATAATAATTACAGAAAATGGAATGGACTAATCGATTGTGGACAGGGGGGTATGGGTCTCTGGGTGGGTTTGGAGAATGGGCTACAGATTGTAGGGATATGCTAGGTGCACCCTGCAATATTGCTGGTGCACCCAGAAATTTATTGAATGGGCCATTTTGCCCTTAATTTAAAATTTTAAAAAGCTTTCTTTCCCTCTTCCGGAACCATTCACTCCTTCTTCGCTGCTGGTTCTCTTCTTCTCCGCGAGCCTCATGCATCTCTTCTTCGCGAGCCCGACTGCTTGTTTTCGTTGGATCAGACACGCCATTTGCCTTCGAGGTAGGTGTCCCTAACCTTCCTTTGCTTTTATTATGCACTATAGTTGTAACATTTAGGCTAGGTTAGTGGAACCTTAGGGTAGAAGACGCCGGAAAAAAATGGGGAAAGGGTGGTTACGGTGGCAGCTTCCGGAAGATCCGTGTAAGGTTCTTTCGGAACTTCTGGAAGGTGTTCCGGAAGATTTCCGGAAGAACCCTTCTTCCGGAAGTACTAAAAGGTCATCCGGAAAAACAGGTCTTCCGGAAATCTTTCGGAATACCTCTTCCGAAAACTTTCCGGAAGAAGTAGTTCTTCCAGTACTTCTTCCGGAAAGTTTTCGGAAGAAGGGTTCTTCCGGATGACCTTTGAGTTTTCCGGAAGCACTTTCCGGATGAACCACTTCTTCCGAAAAGTTTCCGGAAGAAGTACTTCTTCCGAAAAGTTTCCGGAAGAAGTACTTCTTCCGGAAGTTTGTTTTTTATTTAAAAAATATTGTTTTGTTTTTTTTTTAAATTAGTGTATTTTATTTATATATAAAGTTGGTTATTTTTGTTAATTGGTTTTGTTTATTTTTTATATGATTTTAGTTGAGTATTTTACTAATTATCTAATTTTAAATTAGTTATGTTTTTTGTTTATAAATGAAGTTGTTTATTTTTATAAATAAAGTTGTGTGTGTTTTGGAAAAAAAATTTAAATACTAATTTTTTTTATAAATGATAAAAATTAAGTTGTGTATGTTTTGAAATTTTTTTTCCATTTTTGTTTTATTTTTATATATAATTTTAGTTGTGTATGCTTACTAATTATATATTTTTAAATTAGTTGTGTTTTTTTGTTTATAAATAAAGTTGTTTATTTTATTATAAATGAAGTATTTTTTTATAAATTAATTTGTGGAATTTTACTATTAATTATTTTTACATTAGTTGTGTTTTTTTATAAATGAACTTGTTTATTTTTTTTAAAAAATTAAGTTGTGGATGTTTACTAATTAATTATTTTTACATTAGTTGTGTTTTTTTTATAAATGAAGTTGTTTATTTTTTAAAAAATTAAGTTATGGATGTTTACTAATTAATTATTTTTACATTAGTTGTGTTTTTTTTATAAATGAAGTTGTTTATTTTTTTTAAATTAAGTTGTGGATAATTAATTATTTTTACATTAGTTGTGTTTTTTTATAGATGAAGTTGTTTATTTTTTTTAAAATTATGTTGTGTGTGTTTTCAAATAATTTGATTTAAATTAGTCTTATTTTTTTATAAATAAACTTGTTTTATTTTTTAAAAAAAAGTTGTGTATGTTTTGACCGAAAAAAATACGTGTTCTACATGATATGCAGATCATGGCTAGAACACGAGGTTTAGGTTGTGCTATAGGTAGACTTATAGGCAGAGATAGACAGGATGACCATGATGCAGTTGATGTTCCCGAGAGGCGTAGGCCTACTGCATCAGCCCGTAGGCAACGGGTTCATCAGATGACTGCGGATGCACCTGATATGGCTGAGGATGTTCCTGACATGACTGAGGATGTCCTTGATATGGCTGAGGATGCACCTGAGATGATTGCGGACGTACAGGGTGATGATGGTGCTAAGGGGTCACATGGTGATGATGCTGAGGGATTTCCATGTAGGCCACGTGACCCATTAGTGCTGACATCATTTGCGAACCATGTTGCACACGCCGTTTGGAGTGGACAAGTATTTTAATTTGTTAATTATTTATCATTGTTGATTTGTTTGTCATTAATTTTTTTTTATAATTGTATAATTTGTACTTCAAATCAGGAACATCCTGATTTGAAGTTGGTGTCACATGGGAGGAAGGTGACATTGATTGGGAGGCCAGTGCCTGAGATTGAAGGACTGGTTGGTGCCACAGGATTAAGTCCACTGATCGATTGTTCAGTTGTTACTGACGATCCTGGACTTATATCCGCATTTGTGGAGAGGTGGCACAGCGAGACCAGCACCTTCCACCTTCCGGTATGAGAGTTGACGATCACATTGGATGATGTGTCGTCACTCCTCCATTTGCCTATCACTGGCGCGTTGCACAACTTTCATGCTCTTTCTGCGGAGGAGGCGATATTTTTGTTGACCGAGTTGCTTGACGAGGCTAGAGCCGAGACAACACGATCACGTGGGGCATATGTACGGCTGGGATGGGTTCGAGACATTTATGAGATGAGATGTCAGGCCTGGCGATGGATTGTAGCAGCTCGTGCTTATCTGCTGCACTTGGTCGGTTGCACTCTTTTTGCTAATAAGAGTGCAACATATGTTCATGTGATGCACCTAGACGCTTTTCGCGACCTGGGTCAGAGTGGTGGTTATGCTTGGGGAGTTGTCGCGCTGGTTCATATGTATGACCAGTTAGATGAGGCTTCTAGGACCACCACACGACAGTTGCGGGGTACCTGACTCTATTACAGGTAAATTTTGTGTTTTTAAATATGTTACGTTCGATTATGATTTAAACATGTTTTTATGTTATGTTAACCTCATTTTTTTTTGTAGTGCTGGATCTATGAGCACTTTCCTAGTGTGCACCAGTGCGTAACAGATGATACATATCAGGATACGTCCCCACGTGCTTCCCGGTGGCTATGTCGAAGGCGCATATGAAGGGAATCACAGGAGCACCTTACAGGGCACGTTGTGATGCTTTGACTGTCACAGGTGTGTCTTGGTTGTCGTACACTGAGCATCGGGGGGTTAGGGCCTTTGAGCTGATTTCATCATTACATGGTCAGCTGAGATGGGGTCCTATGGTGGTCACAGCTCAACCGGAAAGGGTGCTACGATAGTTTGGTTACATTCAGAGCATCCCTCTGTCGCCTGTTAGTGCTTGATTGTCACATGATGATATAGATGACAGGTGGATGCATTTTGCGGACCACGTACTAGCTGTGGGTGAGCTTTGTCTAGTGCCTGGGCAGGTATCTGCGGATTACATGGAGTGGTTTCTCCAGATATCTCACCCATTCATGATACCGACCCAGGCAGGTGACCAGTACAGAGATGCACCTAGCGCAGACCCTGAGGAGTACATGCAGCCGTCCAGCCCCCAGGTTCCAGTGGCATTTGACCCCCCCCTCCACATGCAATGGTAAGATTTTTTGCTCGTTTAATGTTTGATGAGTTGTTATTTATTTTAAATTTTATAATAAATGTTTTTAATGACTGTCACAGGATGATTATGACTACTATGAGGCGATTGCACAGAGGTTGGAGCGTGTGCTCAACCTTAGGATGGTCATTGCAGGCACAAAGTTATATGATATTATGCAGGATTGCCTGACGATCGCCAGAGGGGGAGCCAGTGCTGATGGAAGTGTCACGGCTCGACAGAGACAATGCACAGAGCGTTGATTATTGTATTTATTTTTTGTTTTGTAGTTGACATGAATTTTTGTATTTGTTACACTTTTTAGTTTAATATCGTTGACTTGTTTGCACAGTTTATTATTTTATGATATTAACTAACGTATCGATTCTGATTCCGATCGTGGTCCTTAAGCGAAGTTTTGGACTGCTTTAAATTTTGTTTTTAAAAAAAGTGAAGCTAAAATCATGAGTTTTTTTTCGTAAGAATTACATTGAAAATAAATTTTTTTAGAAAAGAGGCAGGAAATCCAAAAAAATAGGAATCAGATCCTTTTTTTGATGTTTCAGTACCCATGTTTGGGGTTTTTTTTCGTGGATGTGCGAGTGGCGTAAGACATTGGAGGGATGCTATTTGTCATGTTTGGACGTCAAAGAAGCCAAAAAAATTATTTTTGTTCCCTGGTTCCATCAAATAACACCTAAAAAAAGAGGCAGAAAATCCAAAAAAATATGAATCAGACCCTTTTTTATGTTTAAGTACCCATGTTTGGGGTTTTTTTTTGTGGGTGTGCGAGTGGCGTAAGACATTGGATGGGCGCTATTTGTCATGTTTGGATGTCAAAGATCCCAAAAAAATTATTGTCGTTCCTTGGTTCCATCAAATAACACCTAAAAAGAGAGGTAGAAAATCCAAAAAAATAGGAATCAGACCCTTTTTTATGTTTAAGTACCCATGTTTGGGGTTTTTTTTTTTTGGTGTGCGAGTGGCGTAAGACATTGGAGGGACGCTATTTGTCATTTTTGGATGTCAAAGAACCCAAAAAAATTATTGTCGTTCCCTACTTCAATCAAATAACACCTAAAAAAAGAGGCAGAAAATCCAAAAAATAAGGAACCAGACCCTTTTTTATGTTTAAGTACCCATGTTTGGGGTTTTTTTTTGTGCGCGTGCGAGTGACGTAAGACATTGGAGGGACGCTATTTGTCATTTTTGGACGTCAAAGAACCCAAAAAAATTATTGTCTCCAGATATGCAAACCCAGCAGAGAATGTCATCGCCGTTGGTGTCACCCCAACATAGTCAAGTAGTGGGAGTCTGTACCTGTTTGTTTTGTAGGTATTGTCTATAAAAAACACCAGATGGCATGCATTGCATAACTTTACTGCATCTGGGTGACACCAAAACAGATCACGCACCACAACTTCATCATTCAATCTATGCCAATGAATGTATTGATCACGTTCGAGAAGCTTCATCAGATGTTGCATTTCGGTATTAGCTCCTCTTATTGAAGAACGATATGCACTTCTTGCATTGTAAATTTGCTTTATCGTGGTGCAACTGTTGACATTGTGTTCCTTCAACGTTAGCAAGATGTTTTTTGGTTTCACCATCGACTTTGTCATATCAACAATAATTTTCTTTTCATCCTTAGTCGATCGCCCAACGTATGGATGTCCATCTAAGGACTTGGCCAATTCATGATTGTGAATCCCACAAATCAACTTCACCATCCAACCTTCCCCTCCATGCACTGGTTTCCCACGAAGCCTGAAGGGACAACCACATTTCCTACTCTCAATGTCTTTTCTAACGAATTCTTTATTCCTACACTTGTACGTACCACTCCTTTCACACCCAATTAAGATAAATAAACTTCTTCCTCTACTATCGGTATCTGTGTCAGACCTCATAATCATTGCAACAAATTCATTTTCATGGGCAATTGTTCGAGCCCACTGCAAAACATCATCTCGAGTGCCAAATACCTACAACGCAACCCCAACATATTAATTTTTATACAAAACATCAATTCAACCAAATGACTCAAACTAATCAACATGATTACCTGAGACGTAGTAAAAGCATTTGAACAATCGACATGTGGTTCATTCACACCACATTCTTCTTCATTATCATAATCATAATCCATATGAACTTCTTGTGACATCGCATAGTCATACGTTCATTGATCTTTGTCCATCTTAAGGACATATGCATCATACAGAACTATATTCAAATTATCATATAACCACAATCCACAAATTGACTACATATTAACTAACAAACATATTAACAACTAATACAAATACATTCTAAATTTATAACTACATTATTTACTTAAACTAAACTTAACACTATAATAAACAACTAATAAAATAATTTTCTACTACAACAAAATACAATTATATTATCTAAATCATTTAATATTATACCAAAATCATTATACCTAATTAAACCAATTATCCACAATTGAAAATACAGATATTATAAATATATATATATATATATATATATATATATATATATATATATATATATATATATATATATAAATTTTAAAACAGAATTAAAAAAATTTGTTAATAAACTAACATTCCGGAAGAAGTACTTTCGGAAGTTAATATGGCCAATTCCGGAAGACACTTCCGGAACCACTTCTTCCGGAATTGAGCTTAGTAACTTCCAGAAGAAGTACTTCCGGAAATCCAACATTCTCATTCCAAAACTACTTCCTCCTGCAGTTAAAAGTTCTTCCGGGAATAGCTTTTTACTGTTCATCTTCTCTAAAAATTATCCAGAAAACGCAAAAAAATACCGATAAATGCGTACCTCCGATGAAATAGGAAGAGCAACGACTAACACAACTTCAAATACGGAACAACTGCTTCACGGGACCACCAAATCTTCAAATACGGAACAGCTACTTCACGGGACCACCAAATCTTCAAAGCTTTTTACGGAAGGATAGCAATAGCAAGAACACGGGGATGAAGGTGAAATGAAAGGGTGTAAAACGAAAAAGCAGCGCAGTAAATTTAAAGAAAACAACATAGGGGCAAAATCGTCATTATATATGCATTAAATATTATTTTATTTTTAGTTATTATTATAAAATGAAATTTATTTTTACTTCACGTTGTTATAAAATTATAATTATTTTTTTATTATATATTAAGTTTTGTAATACAAATTAAATGTTATCATAATAAATATTTTATATTTTTTTATAAAATATACGAATTAATTAATTTTTATGATTTAAATTATACTAAATTGTCACACAAATTATTATTTACATTTACATGCGCGTAAAAAAAGAATTACAAATATTAGTCATAATTATGTTCACTAATAATTTATGTATAATAATATTATTTATTTTATAACGTAATTTATTTATTAAAATTAAATAATTACAAAAATGCAACATTTTTAAAAAAACAAACAAATTCCGGAAGAAGAAGGTGGTCTTCCGGAAGACCCTTTTTCCGGAAACATTCCGGAACACGTCCTTCCAAAACGTATTCCGGAGTTTTTCCGGAAGCACACCTTCTTCTTCCGGAAGAAGGTTCTTCCGGAATTTTTTCGGAGTGGCGTCTTCCGGAAATGTTTCTGAAAGAAGGGTCTTCCGGAGACAGCCTTCGCGGAAGGACAAAATTGCCCATTCACTGTTTGCTGGGTGCACGTAGCAACTCCCCAGATTGTATTAAACTAAGAAGTTTGGGCTTTAACTAGTTCATTGGAGGCCTTTCCTTCCTGCACCGTGTAGATTTCTTCTACACCAACACTTTTACGAATTTTCTAAAATTACCCCTGGTAATAAATATACGAATTCATATTCCATAAGAGACTTACAGACTCTTAATCAGTAGTATGCTTACAAATTCATAATCCATAAGCTTCTTACAGATTTGTAATCCATAAGAGACTTACGGATTCGTAAGCTTATGGATTCATAATCCGTAAGAGGCTTACTCGTATGAATCATAGGTTTAATAAAAAATTATATATGTAAAAAAAATAATTATGAAATCAAAATAAATTGTCACAAAATTTATTATGTAAACTTACATGTGCATTAAATATATGTTAGAAATTTTTGTGTTATATATAACAATATTAATTATTTTATAACATAATTGATTTATTATCACAATTGGTTAGAGCGTTGTATCATAGGTTGAAGTCCTGCATGGACCATTAATTTTAAAGTAATTCATAAAACATATTTTTTTTAAAAAAATCAGCAATTCATATTGGCATACCGATTGTGAATCTGTTTACGGATTATCAATCTGGATCGTGAATTCATATACGGATTGTGAATCCATATGAGCCTTATGGAAGAATAGAAAGTTTGAAAGAAGAAGATTATTTAAGTAATTTGATTTTAAAAAATAGGGAAAGGGACCGAATATAGCAAAAGGCTTCATTAGGTCATGAGAAAGAAGAAGAAAAAGAAGATTTTTGTACACACGAGGGAGCAATTAAAATTAATTGGGTATTGGTCATGAAATTAGGATGGGTGCAGTTTTTGTGTGGCAGAAGTGTTGGGTAATTAACTACACGTGTTCCACGGTGAGATATCATGCTTTGCATATATAGTACTAGTTGGAATCCAAAGCAGGCAATGATTGATGTATTACAGCATAGCTGCTTATAGTTGGTACACCATGTACATGAAGTGGTCCCTTAGGCACATGCTGACCCTGTCGATGATGGGTCTTAGTTTGATGTTTGTGTGGACAAATGGACAATGTTGTATGTGTGAGACATGTTTTACAATATTTAGATGGAAGGAAGGAAAGTGGTGGGGTTATTTAAATAAATTTAATAACAAAAATAGAAGAAAAAAAGAGATATATTAAGTAATTAAATTTCAGTTAAAGTTATTTGTGTTTGAATGTTTTGGTCTTGAATACAAGTTAGCTATAAAACTTGGTAAATTCTCCGACTCTGAACGAAAAGTTACTTCGTATGACTTGTGATCAAACTGAAGTTTTTGAAAATCAATTTTACTTAACATCTGTGTTCTATATATATATATATATATATATATATATATATATATATATATATATATATATATATATATATATATATATATAATAACAAAACTCACCTATAGTTAAAATCAATTCTCATTTTTCATCATTCCGGTTGTAAAGCCAAACACATTCTAGCTAGAATTGTTAGTACCCTGCCAATTAGAAAACCAAACACATTCTACAAAATATAATTTTGTGCTTTCTATTTTGTTGAATTCACAAATTTAATCGTCCTTTTTAAAATAAAAATTATAGATTGTTCTATTTCAAAAAATATGTAATTTTGATCAAAATTTTCAATTTTTCCTGCACTTTATTTATTTTATTCTATGTTGAATATATTTTGTAAATAAAGTATTTTATCTTATTAAAATATGAGTAGAATGTATGATTTAATATTTTTGTTCCCACGAGTCAAATTTTAATTAAGTGATCCAATTTAAATTTAGGAAATCATTTTGTATATTTATTGAGTGAAACCCAATAAGTAAATGTGGTGAGTTTGCTTGCAATGCCTATTGGACTTAAGGTTGGATATTAGGTTACCTTTTTACTTAAGAAAGACAGAATTCCCACTTAACTCGTAGAGTTTGAGGGCTCATTGTTTTATCCAATAGCTACCAGATATATTTTGTAGTTGAAGTAACTTATTAAGTGGAAGTTACTAAGATAAATCTTTATGCCAAATTACGATTAGGATTTATAGCTGTTATTCACATGCATTTAACTGAGAGGGCTGCTGAAATTGGGAATACTTTGTCTTCGTCAACGTCAACCATAGTAGTGATGAGACATTTATTAGTAGATATTGAAACAAAGGCTGCAACGTACGAACACCAGAAAGAGAAAGAACTTTGGCTTCAAATATACAAATAAGGACTTGACATTCTATCTAAACAAATAATCTAACCACTTCGGAGTTTGGTTATTTTGGTCACTAGCTAGAATGGCATACAAGGGTGATGTTGTTAGGATCAATGTTAAGGAGATGCTGGAGGGGGCAAGGGCACCCATAACTGCTGAGTGTTGCATCTACAAAGTGCCGTTTAGTATCCGAAGACACAACGAAGAAGCCTACACCCCAAAGGTTGTTTCTATTGGCCCTTTTCACCACGGCAATCCTCGCCTCCAAGACATGGAGAAACACAAACTCTTTTACTCCAAGGCTTTTCTCCAACGAACTCAAACAACTTCGGACAGTTTTATCGGCAAGATTGAAGAGATGGAGCCCGAATTTCGTCGCTGTTATTCACACACTCTTGAGTTCAGCAAGGAGCAACTGGTTAAAATAATCTTTGTGGATTGTGCTTTCATACTTGAGCTCTTTTGCAGATACCGTGATCGAGTACCGAAAAAGGACGACATGTGTGCTTCTATCCCTCGTTTGAGCTATAGCATAGCGTATGATTTGTTGTTACTAGAGAACCAGGTTCCTTTTTCTGTTCTTGAGAGCCTCTTTAGTCTGTCCTTCCCTTCACCGGGTGCTGACTTCCCTTCATTTCTTAAGCTTACGTTTAACTTTTTTCAACAATTGAAAAGATCAGTCTTTTACAATATTAACGACTTTCACAAAAATAACGGAATAAGGCACTTCACGGATCTGATAAGAACTTTTCATTTGCAATATCCTCTGCCGTCTAGGATTGATGGTAAAATAATAGAACATCTTCCTAGTGCCACTGAGTTATCAGAAGCAGGATTGAGGTTTAAGGTTCTTGAAAATGAGTCTTGTTTACTAAAGTTAGACTTTTCGGGACGGGTTCTTGAAATCCCGCAGTTGGTAGTGGATGATGGGATTGAAACTTTGTTTCGCAATATGCTGGCATTGGAGCAGTGTCACTATCCTTTCCAATCTTACATTACGGACTACCTTCATTTTTTAGACTTCCTTGTAAACACCAACAGAGATGTGGATATACTAGTTCGAGAGAAAGTCTTTCTTAATTGGCTAGGGGACACTGATTCTGTGGCTACCATGATTAATGGCCTTGTGAAAGATATTACGGTATATAATACCGGGTCCCAATTCCTTGATGTCAGTGAAAAGTTGAATGCTTTTCATAAAAATCCTTGGCGTAAGTTGAAGTCGGCTCTGAGGCGAGATTATTGTAGAGGTCCTTGGCAAACTGCTGCTTCCACTGCTGCGGTTATTCTTCTCATTCTCTCTTTTGTTCAAACAGTTTGTTCTATCTTGCAAGTAATACATCAATAGAATATGTCTCCAGGCCCTCTCCCAAAGATCTGCTGGTAAATTTAGTTATTGTTAAATGCTGATTTTTTTTTCTTATTCTTTTCCATTTTTACTGCAATATTCATTTTGTCTCAAAACGTTTCAATGGCTTCATTATTTCAGGTGTTGAAACAGATTAATTTATTAGTCCTTCCCGAAATTACTATGGGTATGCATCAAGTTATTCAGTGTTGCCTCTTGAAGTCTGTGTCTATGGTGCAAAATATGATCTAAAGTAGCTTACCCTGCTTCAGATTTGTGAGATGATGATGTCCTGATACATACCTAGTTTAATTTTATAGCTATTTTGATATTTGTGTTGTGTTGCTTTTGATATTTGTGAGATGATGATGTCCTGATATTTACTAGTTTAAGTTTATATTATAGCTATTTGATATTCGTGTTGTGTTACTTTAAGAAATGAATTTAGTTTATATGAAAGCTTTTTAAACTCTTTTCTAGTTATAAATAATCATGTTTCATAAATTTATTAATTTTTATTATAATTATTTTGAAGTCGAATGTGATTTTTTTATTAATTAATCATGTAAAAAGTTATACATTATTTTTAAGAACATAATTGATTTAGTAAATCAATTTTAAAAAAATCAATTTTAACGATATATGCGTTATAACACTTTGAATGAAATTGATTTGGTAAAAATGATTTTGATTATAATTTTGAAGTAAAGGATTTTATGTTTGAGTATTTTTATTCTAAAAATAAATTAATAATAAAATTTAATATAAAAAAATTGATTCAACACAAAAGCTTTCCAAGGTTGTTTAATTCAAAATTAATTCTTAAATGTGGAATTATACATATAAACATTTAACCAAATGACTAAGAAAAGGGTGTAAAATCTTATTATGTTCACGTAAAAATTATTTATTTACTCAAAGGATATATGTTTGATTTCACTCTCTTCAATCAGCGATAATCACAAACCACCAACACTATTTTTATGTTATGAGAAAGATGATACTTATACTATAATTTTGATGTTAAATATTGGAATCCTTACCTCATTGGCTATGGTCCATTGCAAATCAATAGGGAGCTGAATGAAATCATCAAACTTGGTTCCAATCAACACTGGGATTGCCGTCTACAAAAATTGAGCAGTAAACACTAACATTCCCATTCCTCTGCATCCACATGCCTACAATTTAAACTATTGGTTCCAAAAAAATATATATGTACCTGATTCCATTTCCTGGCTTCTTTGTACCATCCCACGACACTGAAATCAAACATCCACAATCGAAACGAAAAGCACCCCCAAAAAAGGGTGGAAAATTCATCTTATATTAGCAATTAGCTCTTGAAAAAGCTTTAATTATTTTTTAATTCAAAAGTAACACAACATAGAAGATACCTGTTTAATGTGCATCGACTTGTTAGATCAAACATAATCAAAATTGCCACGGAGTCCATACAAGCCATTGGGAGTTGGTCTTCTGATTTTCCATCACCTGCATAGATAACAATCAAATATACAATAATTAACCATTACCAATCTTTCTTTTTGGCCACATCCATAACCATAAGTGATCCCAAATTCACAAGAAACAATCTGGGATCTTCTCTCTCTATATACCTCGTACTTCCCAGATACAATACGATATACGTGCCCCTTCAACAACCAAAGTTTTGTCCATCTGATTTAACCCTTCCCTCTGGTTCCCTTGGCGCTGATCTTTTTCATACCCAACATATTTCGTCTGAAAACAAAATTATAAAAAAAAAAACTGACAATTAAATTAAAAAAAGAGCATATTTTTTACTCAACCCATTTCAGATTAAACCCCACAGAACCAAAATATAAAAAAATTTCCATGTAGGTTGATCTAAAAAGCTGGTTTTTCCAATTTAGCAATCACCCAACAAGCTGATCATCCTCAAGGAATCCAAATTCCAAAAAAAAAAACACTAACAATTAAATCAAAACAAAAAAAAAACAATTTTTTTAGCCAACCCATTCCAGATTAAACCCAATAGAATCAAAATATAAGAAAATATCCATGTTGGCTAAATTATAAACATTAAAAAAAAGTGATGAACCAACCAGAAAGCTGGTTTTTCCAATTTGGCAATCCCCCAACAAGCTGATCTTCAAGGAAACCAAATCAGAGTCCAAGTCATGTGTACGAAACACCGCTGACGAATCATTGGTTTAATAAAAATTTATATACATAAAAAAATTAATTATTAAATCAAAATTAATTATTACAAAATTTATCATGTAAACTTACATGTACATTAAATATATATTAAAAAATTTAGTATTATATATAACAACATTAATTATTTTATAAGATAATTAACTTATTAACTCAGTTTGTTAGAGTGTTGTGTGACATGTTCAAGTCTTGCATGAGTCATTAATTTTAAATTAGTTCATAAAATATATTTATAAAAAAATTCATAATTCGTATTGGTATACAAATTGTGAATCTGGATCCATACGGATTGCGAATCTGTATACGGATTGCCAATTTGGATTGCAAATCCATATATAGATTGCTCTTTATGAGCCTTATGGAAGAATGTTTTTTGGAATTTTCCTCTCATTGCTGTGTAGAAGAAAAATGGGTGATGCAAGAAGTAAATGCCTTCATGGGAGCTTTTGCTATATACAATTTTGAGGTAAAACTTCATGCACTCCCACTATTATTTTATTATGCACTTCCCAAGTTTTGATTGCATTATGGAAAGTCGATTACAAAATACAATTTGTATTTTGAAATAAGCTGTAAATATTGAATTACAATATGGAATGATTTTCCATAATACAATAAAAAATACAGGAAACAATAGTGGAAGTGTATGGAGGAACATCTCACTTCCATTTTGTTAAGTACATTCCAATTTGTTTTTTAAAATTTATTATCATATGTATCATTTATACTCATAACATTAATACAAAATTATTAATGCATGATGTAATCTTTACAATGATGTTTTGTTTTTAACATTAAAAAAATAATATTCCAAACACATTTATTTTTTTAACATTTTTTAAAGTAATTTTTGAAATACTATTTTGTGTTTTGAAAAACAATTTTTGAAATTAAAAAAAAAAACTGTTCTGGAAAGTGTTTCTTAGAACAAGTTTATTTTTTCTGGACATTTTCAAAAATTGTTTCTGGGACATATAATTTTAAAAAAAATTAAAACTTTACTCTCGACAGAAACAAATTTTCAAAATGTTGAGAAAAACATCTGAAAAAATTCAGGCAAGACACTAGATTCAGGAAAATTTGCACAATACTGAAGCAATTGAATTGAAAAAACATATAATTAATATTTTAGAGAAGAATAATCAAATAAAAGTATGAAGAGAGTTTACAACAACTCACATACTTGCTCAAATGACTCATTTTCTATCTCTTTACATGTTTCCTTGTGTTTTCTAGTTAAAATATAAAAATGGCAACAATATATTAAGGAAAAAGATATTACTATTGAAAAGAAAAAAGAAATTGTTAAAAAAAAGTTAAAATTCGTAATGCGGATATTAGGATTCTTTTTTACTTAAAGAAAGGCAGAATTCCCACTTGACTCGCGTAGAGTTTGAGGGCTCAGCGCTTCATC
The DNA here is from genome assembly GCF_004193775.1 of Glycine soja. Classification (NCBI taxonomy): domain Eukaryota; kingdom Viridiplantae; phylum Streptophyta; class Magnoliopsida; order Fabales; family Fabaceae; genus Glycine; species Glycine soja. Next base: position 46,780,040 of record NC_041007.1, read on the forward strand.
CAACAGCTACAGATATATTTTGTAGTTGAAGTAACTTATTAAAATTAAGTGGAAGTTACTAAGATAAATCTTTATGCCAAATTATGACTAGGATTTATTGCTGTTATTCGCATGTATTTAACAGAGAGGGAAGAGGGAGAGAGTTACGTTGCTGAAATTGGGAATACTTTGTCTTCGTCAACCATAATATCTCATCTGTTAAATACATGCGAAGACATAGCAGCATCTCTGTCAGCTTTAATATCTCATCTGTTATTCGAATATTTGTCTTCGTCAACCATAGTAAAACCAAACACATTCTACAAAATATAATTGTGGCCTTTCTATTTTGTTCAATTCACAAATTTAATCCTCCTTTATAAAATAGAAATTATTGATTGTTCTATTTCAAAAAATGTAATTTTGATGAAAATTTTCAATTTTACCTGCATTTTATTCTATGTTGAATATATTTTGTGAATAAAGTATTTTATCTTATTAAAATATGAGTTGAATGTATGATTTAATATTTTTGCTCCCACGAGCCAAATTTTAATTAAGTGATCCAATTTAAATTTTGGAAATCATTTTGTATATTTATTGAGTGAAACCCAATGAGTAAATGTGGTGAGTTTGCTTGCAAGGCCTATTGGACTTAAGGTTGGGCATTAACTGCTATTCACATGCATTTAACAGATAGGAATGCTGAAATTGGGAATACTTTGTCGTCGTCAACGTCAACCATAGTAGTTGACGAGACATTTATGAGTAGATATTAAAACAAAGATATGCAACGTACGAACACCAGAAAGAGAAAGAACTTTGGCTACAAATATACAAATAAGGACTTGACATTCAATCTAACCAAATAATCTAACCACTTTGGAGTTTGGTTATTTTGATCACTAGCTAGAATGACAAATAACGGTGATGCTGTTGAGATCAATATTGAGGAGATGCTGAAGGGGGCATGGGCACCCGTAACTACTGAGTGTTGCATCTACAAAGTGCCGTTTAGTATCCGAAGACACAACGAAGAAGCCTACACCCCAAAGGTTGTTTCTATTGGCCCTTTTCACCACGGCCATCCTCACCTCCAAGACATGGAGAAACACAAACTCTTCTACTCCATGGCTTTTCTCAAACGAACTCAAGCAACTGTGGGTAGTTTGATCGGCAACATTCAAGAGATGGAGCCCGAGTTTCGTCGCTGCTATTCACACGCTCTTGAGTTCAGCAATGAGCAACTGGTCAAAATAATCTTTGTGGATTGTGCTTTTATACTTGAGCTCTTTTGCAGAGTCCATGATCAATTATTGAAAGAGGACGACGACATGTGTCTTTCAAAACCTTGGTTGTCGAATAACATAATGTATGATTTGTTGTTACTTGAGAACCAGGTTCCTTTTTTTGTTCTTGAGAGACTCTTTAATCTGTCCTTCTCTTCACCTTCATTCCTTGCGCTGACGTTTCACTTTTTTCAACAGTTCAATAGATCAGGCTTAAACTTTAACGATATTAACAGAATAATGCACTTCACGGATCTGATAAGAACTTTTCACTTGCAAGATCCTCTGCCGTTTAGGATTGATGGTAACATAATAGAACATCTTCCTAGTGTCACTGAGTTATCAGAAGCAGGATTGAGGTTTAAGGTTCTTGAAAGTGAGTCTTGTTTACTAAAGTTAGACTTTTCGGGAGAGGTTCTTGAAATCCCGCAGTTGGTAGTGGATGATCGGACTGAAACTTTGTTTCGCAATATGATGGCATTGGAGCAGTGTCACTATCCTTTCCAATCTTACATTACGGACTACGTTGATTTTTTGGACTTCCTTGTAAACACCAACAGAGATGTGGATATACTAGTTCGAGAGAGGGTCTTTCTTAATTGGCTAGGGAACACTGATTCTGTGGCTACCATGATTAATGGCCTTATGAAAGATATTACGACATCAAATATCAGTTCTCAATTCCTTGATGTCTGTGAAAAGTTGAATGCTTTTCATAAAAATCCTTGGCGTAAGTTGATGTCGGCTCTGAGGCGAGATTATTGTAGAGGTCCTTGGCAAACTGCTGCTTCCATTGCTGCGATTATTCTTCTTATTCTCTCTTTTGTTCAAACAGTTTGTTCTATCTTGCAAGTAATACATCAATAGAATATGTCTCCAGGCTCTCTCCCAAAAACCTGCAGGTAAATTTAGTTATTGTTAAATGCTGAATTTTTTTCTTATTCTTTTCCATTTTTACCGCAATATTCCTTCTGTCTCAAAACGTTTCAATGGCTCCTTATTTCAGGTGTTGAAACAGATTAATTTATTAGTCCTTCCCAAAATTACTATGGGTATGCATCAAGTTATTCAGTGTTGCCTCTTGAAGTCTGTGTCTATGGTGCAAAATATGATCTAAAGTAGCTTACCCTGCTTCAGATTTGTGAGATGATGATGTCCTGATACATACCTAGTTTAATTTTATAGCTATTTCATATTTGTATTGTGTTGCTTTAGATATTTGTCAGATGATGATGTCCTGATATTTAGCTAGTTTAAGTTTATAGCTATTTGATATTCGTGTTGTGTTGCTTTTGATATTTGTGAGATGATGATGTCCTGATGCATACCTAGTCTGATTAAAGTTTTCCAATTAGAATCCCTGATTTTGTCTTGCGTTGCTTTTGATATTTGTGGGAATTATAGCTATTTCAGGGAGGAACAAAAGTTCCAACAAAGCCGTATACCTATTTACAGTTTGATCAAAAGAGAGGTGAAATTGGGAAAGTTGTATCACTTCCAATAAACTATAAAAGGCTTTCAGAACAATATTAAGATGATGAGACCAAGAGATAATTTTAATTATTCTTTTTTTTCTTTCTAAAAGAGAGTCAAAATATAAATTTCAAGTTGGGTTTTGTAAAATCAATCCGACTTTATATTTGTCTCAATTGTTTACTTGATTAAAAAAAATGAGGGCCCTATAACACCATTTTTTTAATCTGAAGTTGCTTGCCCGATTCTTGAATATTTTCATTGAATTCTATTCATCACTGTTTGATATTAGAAATCCCATCGTTAGTGTAGGACTTAAGACTTGAGTGACAGAAACAAGGGAACCATATGAAATGATGTATTTATTCAGAAGAAGCTTTGGATTACCAGAACTTATTCAAAACTGGGTGAGAAATAAAAATGAAACAAAAGGAGATTTGGAACATCCTAATCTCGTTTTCTATGTGCTTTTGACAGTAACTCACTGGTCACTTCCTCAGTATCAAGACAAGAGTACCATAGACTAAATAATGCATTAGTTCCCTTCTCTTGTTATGCTACAAAACCCTTATAGTCCTCTCCTTTGTTTCAATTTCTTTTATTTCTCGCTTGCCCTTTATTCCTCTCCCTTGTAAAACCTTATTGTTGGTGGTGATAATTGAAGAACCTTGTTACTTCCATAGGAATTGACATGTGTCTAAACCTAACAACTCTATTGCCCCAAGAGTGAGTGAGATTTTGACTCATGACACCCCCTACTGGAGCCGGTTGACTTTGACTATCACTTAACTTCAAAACAATGTAATTTACAGTTTTAGAAGTCAATGATGGGTTCCCCAACAGGTAGATTCCTCTCCACTGTCCATGGTAGGTCAAAGAGTTTAGCTGTGATGAACTTGAAGATCTTGTTCACATTGATGTTGTAGGTTGCACTTGAAAAGAACAAGGTGGCATTGAGGGCCTTTGCATATTTTCTTGCCTGTTCAATGTGACACATTGCAACACACATCACCATCATCATCAAATCTTATCTTGAAAACCTGAGAATTTTTCTTTAGCTATTTTGGAAAGCCTACATAGCATTCCAACATGCCTAGCTTAACTTGCTTGTAAATAAATGGGTATAATATGGTTGGGCTTGTCTGCCTTAGGGCTCAATGAATCATCAAACATGCCTTGGTGGCCTTGCTTCCGGAGCAGAGGAGGATACGGTGGAGGACGCGGAGGAGGCACCGCTGGAGCAGGGAAACGCTGTGGTGGAACCGTCGCCGGAGGGTGGAGGAATGGCTGAGTTTCCAATCAAAGTGGAACATGTTTTATTTGTTTTTCTTATTCTTCTTCTTTAAAAAAAAAAGTTGTTCTTTTTCGGAGGAAATAAGAAAAAAGAAACAAAATGGAAGTTTTTTTTCTGTATGGAATATGGGATGGGGATGGGCTCAAGTGCAACAACGAGTGAACCTCTCAGCCATGAAAATGAAAAGCAAGGTTGTGTGTTGCCTCATCTTTTAATGCGCAGGGGCGTTTTCAGGATTTCGCTCTCCATCTCCATCTGTATTTTTTTTTCTCGATTCTGTGAAGGGTTTTCACTTTTTCGGTTACATCTTCCAACGACTATTGTGCCAATTAGCAACACTACTTTAAGGCCACCGTTGACCGTTAAAATATGGAACACTCCCCATTTTATTCCCACAATCTTAAATAGTTTTTATTAGTGGCTACAGTTTTTTTTTTTTTTGTAAGATATGATATATATATATATATATATATATATATATATAAAAGAATTTTGTTCTGTGAAAAAAAGGTAAGTTATTGGTTATTGATAAGAAAAATCAATAATTGATGTTTCAATAAATTTACTTTTTAGTAATTATTGAGATGAGATTACTTATTAATTAATGGTTTAATTATCCATTTAGTTTATGTAGTTTTAAAATTTATCCATTTTAGTCTCTATAGTTAATAAGTAAATTTTTTAGTACTTTACCATTTAATTTTCAATAGGACTGTTAAATTATTATTACTAGTCGTCCTTCCCGAGAGCTCCCTCTCTTTCGAGAGGCCCTCGTCGACAAGGAGTGTGGCTCCTCTCCCTCCGTCACCGTTAACGTAGCCATGACCCTCGACACCAACTACCTCCGCGACACCATGAATACAAAGGAAGATGTCAATCTCATTGTTGACCTCAGAGGGTGCAGAGGAAGAAGAACAAGAGATAGGTCGTTGGGAAACATTGTTATGATGATGTTGTGGCCGCGAAGGATGCTTCACCGCCATGGGACAACCACGAACGACGGCTTTGTAGACATAGTTGTGGCTCCCTTTGCCAAGGAGCTTGCGGTTGGAGAAGCCATTGGTGGCAGCATCGAGGTCACTGTACAAAAACTCTTGGATCTTGATGTTGTTGCATTTCTCTTTGGAAGATGACACATAATTGGAGGTTAAGATAGCGGATTCGACTCTACAAGAAAGGTAGAGGAACCCCATCATCAATTCAAGTTTGTGGCTTTTTAACGAATGAATCAAGGGGTGCTGGAGATGAACATAGAACAAGGTGAATGGAACAAAACAAAACAAAAAGAGGGCAAGCAAAAGATTTTGTTTGGGCCACAGATCAAATGTGCTTTTGAGTATTACAAATCAGTATCACAAAAAATAATTTTTAATGTTTTGTTATGGGATTGCAAAACTGTGCATTTGTTTCATCCATGGTGCCGCAGAAATAGTTGGTGTCAAGGGTCATAGCTACGTTAATGGTTGCGGAGGGAGAGGAGTCATAGTCCTTGTCGGTGGGGACTGCCGGAAGAAAGGGAGCTCCGGGGAAGGACGACTAACAATAATAATTTAAAGGTATTAGACAATTTTAATGGTAAGGACCTATTGGGAATTAAATGGTAAACTACAGGAAATCATTTATTAACTATAAGAATTAAAATGGATAAGTTTGGAAATTATAGGGACTAAATGGGTAATTAAACCTTAATTAATTATTGAAATTACTTGTTTTGTTTATGTATTAGGATCCTCTTATTTATGTATATATAATTATTGAGATTATTTATTATTTATTCCATCCCAAAATAATAATCATGATTGTTTTACACAATTTAATAATAATAAATAAATGAAAGAGAATAATAAATTTATAAAATTAATCTTATATTACCATTAGTTTATTTAAGATTTAAAAATTCATCATTAATATATAAGAATTATAAGTGAAAAAAAAAATAATTAATGTTACATTAAAAATTTAACATGACAATTATATTACAACAAAAAAGTGTTACTTGCACGAAAATTATAAAAAGATAGAGGGATTAATTAATTTTTGAGATTACTTATTTTGTTTATGTATTAAGATCCTCTTATTTATGTATATATAATATTAATATTTACTTTTTATTAATTATTGAGATTACTTATTTCATGAATTAGGATCCTCTTAAGTAAAATTATCATGATGCTTATATCTTAGTATTTCATTAGTTATTATGTAATGAGTTTAAATTGTATATACGGTTAATATACATAAAAAACATTTTTAATAAAATTTATAACAATAGATAGAGAGGATGCGATGATAACTTCTCTTTGATTTCCAACCAATATTTATATGACTTTTAAGAAATTATTATTTAAGTCAATAAACATATTATATAAATTAGATATATGATTAAATAACAATTCGTGCGCATTACATCGTATGCAACATTGAGCATGGTGATCTTGAAACCTTTGCTGATATTTATGATTATAATGAAACTCAACATATAAGAGGACCACCAAAAAAGCTTGGAAAATGAAAGAGCATATATGCAATGATGTGAATAGCGGTTAGCGTGTTTGTTTCCCTTCACAAGCTTTTCTAAAGAAAGGTACAAACCAAAGCATGATTTTTTTTCTTCTTTTTTTTCTTTTTCAAATACTATTGTGGTGACATTCTTGGTGTCACAGTTTCCTTGCTAAGAAGGAAAGAATTTTACCTTTACTAGTGTAGACTAATTTGTGCCAACACTATTATCACTAAGGTTGCCAAAAGGATCAATCTAAACAAATAATCTAACCACTTTGGAGTTTGGTTATTTTGATCACTAGCTAGAATGGCATACAACGGTGATGTTGTTAGGATCAATATTGAGGAGATGCTGGAGGGGGCAAAGGCACCCGTAACTACTGAGTGTTGCATTTACAAAGTGCCGTTAAGTATCCGAAGACACAACGAAGAAGCCTACACCCCAGAGGTTGTTTCTATTGGCCCTTTTCACCACGGCCATCCTCGCCACCAAGACATGGAGAAACACAAACTCTTTTACTCCAAGGCATTTCTCAAACGAACTCAAACAACTTTGTACAGTTTTATCGGACAGATTGAAGAGATGGAGCCCGAGTTTCGTCGCTGTTATTCACACACTCTTGAGTTCAGCAAGGAGCAACTCGTCAAAATAATCTTTGTGGATTGTGCTTTCATACTTGAGCTCTTTTACAGATTCGATAGTGGAGAACGGAAAGAGGACATGTATCTTTCAAAACCTTGGAGGGGGAAGAGCATAATATTTGATTTGTTGTTACTTGAGAACCAGGTTCCTTTTTTTGTTCTAGAGAGACTCTTTAATCTGTCCTTCTCTTCACGGGGTGGCCCCTCATTTCTTAAGCTTACGTTTAGCTTTTTTAAAGAGTTCAATAGATCAGGCTTAAACTTTAACAATATTAACAGAATAAGGCACTTCACTGATCTGATAAGAACTTTTCACTTGCAAGATCCTCTGCCGTCTAGGATTGATGGTAAAATAATAAAACATCTTCCTAGTGCCACTGAGTTATCAGAAGCAGGATTGAGGTTTAAGGTTCTTGAAAGTGAGTCTTGTTTACTAAAGTTAGACTTTTCGGGAAGGGTTCTTGAAATTCCGCAGTTGGTAGTGGAAGATCCGACTGAAACTTTGTTTCGCAATATGGTGGCATTGGAGCAGTGTCACTATCCTTTCCAATCTTACATTACGGACTACGTTTGTTTTTTAGACTTCCTTGTAAACACCAACAGAGATGTGGATATACTAGTTCAAGAGAGAGTTTTTATTAATTGGCTAGGGGACACTGATTCTGTGGCTACCATGATTAATGGCCTTATGAAAGATATTGCGACATCAAATGATACCAGTTCTCAATACCTTGATGTCTGTGAAAAGTTGAATGCTTTTCATAAAAATCCTTGGCGTAAGTTGAAGTCGACTCTGAGGCGAGATTATTGTAGAGGTCCTTGGCAAACTGCTGCTTCCACTGCTGCGATTATTCTTCTCATTCTCTCTTTTGTTCAAACAGTTTTATCTATCTTGCAAGTAATACATCAATAGAATATGTCTCCAGGCTCTCTCCCAAAGACCTGCAGGTAAATTTAGTTATTGTTAAATGCTGAATTTTTTTTCTTATTCTTTTCCATTTTTACTGCAATATTCATTTTGTCTCAAAACGTTTCAATGGCTTCCTTATTTCAGGTGTTGAAACAGATTAATTTATTAGTCCTTCCCAAAATTACTATGGGTATGCATCAAGTTATTCAGTGTTGCCTCTTGAAGTCTGTGTCTATGGTGCAAAATATGATCTAAAGTAGCTTACCCTGCTTCAGATTTGTAAGATGATGATGTCCTGATACGTACCTAGTTTAATTTTATAGCTATTTGAAATTTGTGTTCTGTTGCTTTTGATATTTGTGAGATTGATGTCCTGATATTTACCTAGTTTAAGTTTATAGCTATTTGATATTTGTGTTGTGTTGCTTTTGTCTTGTGTTGCTTTTGATATTTGTGAGATGATGATGTCCTGATGCATACCTAGCCTTATTAAAGTTTTCCAATTAGAACCCCTTATTTTGTCTTGTGTTGCTTTTGATATTTGTGGGAATTATAGCTATTTCAGGGAGGGAGGAACAAAAGTTCCAACACAACGTATACCTATTTACAGTTTGATCAAAAGAGAGGTGAAATTGGGAAAGTTGTATCACTTTCTATAAATTATAAAAGGCTTTCAGAACAATATTAAGATGATGAGACCAAGAGATAATTTTAATTAGTCTTTTTTTTTTCTTTCTAAAAGAGAAAGTCAAAATATAAATTTCAAGTTGGGTTTTGTAAAATCAATCCGACTTTATATTTGTCTCAATTGTTTACTTGGTTAAAAAAAATGAGGGCCCTATAACACCATTGTTGTAATCTGAAGTTGCTTGGCCGATTCTTGAATATTTTCATTGAATTCTATTCATCACTGTTTGATATTAGAAATACCATCATTAGTGTAGGACTTGAGACTTGAGACTTGAGTGACAGAAACAAGGGAACCATATGAAATGATCTATTTATTCAGAAGAAGCTTTGGATTACCAGAACTTATTCAAAACTGGATGGGAAATAAAAATGAAACAAAAGGAGATTTGGAACATCCTAATCTCATTTTCTATGTGCCTTTGACAGTAACTCACAGGTCACGTTCCTCAGTATCAAGACAAGAGCACCATTGACTAAATTGTACTCAATAATGCATTAGTTCCCTTCTCTTGTTATGCTACAAAACCATTATAGTCCTCTCCTTTGTTTCAATTTCTTTTATTTCTCCCTTGCCCTTTATTCCTCTCCCTTGTAAAACCTTATTGTTGGTGGTGACGATTGAAGAACCTTGTAACTTCCATAGGAATTGACATGTGTCTAAACCTAACAACTCTATTGTCCCAAGAGTGAGTGAGATTTTGACTCATGACACCCCCTACTGGAGCCGGTTGACTTTGATATATCACTTAACTTCAAAACTCTGTAATTTACAGTTTTAGAAGTCAATGATGGGTTCCCCAACAGTTAGATTCCTCTCCACTGTCCATGGTAGGTCAAAGAGTTTAGCAGTGACGAACTTGAAAATCTTGTTCACATTGATGTTGTAGGTTGCACTTGAAAAGAACAAGGTGGCATTGAGGGCCTTTGCATATTTTCTTGCCTGTTCAATGTCACACATCGCAACACACATCATCATCATCATCAAATCTTATCTTGAAAACCTGAGAATTTTTCTTTAGCTATTTTGGAAAGCCTACATAGCATTCCAACATGCCTTGCTTAACTTGCTTGTAAATAAATGGGTATGGGAATATGGTTGGGCTTGTCTGCCTTAGGGCTCAATGAATCATCAAACATGCAATGTATTATAATTTAAGATGGGGTCCATATTTACCAAAAATAAAACAAAGAAAAAGATATATATCATAATCATATATGTGTATATATAAAGGGGTCCATGATAACTTGATTATGCTTTATGCAGATGACTCTCCTTGGTTTTGTATAATTAACATTATCTTTAACTAGCCTACCCTACCCTACCCTACTGAGAAATTAATAGTGACTGCAAATTAAAGTGTTAGGAAAAGAAGGGGTTTCTTTATATGCTGTCTGCAGTGATCCCATCAATCCCTTTCATTTGAATCGACGTTGCAACCGAAAACAACCATTTTATAAATAGTGGCTTAATCATAAGAATGAAAAAATTAAAATAAAAAGGAGTAGAGGCTTTGTTTTGTAGCATCAACTAGAAAGTTTCTTGGTCCTTATTGAATTTTCTCAGTAAAGAATGTACAAACAAATTGACGAGTCTTGCTAGTATCATCATTATGTAGGCTACTAAGGCATTCATGCCTCGGACTATATCCTCTTTAACAGCTCTAAGACTGAGGTGGTTATGTTGAAACAAGACGTGGTCGTTGATTAGTTGTAATCAAATTTACTTTTTCGTAATATATTATCTAAAACAAGATTGGGAATAAAACTATTTGAAAAACGTCACTAAATAGAATCGGACTAAATTTCAGTTTTCAGTTACTTTAAGAAATGAATTTAGTTTATATGAAAGCTTTTTAAACTCTTTTCTAGTTATAAATAAGCATGTTTCATAAATTTATTGATTTTTATTATAACTATTTTGAATTCGAATGTGATTTTTTATTAATTAACCATGTAAAAAGTTATACATGATTTTTAAGAACGTAATTGATTCAGTAAATCAATTTTTAAAAAAATCAATTTTAACAATATATGCGTTATAACACTTTGAATGAAATTGATTTGGTAAAAATGATTTTGATTATAATTTTGAAGTAAATGATTTTATGTTTGAGTATTTTTATTCTAAAAATAAATTAATAATAAAATTTAATATAAAAAAAAATTGATTCAACACAAAAAACTTTTTAAGGTTGTTTAATTCAAAATTAATTCTTAAATGTGGAATCATACTTACAAACATTTAGCGAACCGACTGAGGAAAGAGTGTAAAATCTTTTTATGTTCACATAGGAATAATTTATTTACTCGGAGAATATATGTTTGATTTCACTCTCTTGAACCAGAGATAATCACGAATCACCAGCACGATTTTTTTGTTATGAGAAAGATGATACTTATACTACAATTTTGATGTTAAATATTGGAATTCTTACCTCATTGGCTATGGTCCATTGCAAATCAATAGGGAGCTGAATGAAATCATCAAACTTGGTTCCAATCAACACTGGGATTGCCGTCTACAAAAATTGAGCACAAAACACTATAACATTCTCATTCCTTTGCATCCACATGCCTACAATTTAAGCTATTGGTTCCAAAAATAAATATATGTACCTGATTCCATTTCCTGGCTTCTTTGTACCATCCCACGACACTGAAATCAAACACCCACAATCGAAACGAACAGCACCCCCAAAAAAGGGTGGAAAATTCATCTTATATTAGCAATTAGCTCTTGAAAAAGCTTTAATTATTTTTTAATTCAAAAGTAACACAACATAGAAGATACCTGTTTAATGTGCATCGACTTGTTAGATCAAACATAATCAAAATTGCCACGGAGTCCATACAAGCCATTGGGAGTTGGTCTTCTGATTTTCCATCACCTGCATAGATAACAATCAAATATACAATAATTAACCATTACCAATCTTTCTTTTTGGCCACATCCATAACCATAAGTGATCCCAAATTCACAAGAAACAATCTGGGATCTTCTCTCTCTATATATACCTTGTACTTCCCAGATACAATACGATATACGTGCCCCTTCAACAACCAAAGTTTTGTCCATCTGATTTAACCCTTCCCTCTGGTTCCCTTGCTGCTGATCTTTTTCATCCCCAACATATTTCTCCTGAAAACAAAATTACAAAAAAAAAACTAAAATTAAATTTAAAAAAGAGCATATTTTTTACTCAACCCATTTCAGATTAAACCCCATAGAACCAAAATATATATAAAAAAAAAAAAATCCATGTTGGTTAATCTAAAAAGCTGGTTTTTCCAATTTAGCAATCACCCAACAAGCTGATCCTCAAGGAAACAAAATTCCAAAAAAAAAAAAAAAACACTAACAATTAAATCAAAACAAAAAAAAAACAAATTTTTGACTCAACCCATTCCAGATTAAACCCAATAGAATCAAAATATAAGAAAATATCCATGTTGGTTAAACTATAAATATTAATAAAAAAAGTGATGAACCAACCAGAAAGCTGGTTTTTCCAATTTGGCAATCTCCCAACAAGCTGATCTTCAAGGAAACCAAATCAGAGTCCAAGTCATGTGTATGAAACACCGCCGACGAAGTAAGGTCCATCTCTTCACGACCAAGCTCGCCGTCGGATCCCATCGGCGGCGGCGGAGAGGGCAATGCCGGCGGCAGCATGCTGTACGTGGCATTGGTGGGCTTGCTTCCGGAGCAGAGGAGGATACGGTGGAGGACGCGGAGGAGGCACCGCTGGAGCAGGGAAACGCGGTGGTGGAACCGTCGCCGGAGGGTGGAGGAACGGCTGAGTTTCGGATCAAAGTGGGACATGTTTTATTTGTTTTTCTTCTTCTTCTTCTTTTAAAAAAATGTTGTTCTTTTTCGGAGGAAATAAGAAAAAAGAAACAAAATGGAAGATTTTTTTCTGTATGGAATATGGGATGGGGATGGGCTCAAGTGCAACAACGAGTGAACCTCTCAGCCATGAAAATGAAAAGCAAGGTTGTGAGTTGTCTCATTTTTGAATGCGCAGGGGCGTTTTCGGGATTTCGCTCTCCCTCTCCCTCTGTATTTTTTTTCTCTTGATTCTGTGAAGGGTTTTCAGTTTTTCAGTTACATCTTCCAACGACTTTTGTGCCAATCAGCAACACTACTTTAACGCCACGGTTGACCGTTAAAATATGGAACACTGCCCTCTTCATTCCCCACAATTTTAAATCGTTTTTATTAGTGGCTACAGTTTTTTTCTTTTTTGTAAGATATGATATATATATATATATATATATATATATATATATATGGATTTTGTTCTTCTGTGAAAAAAAGGTAAATTATTGGTTATTGATAAGAAAAATCAATAATTGATGTTTCAATATATTTAGTTTTTAGTAATTATTGAGATGAGATTACTTATTAATTAATTATTGAGATTATTTATTATTTATTCCATCCCAAAATAATAATGATGATTGTTTTACATAGTTTAATAATAATAAATAAATGAAAGAGAATAATAAATTTATAAAATTAATTTTATATTATTATTAGTTTACTTTAGATTTGAAAATTCTTCATTAATATATAAGAATTATAAGTAAAATAATAATAATTAATGTTACATTGAAAATCTAAATCTAACATGACAATTATATTAGAACAAAAAAGTTTTTCTTGCACAATAATTATAAAAATATTGAATGATTAATTAATTTTTGAGATTATTTGTTTTATTTATGTATTAGGAGCCTCTTATTTATGTATATGTAATATTAATATTTACTTTTTATTAATTATTGAGATTACTTATTTCATGAATTTGGATTCTCTTAAGTCAAATTATCATGATGCTTATATCTTGGTATTTAATTAGTTATTATATAAAATGAGTTTAAATTGTATGCACGGTAATATACATAAAAAACATTATTAATAAAATTTATAACAATAGATAGAGAGGATTCGGTGATAACTTCTCTTTGATTTCCAACCAATATTTGTATGACTTTTAAAAAATTATTGTTTAAGTCAATAAACATATTATATAAAAATGATTAAATAATAATATAAAATTTATTTATATTATAAGTATGTATATTATTTATTTATTGATATAACAATTAAGTAGAGAAAATATAATAGATGGTTTTGGTTTTAGCTGAAGAAAAAAAATTGATGGAGTCAGTTAATACACTATTTATTCATACAACAATTTAAGAAGAGAAACTGATAATGAACAATTCTAATTTTAGCTGTAGAGAAAAACTTGATGGAGAGACAAGAGAAACTAATAATGAATTATTGTCTAAAATAAGTTGTGAACGGGCAAGATAAATGTGTACATGAGTATAATTTTCATTTCCTAAAAAAAGATGTTATTATATGGAAGAATCGTTTTGCCTTAGCCTTGTTTTTATTTGTTGTTAGCAACATTGATAGTGATGGTTCAATTACCCTGCCAGATGGCAGTTATCTATGGTCTCATGCTGCCACCCAAGTAACCCTTTGTCTTAACTCTCTAACAGATGTCCATTAGAGAATGGTTTTCATTTCCTATAGAATTCTGCCTAATTGATTGTGTTCCTTGTAAGTTGACTAAATCTAATTATTAACTTCAACGACAAATAGTACTAATGTTATTCAAGTGTAATTAAGGATATCAATTGTGAATAGACCAGTGAGGGTACTATAAAAATATCTTCCCTACGTTTTAAGTTTGGTGAGTAAAAAGAGGCTTTTGAGAAACAAGACAACATTATCGACCACGTGTTGCTATGGAAAAACATGTGTACAATGGTCCCATTTGATGAATCATTTTCTCAAATTTGAAACTTACTAGCGACAAACCCATGTAGTAAAGTCTAGAAATTATTCAATGCAGTCCTGCAGCTCTTATATTTATAGAGATTCGTGAATATAAGAATTATGTTGACAATCTAACTCTTGTTTATTTATTTTTTGATATTAAAACAAAATCTTAAATAACAAAGATGAAGAGCATCTAAGAATACGTGCAATGATCGCATAGGATCATATCAAGCTTGAATTTGCTACTTTCTTTTAATTTTTTAAGAGAAATTTTCATTACTAAATACAAGGGGGTCTGTATAAATCAAGTCATGAGAGTCTAGATGAGCTAATTAAATAAAATACGTAAATTATTGTAAATAGATGTCAATTAACAATTCGTGCGCATTACATCGTACGCAACATTGAGCATGGTGATCTTGAAACCTTTGCTGATATTTATGATTATAATGAAACTCAACATATAAGAGGACCAACAAAAAAGCTTGGAAAATGAAAGAGCAAATATGCAATGATGTGAATAGCGGTTAGGGTGTTTGTTTCCCTTCACAAGCTTTTTCTAAACGAAGGTACAAACTAAAGCATGATTTTTTTTCTTTTTTTCCTTTTTCAAATACTATTGTGGTGACATTCTTGCTGTCACAGTTTCCTTGCTAAGAAGGAAAGAATTTTACCTTCACTAGTGTAGACTAATTTGTGCCAACACTATTATCACTAAGGTTGCCAAAAGGATAAAAAAAAAGATGCACCAACCAAAATGCATAGGGTTGGTTAACTAACTAGGTGACTGATGAAACAGAATGCTTATCCAATGCTGAGTCTCCTTTTTTTGTTTTCCCTAAGTATCTCTTTGATATCTGCTTCTCTTCTATCTACAAATACCATCAACTTCTTGATGCTACGAGTTCGACTTGGACGTCTAGGCCTGACCGGTTGCATTTCCTTGTCGTCGATCTTATCAGGCTCTGGGCTGAATTTGTTGTATTGACAGAAGATTCTAGCAAAGAAAATGGTCAGGGCAATGACACATGCAATGCCACATATCAGAAAGAGGCCCCAGAAGCTTGTCAAAGCTAGTTTGTTTGAATCAGTATCAACGGTTGAACACTCCTTTTTATTAAGCCATTTGTCATGAATCTTTTGCAGGTCCCCACTCTCAGAGAGTTGAAGGATGGCAGTAGACAAGTCAATGGCAAGGGGAGAGTCCCTTTGGAATGCCTGTTGTCAGGTAAACAAACATGAGAAGTTGAGAACAATATCCAACCATGTTTAGAAAATTCTCACAAGATATAGACACAACAAGCACACTCATAGTAAAAGAATATTCACCAACAAGCACACTCTCATGTTTGAGTCTTATGGACTGAAGAAACATGATTAAGAGGGTAGCCCTCATTAAAAGTGACCAGTTAAGTTCCTAAATGAAAATTAATCATCGACAAATTCAATGAATACTTGGAACCAATAATATGGTTAAAAAAAATAGTGAAAATTCATGTATAAACTTAGATCTACCTTTATTTTCTTATTTTTCATAGAAAGTGTCTTCATATAAACATTATGTAAGGTACAAAGTAGAGAGTGTGGAATTGAGGGAGGTTGAAGATGAAAACATATGAAAAAGATGAGAAAACATCTCAGCTTTTTTCTGTTTTTTGTCTTTCAAAACACTTATTTTGGAAACAACTTTCAAAACTTAATAGATTTTGGATGAAAATTTGATTGCTGAATAATGTAGTATTGTTTAAGAAAATTGTTTTTAAAAGCATTCATATATACTTGTACTCTAGTTTAATGTTCTTTCAAGCCAGAATAAACCAATTTTCTACTTGTACAGCCAGGGAGGCATCATAACATAAAAGCAACCTTGTATTCTTAAGGATATTCTGAATAGTCACCAATCCTAACAAAAATAATGCACTGCACATTCAAATGGGAGGAGAGAGAGATAAAATAGTGAACAGCAAAATCAGTCATTCTAATCTTTTAGTTTTTTTCTTCATAGAATTTCAGGAAATGTTGGGTGTCTAGGATGACCACACTAAGCCTTTATTTATAATGAGAATAATGATACAATTAAGGTTAGTAATCTCTAGTGTAATTAAGGTAAGATTATGCTATTCCCTATTTCCATATTTACTTAAAGATATAATCATATCTTTTAACATTCTTAAACACGTTTTCAAATCACCATTTCTGAAGTAATTTGCCCTTAAGAGAGACTTTCCAACTCTAGTATTCTAACAAAACAGGAAATCAACAATATATTCTAATAAACTTATTTAATGGATGAACATATAGAATCCTTAACCATAGACATGAAAAAATAGAGATACTTACAAATCCCCAGCCACTTTTTGTGAACTCCTGCCCAACAATTGTGAACTTACAGTCAATGCTAGACATCAAAACCTCAACATAAGGAAGCTCATCAACAACTGCTGCAACCCCTCCAGCTTTAGGGCCACGCCGAAGGGCATCAATATAATCCTCCATGTTTTTCAATGTAACTATCCTAGATTCAGCTATGTTGAGGTCATCTATCAGATACTTGCGCGCGAATGACCCATCTTGAATTCCAATCGGTTGAGTACTCGAGATCAAGCTGTCAATTCCTGCAATTTGTGATGACAGTTGCTGCACAGTGAGGATAGATGTCAAGCTAGCTGTGTAGCTTGAATTTATGATCAACACCACAAAGAGCCATATTATTAGCACCAATCGCCCGAGTCCACTTACAGTATTCTCCCCTGTGTCAGTGTCAACAAATAAGTCAGAATTTCATCATGCAGAACACAAAATAAGGACTGTTACAGGTAAAAATTGAAGAGGGTGTGAAAGAATCTATATGAAACGTACTGTGTGAGAAAAACATTGTTGAGAAACTAAACCTGCAAAAAAGGAACTCATCTCAGCAAAAATATTTAACTTGATGTTAAAGTAAGCATACATACACCTCCTATTTGGAGCTGAGGCAGGATACTCGGATAAAGGCTTATTGGTTAAGGATTGGGAGATATGAAATTATAAATTAGCTCAATGAAAGAAATAAATTGCCTCAATTCTGACTAACAAATTACAATCCACTATTGTATATGATATGATATGATAAAACAATGGTAGAAATGGCCCACCCTTGCAATAAACAGTGTCCATCTTAAAGGGGTCTCTTCATCTACAAAAAGGATTCAGATTAAAAAGGCTTTCAAATGCGGAAAACATACTAACCAAAACACTGTTATGAGTTGTTTCCTCGGAGAACCACGGAACTCAGGATTGAGCCGGTGCTCAAGAATCCACACAACAGTCCCAACGAAGAGAAAGAAAGCACCAGTGACCAACCACATTTGAGTAGTGAACGGCACAAGGAAAGACCAAGGGCTTGACTTCTCCTCCTCCACAGGAACAACAACAACAAGCCCTGATGGCATGAAAGGTTGAGTAAAATCCACAATCCTTGTCCTATTTGTGACAATTGTAACATCTCCAACAACTGCATCAAAGTTCTGAACAAAGAAAGAGTCAAAGAGCCAAATTAACAAAACTATCAGAATTTAAAAAACCATATCAAGGAAAGGACCAACTTTCCATATTATTGCTGCTTGAAGTCCTTTTTAGACCACACACACATTATGGCATTAGCAATGCTAACATAAGATTTAGAAACTCACATTCTGTGCAACTTGCTGCACAAGCTCGTTGTAGCTAGGATTCCTTTCACCATTTCCAAACAACATATATTGTCGCGGGACAGGATAAGTCAACAAGTTTAAGGCTGCTTCAAAGACATCAATGCAATAGCCTTGTACCCCTTGGGGGTTCTTGCTTTTAGCAACAAAATCCTTGAAGCTCACTCGGTTCGGCACTGCTATCCTCAGTGGCTGTCCATTGTTGGGAAAAACCCATCCCCTTGGTGTAGTTGTAGCCTCTCCAGGCCATATCACACTGTAGAGTTGTTGATTGCTCTTTAAAGAAGTCTTGGATGGTTTTTTCTCATATAAAACTTCAGGAGCTATAACTGATAGACCAGAGTGATTAGACCAATAACCAATTCTATGGGATCCGCTGCCACCAATATTTAGAATATCATAGGCTGGACGGACTAAATTCTTTTCCATGTCAAACTCAACTTGACCACTCAGACCAGTGAAGTTCATTCCCAAAATTGTCTTGAGAAACTGAGGGCCGCCATCAAAGGTACGAAGCGATGCTAACTGCAGCATGCTTCCATTTGTGTCACGCAACTTAGGGTCGCTGGAGAAAGATATATTTCCACCTTCATTGAGATAAGCATCGAGGGCGCGAGCTGCTAACCAAACAGAATCATATGCATAAAGTGCATAAGAATTGAAGCTCACAGTCTCATTGTCTCTTTGGCTTTTCAACCTGGAGAGAAAACTCTTCTTGAGATCAGTATCCGGAATGTGATGATGAAATGCAACAACACCTTGCAAGAGATCCATTGTGTCAGTGTCTGGTAGATCAAAGGAATCCAGCACTGAAGGAAGCCAATCTGTTGCAATCCAAACATATCCACTGTCCATCATTCTTAGCCTCTTGGCAATAGAGAAAATTGCTAAACCATGATCAGGATTTACATGTAGAACATAGACACGCGATTCCATTAAGTTCACCTCATTTAACAAGTCACTGATATCACTTTCTGTGGCACCAGGAGGGAAAGCAGCCTTGTAAGAGATCTTGGCACGTTTCCTTGACATTGCATCCCCCAAAACAGAAACTCCATTCCTTCCATTGTCATCATCTATGTAAATGGCAATTACCTTCTTCCATCTGTAATAATCAACAAAGTCTGCAATTGCATACATCTGAAAATAGTCGTTCTGAGTGGTGCGGACGAAATACGGATATTGTAGAGAAGATAGAGTGGGATCAGTTGCCCCAAATGATAAAAGAGGAACATGGAGTTCATTAACAACATGAGATATGACATGAGCTATTCCAGATGACAGTGGACCAACAACAGCAACCACATCATTCTCCATCAACTGCAGAGCTACATGATTAACAAGATTAATCAAGCTTGTTTACTCCACCTAATTAGGACAAAACATGGATATATAGTTGCTTAGGTACTTTTGAAGTTGTTTTCCAATCAGAATCTGATGAAAGTTTTACCTTGATAGTCGATGTTAACTTTCAATGCAAACTTTTGTTATGGAGATGACCGAGGTAAACTCTAATTTTGATTGGAAAACAGCACTGAAAGTACCTAAAGAACTATTTATAAATGTCCTAAATATTAATCAAGCATAATGTTTTTGGTCCAATACAGATTTTCTAGGTGTAGATAGTCATGAAAAATGTGACTTGACAAGATTGGTAATCAAACTTTAAAGAGAATTCTGCAATAAACAATTGATATGGAAGGACACCGTGTGAGATGAGAAGAGCTAATCTAACTATTTAATTACACATGTGTGGTCAAGATTAGATTTAAGCAAAACTAACCTTTACCAAACCCCACTTAGAATAGAATGGTAAGATTAGCTCGTCTCACATTACAGGGACCATGAGATCATAAGCAGTGAGAAACGAGTCAATCTTGACCATTTGAACTTTAACATACATAAAGTTGTCAAGCAAAGTCAAGAAAAACCAATTTGGTAAGAGAGAGATAGCATCTGAAATTTCAAGTTTTGGCAAATACCTTCCATTGTTCCAAGAAAAGCACTGCAATTTGTATCACGTAAAATTACTTGCAGATCAATGCCAGGGAGAATGCTGGTGCTGGAATTAACATCCTTAACAGCAGCCATAATTGCAGGTAAAGCTGATCTTCCAATGACAGAATCCATAGTAAAGAGGGCACCAAACTTCACAACCTTGGGTCTAGAAGAAACAGTGGAATTCACACTGGTAGGTGAAAAAAAAGGTTCTTTTCTCCCCACCACTTCAAAGGGAATCCACAAGCACAAGCACAAAACCAAGAGCAACAGTGTTCTTCTCCCCATAACCATGCTGCCAAAGAGAAACCAACCTTCCTTCAAAATTCAAACTTCAAAGTATACAACAACTCTCTCTCAGCTTCAGTTATTCTTCTTCTTCAGCTTACACCACCATTCAGCGCAGAGAACTAAGCACCAGTCAAGTGCCAAAGCCATTTCATGAGGAACAACAGCACAAAAAGTAAGCAAAAGTAAGCAAGCACCATCATAGTTTGATAAAGAAGAAAAACTCATGACTCCATGCGCCTAAAGATTCTATGTTTTTGGGAGGGGGTAGCCCAGAAAAGCTAGGATTTTCAATAAGCACTCAACAAGAAAATTCCATGTCCATATATAACTTTTGGTGATTCTAAATATGAGTGAACCGCAATAGTCCAATCATGCCCAGAAACTCCAAAAGATAAGCCACTGAAAATAAATATTAAAAGGTTCCAACAACTTGTTGGTGCCTTGGAGAAGTAAAACCCACATGTTTAATTTATTAATTATTAATATTAAAAAAATCAATATAATATGTGACAGAAACCTGCATAGCACGTTAGGAAGAGGAGAATATCTGAGATTACCTCAAGAAAGAAAGACCAGAGTTGAAGGGATAAAAAAAAAAAGCTTGCAATAGTGATGTTCTGAAACATTGGAACATAACCAGCGAAAAAAGGAAGTTACTGTGTCTTAGGTTCAAGAAAAGAATCATTCACTCGCTTTCAAGCATATTCATTGCACACTTGGTCGTGCTTAAAGAGATCTTTGACGTTTCCGGGGATGGAATCAACGTGTTCATTTTGGTTCAGTTTTTCTAATTACATTTACATTAAAGGAATCTTACTATTATTGTTCATTTTCTCCTCCATCTCAGTTTTACACTTTTTCTTACCTTTTTAATTATATCATTTATCATGTTTATTATTTTTTTCTTTATCTCTTTTTTCTTTCTAGTCAAATATTCCAGAAATTATGAGATCATCAGGAATACTAGGTAATATGTATCCATCGTCTGATTAATATCTATGTGGCAAGCCATAACACATGTAGGATCCTAAGTCAAGAGGAATAATTTATTTAAAAAATGAAAGTTAATAATTACTATCATGAAATGGAGAAAAAAATTGGTGGAGGAATTTAAATATACCAAATTAAGGGGATAAAATCTATACATTCGATATATTTATATATATTTACATGTAATTTTTAAAAGTGAAGTGTGAATCTGCCGCCATCGATCACAGGCAATTCAGATTTTCAATTTTAAAAAATAATAACATTTAATTGAAGGTATATTTTTTATTTATTTAGAAGTATATTTTACTAAAGATTAGACTTAAACTGGAAATCTCTTATTAATTGAATATAAATCTATGTCAATTGATCTATATATTCAATGATTAGTGTTAGATTTGTTTGATTGAATAAAAAGTAGATTGATATAAATTAAAAAAGTAAAAAAAAAAAATAGGTAAAAAATAAAATAAAAAATTAAAGATAATAATTTATTTCAAAGATGGGGTATACGTTATTTTTTCTTTATATTAAATTAAAAATTTTAAAAAGTAATCTTTTAAAAATAATTAAAAAGGTATAATAATAAAGTATATTAAATGCACCTGTGAATGCAGACAAGCCATATCTTGGGAGGAAGAGGAACTGGACACAAAGTCATGGGCAGCCAAAACATTGAGAAAGACTGGTTTGGTTGTGACTTGTGTGAGTCATCCTCGTGTCTCTCATTTTCCACGATTGCGTTCGAATCTTGCATGGTGGATTGGTGGAATTCAAATTTTCATTTCCCCGGAATTAAAGAAGGGCACACACTCTTTCTTTGGGTGAACTCATTAAGATAGTGGTATTTATTTAAGAAATTAACTTTTTGAACAATTTTTTAAATAAATTTTAAGAAAATATTTCTTAATATTAGTAATTCGAGATATTGATCAAGTGATCATTATTTTTTCAATAAACTTAATTTAAAACAATTGGGATAATTATTATATTTTTTTAAATAAAATTTAAGATAAATAGTTAGTTTCATTCTTAAAAGTGTGTGACACGGTCAAATATGTTCTTTAAGAGATAAAAAAGTAAAATTTAATCTTCAAAAGTATAAAAAATGAGACAAATTCATCTCATTGTTAATTTTCATTCATTAACGTTAGAAAACTTGTTTACTTGACACTCGGGACGAAAATGTCACGAAATTAATTGCTCACATAAACTTAAGGACTAAAGTTACTAACAAACATGTCTCTAATTTAACAAATTGTTGACATTTTTTCTATCGATTATATAACTTATTGACACATATATCTAAGAAATATATAAACTTAATTAATTGATATGAGTGACAAGATACATGCACCAATAACACATTAAACTTTCAAGTAAAATTGTTAACTCATAATATAATATTGATGATAATAACTTATTGACTTGTCACATTGTCAAGAAGTCTAACATGATAATCACATATATTTTTTTTTTAGATAAATTGTGTTTTTAAATCTTTCATCAACTAATATAACTTTATTGATTATTTTGAATAGATGGTGATTTTAAAAGACATTTTATATATAAAAAAGTTGCATATCACAATCTTATTGCTAACTTGTTGACAAATATACCAATATGTACAAATAGTAATAAATGATGATAAATAATAAAATATCTGGTGTCAACTCTATAGGAACTTTACTTATATTCAAAGTTTGTATATACCAATTTTAAGCAACACTAATTAAGGAAAGTTGATATATTCTAGAATGAAAGTGCATAAATGTTAAAGTTTAAGACATAAAACTCACCAAGCAAGGTTTAGAGACAAGAAGGACAAACGCTCTCGTGTAAAAATGATAACTTGGTGCAGAATTTTGGAGAAGTGTTAGGTGTTTGGCCTACCAAAATTACTTTTGACGGGATTTTTTCATCATTTAAAATTATTCCAACTATTAATTTCACCAATTAATATACTCTAACCATGATCTCTCATGTGAAAGAGCCTAAGTCACTTGATTTCACTCCTAATCTCTTAAAAAGCTAAACCAAGTAACTTCTTTTAAAAATAAAGATACATAAATCAGGCTAACAAACACCATTTCATCCCTAGATATGAATTACTTCGAAGTTCCTTCACATCCTTGATGTAAAAACATTTCCTAGTTATTAAACCATGAACAAAACAATAAATATAGAAAGGAAGCAACAATACTAAAATAACATTAAATAGACAGTAAAGAACATTATATTGAGTTTTTATATCCAAACCCCCAACAATGGAAATGAGTAAGTTTGCCTCTCATGGCCATCTGAGACCCAAAATAAGAAGAAACAAAGAAAATGAAGAACATCTAAGAAAAAGAGCTCTCAAAGTGACTTTTGTCTCAAAAAACTACTCTAGGCGAACTCCACTTGTTCAATGGAACAATGCCCTTTTAACCACCTCAGAAACTTTGCACTCTTGTGTTTTTTTCAAAAAGTCATCACATACTAAGCCTGCATGCGGGTTGAGCACCACACAGTACAACTAGCTTAACTAACAATGTGTTGAGCCTACATGTACATGTGTGTGCTAAGCGTGCATGTACGTACAATTGGCTTGAAAACCACCAGATGCTTGACACATGTTTCTCCATGTTGGGCTTCTTGTGCTGAATGAGTTGCTCCAATTCTTCACACATCTTCTGACCATTGTTATTGTAATAAAAATCTATAAGAATCGTAGAATTCACTAACTTTAACTTTCTTTAAGCTAAAAATCCAAAAAAACCTAAATTCCTATCTTTTTGGATCAACGTGAGCATTAAAAGAGACAAAATGAAATAATTGTTATATAATTTAAGTGCAAAAATCAAATATGCATAAAAAGTGTCACCTATTAGACTCCTTAATGATGTGCTAAGTCAATGTTTTTTTTTTGTTACATCATCAATAACTGGAAATAAACTAAAAATTAAAATTACAAAAACTAAAATCAAAACAAAGTTTTTTGAATGACTATAAAAATTTATTTTATAGGAATCAAAAAGCTATTTAAGTTTTTTTATTACTAAAAAATAAGGTTTAATTACACTTTTTACTTTTTAGTAAATTTTACCTCCAACAATTAATTTTGGCATATTTTACCCCAACTTTATCCTTGTAACTTTTTATTTTTAAATCTCTATTACTAAGTAACTGTGTTAACTGATGACATAACAATATTAGCACGTCATCAAGGAGTCTAATAGGATAATTACATGTAAAATGTTGGATAAACTGTATTTTTAAATTCCTCATAAACTAATATGACTTTATTAATTATTTTGAACCAATGATGATTTAAAAAAAATTGACCAAAAAATTTACATGTAATTATTATTATAGACCTTTTGATGATATGACAAGTCTATGAATTGTTAATGTCTTTGTTATGTCATCAACAACTATCTAATAAAAATAAAGACTAAAATTTGGGACGGAGAGAGTAATGTTTTTTCTCATTAATTTGTTGTTGATTTATACATAATTTTATGTTTTTCTTGATTCTTTAGTCATTACTCAAATTTCTTTAATTAAGAATAAGTACAATTGGATAGCTTTAAATTACTAGTATAATAATTTTTTTAATCAATTAAATATATTTATTTTTCAAAAATGAATATTTGAAACACCTGTAATTTTTATTTTTACTGTATTTTATTAATTATAAAATAATATTTGATAAATTAAGTTATTTATTTTTCTAATTTTCCTCAACTTATTTTTAAAAAAATATTTCACATACATTAATTTAAAAGTGT
Source organism: Glycine soja (assembly GCF_004193775.1). NCBI lineage: Eukaryota > Viridiplantae > Streptophyta > Magnoliopsida > Fabales > Fabaceae > Glycine > Glycine soja. The sequence continues at coordinate 46,805,354 of NC_041007.1, forward strand.
CTCTATAATAAACAAAACAATTTTTTTACAAATATATAGAAAATAAATGTTAGTATATATAAGTATAAAATTGTGAAACTTTATCTTATTAAGCATGTATCTTATAAGTAATATCATTACACTACTTATTTCTAAAAAAAAATTCTCAAAGGCTGAAAATGTAAATTCACAAAAAAAGCAAAGGCTGAAAATCTAAATTCTCGATCGAATGTGAGTGTGAAAGCTATGAATGGTGGTTACACAATAAAGTTTTTTTTTACATAATAAAGTTGAAATAGTGATGAAGATATTTTTCATATGTCAAATGAATGAACAAAGTGGGGAACATAAAATTCCGAAAAGAGAAACAAGTTAAATACGAAAAGGGTTAATAATATGCTCTTCTTTCACAATTTTCATTGTGTATATTTTGTTAGAGTTCTAATTTATGATCATTTAAATAGTTTTTTAGATTATTATGGTGTTGAAATATTTGTTGAAAATATTTATTGATTTTATAATTTTATTTGTTGAAAATTTTGGTTGGTCTCTTTTAATAAAATCTGAATTTTTTTTTCCAGATTCAATGTTCGAATCTAAAACATTAATAAAAAAAATGAAATTAATTTCACCCAGGCCAATTATTAAAGGAGTATAAATATATTGACCGTGCAAATTTATTGCTCAATAAATGGTCCGTACTGACAGCGTTAAGATAAAATGGATGATAAATGCATCCAAATTCGAAAGACGACGAGATTGGTGTTTTAGTTTTAGTTTTCTCTCTCTCCTACCCATAAAGTCAAACCCTTATCCGAATTAGTCAATGCTATTTATTTATTGGTTAAAAAAAATCATGCAAATAATGGTACTAAAAGTTTTAATAGCAAATGACACTCCTGCTTTTTCTTACTTTTTTATTCTCGTAATTAATTTATTTCCTATATTCTTTTTCTTATATTTTTTTTAAGTGTAGTATAATTATTGAGAATAAAAAAGTTTTAAACTATTTTTTTAATCTTTAGTGACTTCATCATTTAATAAATATTTGTTAATAAATTGAAAAGTTGCTTCAACAAAATACATAAATCAACGGACACAAAGTTGAAACGAAAATTGAAAAAAATATTATAAAAAATTTAATTTGTTTTTGTCTAATAGTATTATCTATATCAACTTTTAGTTATTTAGAATAGAATAGTTGAATAGTAGAGTGGACAAGAAGGTTATATACATGACAGTCATCGACATGTGATCATGGATGGAGTTTTTGAGCTGGGAGGAGACCTTGTTGAACGAGACATGAAAGAAGAAAATAAATTGGCGTAGAAAGTGCACCAAATTATTGCGGTAATCAGCCTAGATTCCTAGCATTCATCTTTAAAATATATTAAATTACTATTTTTTTTAACGTTAGAGAAGTTTTGAATTTTTTTATTTTATTTTTAATTATAATAAGCAAATAATTAATAAATTAAAATATCTCTTTATTTTTTCAATACTTCTATTTGGATATTAAATTAAATAATCATTTATACTTATTTTTATTTATTTTTAAATATTAATAAACTATGGAATTTACTCTTGCAATTGGTTAAAATACTATACATACAATAAACGATTTCGTACATTGACTTTGTAAATGTTTTAAAAGTATCATAATAGAATTTGACTTCTCTAAAAATGTGAGAAGATTACACCCATTAGAAAATAAAGTACTAATAAATATCAATTTAACATAAATTTAATGCTATACATGTTAAGTCTTTATAATACATTCAAATTAAAATGTGACTTGCTCTTTTTTATAAAAGAGAAAAAGAATTATTTATTGATAAAGTTATCCAATTATAACACATTATGCATAAATGTTTAAAATAATTTTTTTAAAATAATTTAAACCAAAATTTATAATTAAATAATAGTATAAAATTAAACTGTTTTATCCAATATCAATATATATTCATTAAACTCTTTATAAAATTCAATCTGATTTTTACATTAATTTTTTTTACAAAAATGTCCTTAATGAATTCTAATTTAAGACAAATGTAAACTATAAAAGCATCATTTAGTCATGTGCATGGAGTCAATATTTACATAAATCTATGCATATATATTCATGTTATTAACACAACTGATCTATACTATGATTAAGAACAACAAGCGCAGAGGCGTGTTTTGTCCATATTTACCTCTGGTAGGGACTTAATAATGAGATGTGTTTTGTCCATATTCTTTAATATTTTGCTTACCTTGAGATTCTATCATATCTATTATATATACGTACACAGCCACGCAGTTTCACTGTGTGTAAAAACCAGCTGCGCTCCAATATCAAATAATGGATCATGTGCACGTGGGACCCGGAGGAAGACCTGCAATCAAAATTCAACGATCGTGTCTTTTACATCCTTTACCTATTGGTTCTGATTAGTGAAACACGTGAGTCACATACTTTATTCTTTCATCCTTTCCTTTTTTCTTTTCTTCATTAATCTAGACGAAGCATAAAAGTCACTGTATATATATATTGACCACAAATTTTTAATTTAGAACTTTGTACAAACTACCTAAATTTGCCATACTTGACTGACCTAATGAATTTTTAAATGTTGAGTTTAATGCATAGTTTTTCGAATGAGATAAGAGTAAACTTACTTGTTCACATTGTAAAAACATTGGAGGGATGACTCTGCATGTTTTCTTAACTCCGTCCTAACCATGAACTTGAGTTTAAGTATATGCTCATCTCTATTTATACAAGATACCATCTAATAGCTCTTTACACGTGTTCTATTAGCATTGACCCTTAAGAGGCAGGTGTCTAGGTATATACATTCATGTTGGCTCTATAGTTGATACGTATGCATTGCTGCGGGTCTTTAATGTCAAAGATGTGGTGCACAAATTAACTTGGTATGTCGCCAAGTTTAATGATGCCCGGTCGCCCTTTAGAGATAAGTTGGCATGTAGTTGGAGACCTATCTTTGTTGGATGATCCACAATACTCACTCAAACCCTTATAGATAAGTTGACATGTGTCTTGGATTGAGTAATTCGTAATACATTGGTACTATGAATTACTTAATTCATAATACAAATGTATTATGGATTACTCAATCTAGAACCATATGTGGGTGGTGTGGCACGATGGTGAGTTTTATGGGATGTGGAGGCTTGTGGATCATAGTGATTTGCCTAGAAGTGGTGGGTGGTTGGGTGGTGGCATGGTGGTGGGTTCAGTGTAGTGTGTAGGTGGTGTTTAGGGGTGACAATGGTGTTGGTGTTGGTATTGGGTGGAGGTGGGGTGCGATGGTCATGGAGGTTTGGAGGAGAGGCAAGTAGGATTTTCCTGGAAGAGGAAAGATAAGAAGGAAACATTAAGAATTTTAGGAGTGTGTCAAGCAAAAAATAAGGTGCATTGAGTAATTGTCTCTTATTTGAGAACTTCACAATTAACTACAATTTAATATTAAGATATTTTATAAATGTCTTGTTTTTTTTTTTACATCCAAAAGGTATTTGAGATTTTTTATTTGATATTAACTAATTCTTCTCTCATCAAATTGATCCATTTTGAGATAAAATGAAATTTTTAATATTGGCTCTTGCTTTCTTTATACATATATAAATTGGGCCTAAAATTTTCGCTTAGTTGAGTTGTGATGTTGCGTCCAAATTGCTGCTAGGCACTTGGTCACGTTGTTGCCTTTGGGTAAATGTTAACACATCTCATACTCATATTCTTTCCTTCCTTATACGTTGTTGGGTTCACTTTAACTATAGTGCTAATTTTTATTTATTTTATTATTTTGCACCTTTGCGGCTTATCCAATAGCTTAGGAAACCTATGATTTTTGGTTGTTGAACCAATATTGTACTGGACGATTTATTTATTTTTTTGGATCAGGACTATTTATTTTAGTAGTTAAATTATCTAAAATCTCCTTGGAATGTGCATGTAACAAGTTTTTTTGGAACTAGCTAAATTTGTCTACAATTTGTGCCGTGTTTGGAAAATTTTCAATTGGCTTTGACATGATATAGAGATGCGTCATGTGCGTATATATACTCACCCACTTTTTCTTTTTTAACTATGATCTTATTGAGTTTGAACCTACAACTTCTGCATATTACTCAAAATTCCTCGCCACTATACACTAATTTGTGGTAACTACCTGTTCTTTTTAGTTTATACATTGACAGAGAAGTGTGTCGATGTTTATTTTAATGAAGTTAATTCTTCTATTTTTCTATTTTATGTTTAGTGGGGTTTTATATTTCTTACAAATGCTCCTTTAAATTTTTTAACTATGATAATGCATCCGATATTTTACTACTATAATATTTGTGAAGAGTATATATTGTTTTAAAAAAATACTTGGAGTTTTCTTTAGTAGTTTGATTCTTACTTTGTTTTGAACAAAGTGGTGACAGTGAAGTCACGTATGCCAAATTTAAATTGAAATTAATTAGTGTTTCACTTTTGTTTTTGCACTAACATTCATAGCAATGTGAATTTTTATGGCTTAAGTTGTGTTTGTTTTTCCATTTAATGTCAATCCAATCTTTTCGTCCTAGTCACATTGAACTACGTTAGAAAGTGTACAAATGTTAAAACAAACACACTTAGAAAAAGGTGTTAGAGACCGCGTTCAATGTCAATCCATAATTTTTTTCACTTTCATGTTTGCACAATAGTATCAAGTGTTTGCAATTATATAACTAAAATGTTGATTCAACAAACTGCAATCTTAATCATACTAGACTTAATTTGATTATCATTTAATGTGTTTTCTGTATGCTACTAATTAATGTTAAGATTCCTTTCTGCTAAACAGTTTAGTCACAAGATAAAGAAATTATTGATTTTAATATAGTAGTGCAAATTAATTTGTGGTTAACTACTTATAATTCAGTTTATACATCAAAATTGTTGACAGAGAAGCATGCAAATATTGAGTTCCTTCTAAATCTTGTGGCTTTAATCTCAAATGTTGCTTTAATTTGCATCACTCCATCTACAAGTATTTAGTTTGTTGCTGCTAGTTCAAGGGGCTATAAGTCTTGCATGCTCTTTGTTTGCCAAATCTCTTTTAAGTCAACTACGTACTCCAACATTTTTTTTTATAATAACTACTCCAACATGCTATCTTGTTTCATGACACAATAGCCAATAGTCATGTACTTTATGCCTAATTTCTTCATATTTTTGGCTTCTCCAACCTCTTTGTGGATATTTCTAATGGTTATCAGTTACACAATTGGTTCATGTATTTCATGTTTCTTTTGTTTTTTAGTATTGCTGGATTCTGGATAGGCTTTTTTTTACCCTATTTTTGGATTATTTTTTTCCCATCAGGCTATATCATCTTGTGATGATTTTTTATCTGATAATTTTGGAGTCCAATCTCTTCCAATTGCATAGAGCTCTCCCTATTGGTGCAAGATAACCTCTGACCCAAGATTGACACAAGCTCTCCAAAATCTAATCAATAACAACTTTAACTCTGTTTTATTCTCTAAAATATATTTCCTCACTTTAAAGAATCAAATCAGTTTTTAATATATAGTAATCATACAATCGAAAAACTAACATACACCATTGTAATTATGGGGTCAGAGGTTATCTTGCACCAATAGGGAGAGCTCTATGCAAAATATGTAAAATATGATCAATATGAATATGATAAAAATTTAAATAACTAAACATAACAATAAAATTTATATATTCATATGATAATAAATTTTTTTAAAAATACCAACTATTAAGAACCATCAAGAGATATGTCCAAAAAAAATACTAAGACTAAAAAACATCAGGTCTAACAAAAAAAATTAACTAAGAGAACAGTGATATGAACGAGTCACATTCTCTCACTCTAAAGCAAAAAGGGGCTTTTCGCGTTGTGCACGCAACAGAACGTTGAGAGAGAGGGAGGAGGTACGTACCTCGCACTCACACATGCGCAAACGTCGACAGAGCGACGGTGGCGCGGCACGGCTACGGCGACCACGGATTAGTTACGGTGATGGCTTCAAAGACACTGATGCAACTCGGCTAGGATCGTAAGTGAGGGACTTAGACACTTCTGCGAGCGGCGACGGAGGTCCGACAATGGTGTTTGATTCGCTTGCAGAGCGGCAAATGTGAAGGAGAACTCAACGTGCCCGCGTCCAGCTGGTGGGCTGCGTCTAACAGCGCATGTCCGGTGGCCCAACCGTGTCCGGCGGCGGCGGACGAACAAACACCATGTCGCACGCGAGTTGAGTTCGCGTCCATGTAACACGCCCCTCCGCAGCCGCGTTCGCGTTCATGCTTCTTAGCTGATGACTAATATCATTTTAGGAAGGTTTTTCTTCTAATTACTATTTTCTTTTTTTATCTACAACACTCAAATTTTTTAAGGAGATCGAATTCATAACAAACCAGTACAACAATGATATATAACAATGACTTTTTGGTTAACAGTAAACTTTAATGAGTTTACTTTTAAAACATTGTTTTTTATTTCTTTTATATTATTAACCAATTTTTTTAGCTAGCATCATTATTATTAACCAATTAGATATTAATAATTTTGCCACACATAATAATCCATGAAATAAAATGATCAACAGTGATCATTTTTTTATTATATTTAAATTAAATTTTTATTTAATAAAAAAAACCAGTAATATAAATAAGTTTAAATATATCGATGGCCAGCAAAATTTTAGTTTTGGTCCTAACAAAATTTTTCTTTAATTTTCATTAGTAAAATTTTCTCAGATTAATTTTCATATACCAAAAATGGTGATTTTAAGTTCTAGAAAAATAAAAAAATATTTTTTTAATAAAAGCTAAAACTAAAATTAACTCATTTTATAATATATAATTAAAAATATATTTATGTCATATAAACATTATAAATCTACAATGTGATACTATAATATACCAATTGTACATATTTTCTATACTAATAATATTGTCTGTTAGTAGGATATATGTTAAAAATAATCCAAGTCTCACATCGGCTAACAATACAACTATATTAGACTTTATAAGTGAGGGATAACCCCCACCCCTTGAGCTAGTTTTTGGAGTTGAGTTAAGTTTCTCACATTATACACTCTAAGATGATATCAGAGCAGGTTCTGATCACGCTTCCGTTAACCCTCGCTTGTGGTGACAAGCACCCACCAACCATATTAGACTTTATAAGTGAGGGGCAATTCTCACCCTTGAACTAGCTTTTGGGGTTGAGTTAGGCTTCTCACATTGTACACTCTAAGAATATAGTTTATCTAGACCAAGACATACAAGGGTTTCGCGTAGACATGATTCATATCAAGAAGAGTTTTAGAATACCTGAACCCATAATGATTGATCAAACAAACGCAGCGGAATATGAATTCTTATGTGATTTTTAATCTATATATTCTTCTTAGAATCTGTTACAGAATGGTGTAGAGAAAATGGATAACAACATCGTAATCGATGATTTATGGTTCTTCCTCAACTGTAATCTCTTTATTCCTTAGTTGTCTAACTAGCTCAATTAATTCGATCATATAAAATAAAATTTATTAATGATAACTAACTAATAAAATTGTCTTATAATATTAGTCCACAATAATTATTGAAATAGAAAATTTCAACATATTTATGTTTGAAAAATGTTGTGGACTAAGCCTTTTTTTAACCTAGAGGAGGCTTCGGGGTTAGACACAAACTGGTGTTTTGAACCTTAGGATTGAGTGAGATCATATACTTTCCAACTTACTTAAATATGTTTTAATTTCTAATAAATACTTAATTTTAACATTTATTTTTTAATAAAATTTTTGTTTTTGATATTTTGTTTTACCTATTAATAAATCATTAAATTTTGTGTTTAGTTCATAATATATTAATGTATTTTATTTTATAGTCCCAATTAATAACATAAAAAAATCATGTAACAAATGCAAAAACCAAAATGTTTACTAGAGATAAAAAAAAAACTTATTTAAGCCTCTAGACTTTATAAACGGTTTTACTTCTTTCTTTTAGAATAATCTATAGTAATCCTTCTTTCAATAATCTTCAATATTATTGCAGTACGTACTCATTTTTTTTGTGGCAAATAATTTGCTTAATGTTTTTTTTCTTTTATCAGCAAAGAAAATATATTAGATAAATAAAGGAAGAGGAGGTAGCTAGGGTACAAGGTTCAATGGTTTCTTAATAAGAGCAACTATCTTCATTTCAAACAATGGACTCGAGGTTAAACATCTTTATTTCTTTTAGTAGGATTTGACTCTCATGAGAGCGCATTTTAAAAGATAAAGTGTAATGATATCTATTTTTTTTATATAGAAAATTAGATATTAAAATTCTAATTAATTTTAGATTTTGTTACATATGCTTTTGATTTTGTCACAATTCTCAACCAATTTTCTAATCATCACTTATAAGGGTATTGTATTCTCTAAAGTGCATTTCTTCGTTTCAAAAGACTCAATTTTTTTTATATATGATAATCGGTCATAAGTCTAAAATTTCAAGAATCAAATAAGAAATTTTTTGTTAAATAGATCATCCCACAATATGTAACCTCATTATGCCTAACCACTAGGTGTATTTTTGGGAATGCGTTGGAGGGATTTTCAACCTACATTTAGAGAAAAATCCCTAGATTACTTTTGCTCTGAACGTATGCTTGGAGGAAAATGAACGGATATTCAAACATAGCTTCACCAATCCTTCGGGTTAGACCAACACACTATGATTGTGAAATTATCAATTTAGCCTCATGTTATATATAACTTATTTACAACAAAAAGTTGTGATCAGATGTAAAGCCTGATTTGTATTATTGTATAATTGTGAGACTAAGCTACATTGAGAAACAAGGAGCTTCAGTTCACAAGTGGCTCTGTTTTGTTCTCCCACTTGTTCAACCTCTTTGCTGCTTCTTCAACCTACAATCAAGAAATATTGATTAGAAATTACTAGCTCATTACCTTCATACATATACATATACAACCTCTTTTTTTTTTTACCTCATTATTCCAATCCGTTCGAAATGTGACCCACACTAAAATAATTGTTTGCAAAACCGTGCCACCTAGCATTCCCAACCATATTCCCTGCATACAGACACTGTCCTCAATACGTGCATGCAAATTAAATATATGCATATACCTCTTCTTGCATTATTAAATCAGAGCTAGCTTTTGGATGAGAAAGGTATACAACACCAATCGAGTAACATACCTTAGCACTGAGTTTGAAATAGAAACCGAGAACCGAACCCAATGGTATGCCAATTCCATAATAACAACCAACGTTGACATATGCAACAAAAGTTTGCCATCCACATCCAACAGCCACCCCTTTACATACGTTATAATGCATGCATTAGTTTCAGAAATTCCTAACATTCACCTTGATAAAAAAAAAATGTCGTATGTTAACAGAAAACTTTAACTTTCGTTAATGTAATTTATGGGGAGGGATTTAGTACTAATTGAATAAGTTTAAAGGGTTATTTCTAATCTCAATCGTTCATTTATTTAAATTAAAATCTGACGGTGAAAGAATAATTTTAAAACTTAGGACTGAGATCGATAGTAATACTTTAAATTAAATTTGTCATTGGAGTAAGTAAATTCCTTTATGAGTTTACGTTATTATAACCATGCAATTAGAAATTAAACACCTCAAATATCGTTTTTAAAGTATTCAATTATTAGAAAAATAAATAATTATAACACATGATTCATTCATTTTGTAATAATTAAAATATACTTATGTCGTATAAATATTATAAATATACAATGATAGTATTATACATAACAATGTGATACTATATATTTATCAATTGTACATATTTTCTAAACTAATAATATTGTCTGTTTATAGGATATAGTACAGGCTAGACCCCAAGACATACAATGGTTTCGTGTCATATGCATGATTCATGAAATTATCTGTATAGTTTTTACATCAATGGTTTAATCCAATCATTCATGTGCATAACATTTTTATTTGTAGTGATTGGAATGAATATTATTATATATCAAAGTCAAAAGAATATATTACCAGATAAGACAGGCTGAATGCCATTGAGAACAATAGAAAGAGCAAGGAGAGGACAAAGATCTGAGACAGCAGCAGCCACCTCTTCACCGTCTGTGAAAGCATAGCTAATGATATCTCGTATTGCCAGCACCACAAGTGCTACAATCACCGATATTATGAAAGAAATCAATGTCACCACCATCACCGAAAATGATGCTGATTTTGGATTTCTTGCCCCTAGTTCATTGCTCACTCTCACACTGCATTCATGACAGACAAAAATAATGTTTAAAATTATTGACATGATATACGTGTAATTTAACGTTAACAAATTTAATTTTGCTTAAAATTAATTTTTAAAATGATATGATTTATATTTAAATATTTTTGTTATAAAAAAGTTGATAATATAATCTAGTATAAAATGATTGATCTAATGCAAAAATTACTTTGCAAAAAATTACTTAATGTTATAAAGGATCGTAGGAATAAGTTCAAAACCCAGTTAAAGGACTAAGTGTTTTGGCGTAAAGTTTTTCACTTTCCCATATAAAAACGGAGAAACAAGGAGGGACATGTTTTGGCGTAATGTGTATTCACAACTGAAGAATAGTTAAAACATATACTCATGTTTTATTATTATCATGTCATCCTAATTTCCTTCAATTTTTTTCAATGGTAATTATATCAGTTTTATATTCATGACTCGAATTTTGGATCATTAATTAAATTAAAATAATTTTGTATCAATTCATGTATTTTAATAATGTAATAACCTAGCTAAAAATATATTTTAGTATAGAATTTTCTCTTTATGCCTTTAAGAGCATGATAGTTTCTTGGGTGTTAATTATTGACTTTTTTTTCACTATCTCTCAATTATATGGAATACTAATCAGTAGATGTTAATTTATGGAAATTGATTATCCTCCTCTATACATGTTGTTCGTCACTAGATTTGGTCAATGATGATGTACAATTAATCGTAGTCATTAGTCAATTAATAGTCAAATCGTGCATTACTTTCTACCAAGCATAGAAACGAATATTTTTCATCATCAACACAACAGTGACAACCAGCGTGGCACACAGGAGAATAAACATGAGTATTTTTCAACAAATGCTTATGTAATTTAAAATATAAAAAAACAGCATTAAAATGAAAGCAAAACGAAAGAAAAAATTTCAAAACTTCAGTTCCATAGAAAGGAGTATCAAACCTTGCAGCTGCGTTAAATCCAACTGAGATCATGAAAACCCATCCAGAAAATGTGGTACTGCAATAACAAATACATGTTAATCAAACAGAAATTAAAACTTGCTTAACCAATTGCTTTATTTTAGAAAAATAATCACCTTCTTTTTTGTAAAAAAAAAGTTTAAAAATATAAACGATTATTTTATTAAAAATAATCGTTTTCTAGTGTTGCATGCAGGAACATTAATTAGATTAATCAAGATATGACTAAGTGTTATATTTGAGTGTGACACATAAGGATACATAAACCACATATATGCATATATTTTTTTAATTAAAATAGAGTATCAACGTATGAGTCCCACTAAAAAATACACAGTTTCTTTCTAATATTATTTTTATTTTTTCTTCTAAACACGCTCTAAAAGAAAAAATAATATTTTAAATAATTCCACGAGTTGAGTCCCGAGTTGATATGAGGAGATTTGTTTCGAAACGCAACACCATCATGCTACTTTTTTATTCTCATTTGAAAAACTTAAAACGTTGACTTAGGTGAAAATTCATTTATGCAATTTTTTTCGTGAATTAAGTTATAAAATAAGAAACTAAACATGTTTATTGTATGCTCGTTTAAATTAGATTTAAAATACTAAAATTTGAAAAAATAAAGAAACTAGAATAACATTATGATTACCAGATTATATTTAAAAAATAAGTTAGTGTTAAACAAAATTCGATAAAATATGTTTATCAAATTTATATTATATTTTTATTTAAAAAAAAATATTCTACAATAAACATTTAAATAGTAATAAAGTTATTTTATTCTAACTCATTATACATATAATTTTAAGAGGTGTGGCCATTTAGATGATCTAAGTTATGTTCAAAAAAATTTACTAAAAACTAAATAATTAATCAAAAATTAAAAAATTAACTTATTAAATTATAAGTATTTAGTAAAATTAACTATTAAAGTAGTTAAAATTGTAAAACAATAAAAAAACAATAAAATCAAGATATATTTAAAAAGAATAACCATGAAATTTGATAAATATATTCAAGATAAAAAATAAAGAAATATAAAAAATTAGAAACTAATGTTTTAAAAAATACTACTTCAAGTAACATTTCAAATAATATTAAAAAGTTACTAAAAAAATTATTTATAATTAAACAGACAACCGAGCTTTTAAATAAATAAATAAAAATTAACTAAAATATCTTATTAAATATAACCCTAACCTCTATTTCCTTTTTTTTTGTTCTCTTAATATTGAAATCTCATTTCTTATGACACTACAAAATGTGTGCATGAATGTTATATTTAAAATAAAAATATTTCTATATATACTTAATAAAATAAATAATAAGATTAATATTTTGAACTATACAAATATTTGATATCTATTTTTATTTAATAACTAAAAGCTTATTAACAAAATAAATTAAGAGAATATTGAATTCATTTCGATATTCCTTTCAAAAATAGTATTATGATATTTTTTAAAATTACAAAACCAATTAATGAAATTTTATAACTTCGTAAAATTTATTACTTAACTCATCATTTTATAATTTAGTGTATAATACTTTAAATAAAACTTATAATGTAATTTTTTTTATTTAAAAATATCAGAATGTACGACGGAAAGACATTGTGTTGTCACTATTGCATATTGCAGGTTGCAGCACAATATGAGGAATAGATTTTGTCCTTGGACACCAACCCCATCTCTTTCTTGCACTACTACTTACTTGGTTGCTACTCGACAAGTACAAGTCATTTGTGACGTAATTGAAAACTGGGTTTTGTTTTCTACTTTTTATAAGGGTCAATAATTTTTCCATGAAGATTTCTGTTTTTAAATTTCAATAAGTACAACAAGCATAAGCCAAATTATGTTGCAATGTGGCAGGCTATTTCATCCTTGGATTAGTTATGGCCTACAAATTGGAATTGGATTCAAATACAACTTTTTCTTCCATTTATTTTTTTACTTTTATATTACTATCACAATTTTTTAATTTTTATTTAATGTTGACAAACACCATTATTATTTTAATTAGATTCTTTTTCCTAAATCTAAAAGGTAAGAATTAGACTCTTCCTATACATAATCCAGACATCATCCCAACTTTTCTACTTCGAATGAATTCTTTTCCTTTTAAATCTTCTTATTCTTTTTTCAATTTTTATACAGCTTTTCATCCCTCTCCATGTACTTTTGTATTGATAAATATAAATTTAATTACATTTATCAATAAAAAAGCACAAGCACGTCAACCAAGTTTAATCGAAGTATACAAACTAAAAACATTTTTTTTATAAAATAAATAAATTTAGAAAGAGAAAATCACATATGTAATAAACGTGATAAAAAAATAAAAAGAAACAGAGGTTAGGTAGAAAAGAAGAAGAAGAAAAAAGTAAACATATTAAAGATTTTCTAACACTTATTGGAAGTGTTTAGAAAATAGTAGCATGAAAAATGCTAGAAACACACACTTTATCACACATCTTTGAATATATTTTTTTAATTAATTAAAATTTATTGAAAAACATCAAATTTTAATTATGGGTGTTCAGATTTTATAATTTTGAATGAAATTAGACATAATTGAAGGTGTACGTGTGTTAGATATTGCATGTGTTGGTATGAGTGACTCGTAGTGGTATATGTGAAGAGAATGACTCACCAAATAGAAAGAGAATCCAGAGCCAACTCAGGGTGAGGAAGCAATCCTGCAAGCAGAACCAAAATTTGGAAGTACCACGTTTCTAAGCACAGCATCACCGCTGAAGCTGCAGACAACTTAAAAAACTCTGCTAACCCCGAAAATGCTTGAAAACTGAACCCTCTCCACGTGTGCTTACACCTCTCACTCTTCACAATGTACACAAACTGCGCAATCACAATGATCCACCACGAAACACTCAACACCAAAGATGCACCCAACAGACCAAGCCCCACCTTATACACAACAACATAACTTAATACGAGGTGGACCAACAACGTTGCTGCTGAAATGTATGCACTTGGAGCCACTATGCTCTGAGCTTGGAGGAATTTTTGAATTGGGAAGTTTATAGCGTAGGCGAAGATTTGAGGGATTAGGCCGTAGACGAAAAGTGCTGCTGCCGACGCGATTCTTGGGGATTCTCCTAGGAAGATTAAGATGGGCTCGGAGAAGATGTATATGATGGTTAGAAGAATGCCTGCTAGTGTGAGAAGCACCGTTGATCTTTGCAAGTATATGCCTAACATGTTGAATTTTTTAGCACCGTATGCTTGTCCACATAGTGTTTCCACTGCACTCCCCATTCCCAACTGTGAAAATCATGAGTGAATTATTGGAAAAACATGCTAATTTTAATTAAATTCATATATACACTCTTTATGGATGAATGAGTTTAATGTCTATATATTGTTAATCAATCAGAAACTACGGTAAAAATAATAAGTGATTAACAAATTTATAATATATCACAGTTTGTAATTGAATGATAATGTAAAATCTGATGTATATACTATTTTCTCATTCTGAAGAGACTAATTTTATGCATGGTTAGTATAAAATCTCAGAATATTTGGACTGATTGTGAATATAGTAGCATGATGATATGAGTGGCACATAAATTCAAGAACATAATCAAGGTTTTTGAAAAAACGGTTTGTACGACTTCAAGGTTTTTGGAGTGTCTAAGACTGCAACTGTGGTTGCATCGATCGCGGTTGTTCATAATTTCATTTTAATATCAAGAAACACAATGAAATTTGTGAACATAATTAGGAAGCGTGAGATGGAGAGAAACAGGGTGTGTAAGTAGTACCCTACCATGAGGCCATAAGCAAAGACTTGGATGCCAGTGTTTCCGAGAGAAGCAGCAGCAAGTTCGAGGTTACCAAGGTGGCCTGAAAAGATTTGCGTGGACATAGACATGACATAGTTGATAAGGTAGACGATAACAGCAGGAGCAGCAAGGTGAAACAAGAACTTCAACTCCACCCATGTTGCCGGTCCAATACGCTTGGCGAAAGGGACGCTGGTGTTTGAGAGTATTCGCTCAAGTTCACCATCTGATCCATGCCTTGAGCTGAATGATTGAGTAAAAGAAGGTGGTTGTGGTGATGAAGGTTCGTCTGAGACCAGCAAAGGTTCATCTATGTCCTTGTGAACTGATGTAGAATCCATTTGGGAACTAACTTGTTTGTGTTTGGAAAATGTTGTGGACTATAAGCCCTTTTTTTTCTTGTTCTGCAGCAGAGGAGGCTTTGAGGCTCAGCCACAAAAGGGTGTTTTGAACTTTAGGGTTGGATGAGAATATGTTTTTAATTCTTTCATTTCATTTGGTTTTGTTTCTTAAAAAAGGAAGTTTTAATTTGGTGTATCATTTATATTATTTAGTGATATGTAACCTGTATCAAACCATTTCTAGTAAATTTTATATAGCTTATAAAATATAATATGATTAAAGAGATAAGTTTATATGATGTGATATGGATGATAAATAATCTTGTTTTTTAAATATTTACTTAGAGATTTGATCCTTATGTTTAAGTACTACAAATATTTTGTTCATAAAATTTTTCTTTTAAATGTTTAATATGAAATTATAACTTTAAAAATTGAATTTAAAATTATTAATTAAACTAAAATAATCTGATAAGTTCATCAAAGTAATTGATGTTTGACTACTCATGATCTAATGATAACCTGAATTCTGGCAGATAGAGATGCACCGCAGCACATGGATATGCGGCAGCTGAGGCTGGTAATTATTGGGTGGGAACTTTAACTTACACATGTGTATAAAATTGTGTTAACAGTGCACTTATATTATACACATGTATAGTTTTATACATTAAAAATATTCATTTGCAAACGCAAAGTAGGAAATTAGTTACAACTTAAAAGTTTCTCACTGGATGCTACTGCTTTTAAAAACATGCATGTTGCATTGTCAAGTGACGTGAGTCCAATGGTTGGCAAGAGAAGAATTTAGAGTTAATTTAGACACCATCATGGTCTGTCCTGAAGTTTTTCAATTAGTAGTATTTCAAATGGGCTACATCTACATGGTTAACAATTAGCATCCCTTTAGTTTAAACCCACGTTTCAGACCCTAATTCTAATTCTGTCGGAGTCAAAAAAAAAAAAAAAACAGAACAGTAACCAAAAAAAAAAAGAAAAAAGAAAAAAAAAAAGAGTTAAGAACCCATTAGGTTAAGTACACGCTTATGTTGTGTGTATTTTATGTTGGGTCTCCAACTTGGTTGATGGTGTTTTAATAATGTGTGAGTAATTTTTGTGAATGTCATGTTGGATCTCTTATTTACTTGATTTCACAAAGTTTATTATAAAATTAAAATCTTTTTTTTAAAAAAAAATTTCAAATAAATGATCACTCAATTCTTATTTTTCACGTTCCGTACACATTACGTTGGGTCTCTAACGTGTTTGGAGGTATTTCAATAAAATGTGAGTAAATTTTGTGAATGTTATGTTAGATCTTCGACTTGTTTGACTTTGTAAAGTTTATCACAAAATTAAATTTTTTTCTAAAAAAGGTAAAAATACTCAAATAAATGATCAATCAATTCTCCTTTTTCTTAACATAAATTACATATTACTTAGATCGTCTCAAGGTCCAATGTCTTAAATAATTCTCTCTGATTTTTTCTTTCTTAAAATTCAACTTTATTTCAAGGTGCAACGCCTTAACAACTCTCTTTCATGCAATTGAAACAAATCTTTCAAAGAAAAGAAGATAAAATCAACCCAAAACACAAACTATCTTTTTACAAAGAACTATATAAGTATGAGTTTTTAGTTGCACTTGGGATACTAAGAGTGAGGGTAAACCCTTGTCGACCTAAAAAAATTAGGAAACATAGAATCCTTTCTTTTTTAAATAAAAAATTATTTTTTTTCTAAATAAACAAAAATATAACAAACATAATTCATGTTTTAAAAAAAATAAATAATTACAAGTCAATTTATTTTTATTATACTCAATGGTTATTAACTTCATGATAAACATGTAAGGTACTAATACTTTTTTAATGCGTAAAAAGTCATCAAACTCTCTTTTTCCTTAAATCGTACATCACTCTATTTTTTTTTTTTTTTTTAACATTTTCCTTAAACAAATGTTGATAGTGTCTCTCAAGTTTTCCTTTTTGGAAAACACACTCACTTTTTCTTTTTTTTATATTATCATTCCGCCGTGATCCACGATTCGACACCACGAAAACAAAAAAATTCAAAATAAGAATTGAGTTCTAGAATCTCTTTTATCATCAAATCAGTATAAGAAAGCATGTGAGAACCAGTATGTGGCTATGTGCATTGAAAGTTTTCTTTAATTCAAGCGGTAATCAAAAGCCAGACAGTTAAATTCATAATGAAATCTTCGAACCTTATTTTAACAAATTATTTAAGTTTAATAGAAATGGTGGCTTAAAAAGTTTCAGCCACCAATATTGCAGGTAAAGATCAGCTGTCTAGTCTTGTTCAGTCTTAATTTACGTTAATGCAAATTCAAAGTTGTATATCTGGCTGTTAATGGAATATCGTTCTCAGTGTTTATTCTCATTATTTTTCCGGACTCCTAAGATGTTTAGACTACGAATCTAACATTAACACGTCTCCAATATATGCAAGTCTAAGTCCTCTATAATTTATAAGCACACATTTCAAATCATAACCAAATCCAAACTAGTTGTGAGGTTGGCATTCCTCCAATGATCAGATATAATTCAGAGTTTTTTTTTTCAATCACCATAATTAGGGTATTTGGTTTTTTGTCCCAAGATATAAGACTAATTCTTGATATAAGTTTGTGTTCTTTTAGTCGGCTATAAAACTAATTCTTAATCAAAGACTTAATGATGTGTAAAGTTTCTTGTCCCTTCCCAAGTGTATTTCAGGAAGATTGAGTCGAGTGTATTCAGACTTCTATAAGATAGTTTGATTTAATTTGTCCCAGAAAGTGAACAATTTCTGTTTTGTTTTTCATTGGTTGCTCTCAGATTTTTTCTTCATAGTAAGTGTAGAACCTTCACTGTTATTTAATTGCATCATATATGTATATATCACATATGCCACTAACTCATCGACAGCGACAAGCCCCTCCATATAATTGTTCTTATGACGAAATCAATGACGATTAGTTTGCCTCACCAGATCACATAAACCAAAAATGGGTATTTCTGCTATAGAAACAACAAATTATAATACTTCAATCTTTACAGAAAAATAAATAAATTTGAATGAAAGGACGGAAATGCCATGGTGAGTGCGCAAGTGCAAGGCATTCTGAGAATTTTCACAAGTTGTGACTGAGATGAGTCAAATTAGTTCCATAAGAAGTTATGAAATAATATTTAAATTTTGTTTGTTTTAAGATATTAAATAGGATAAGCAAAGTGAACTTGAAAATGTCATATTTCTATCTTCGATGCAGTTTTTGAATAAATATTTTCAAGAATTGTTAATTACTAAGAATATAAAATGTTCATATCTTCCTTGTTTCTTATTCTCATGGTGTGAGAGGTGAGTATATTATATTTTCATGAGATTGGAAGTTATTTTTTATAATAATTATCTATTTCTATCATATAAAATTATGATTAGAAGATAATATAAAATTATTTAAGTATTGGGAAGCGTTAGTGCATTATCATTAAACTTTTTAAAATGTCATTTCAAAACATAAATGAATATTTTTTTATTCATTTGAAGTCAATTCTGTTAAAATTTAAACAAACAAAAAGTCATTATATTAAAGCCCGTTAATTTACTTCGTTAACCAAATTTGAGTACATTTATCAAGCAAGTCATTGTACTCTGTTAACCAAATTTGAGTACACATAGTTTCTTATATTACTGAATATTAAAGCCTGGCCTTCCCCTTTAAAGGCATAGCTGACAGCACAGTATAAGGAAATTTTCTAACTAAATGAAAATAGAATAAATATACAATTTTATCCTTGAAAGTGATAGAAGTTACGATAAAAGTTTGTATGTAAACAATTTATTCTTCAATAGATCAATTTATGACAAATTAATCCTCTTAAATGTACTTGAATAAATTTGTCACAAAGTTAATAAATTCAAAAACTAAATTATCATGAATTTTTCATGAAATTGATAGATTAGAACTTAGAAGGAAAAAAACGTATAAGGATCATATCAATACAGCACACTTCCTTTTAAACACGAAATTACATATTTACCTAAAAAAAAGTGTCATGTCATGCTCACAATTAAACTAACTTCTTTTAAACTTAAAAGTTTCTTTAAACTTAAATTATGGTAGTATCCAAAATAATTATATGTGATAAGTAAATATAAATAAATCTCATAGTCAAAACCCTGTAGAAGTACTTACACATTATTTATTAACAAAATTCTCTCATTATCATTAATAGCAATAGAATTCAAACTTATCTCCTTGTGGACATGAGTCCGAACTGATGTCATTAAGGTTCTATTTGTTTGAAAAGAAACATAGTGGAAATGAGAAGAAATGAACAATAAAATAAAATAAAATTCACACTTTTACATTCTATTTTAATTCAAAATGTTCATCTTATTTCATTTTCTTTCCATTCTACCGAATGGTACCTAAATATATGTTGCTTATAAGTTACAAGATCTATAAAGTATAAACACAATGGCAGGACTCGGGATGAAAAATGGAAAACACAAAATTTTCTCATATCACGTTGTCAATGTTTTGGGCGTGGAAAGGGCCCAACGCCACAACCGCAGCACCACACAAAAATAAATCTATGGCCTAAACAACTGAAAAAACATTTTAGAATTAAGTCTCTCACGTGACACCAATGTATGACAAAATCATTTTATTAGCGAAGTATACATACATATCTCTCTCTTTTTCTCTCTCATCATGTGAGAATCTCATGAAAAGAAATTCCAATTCATTATTATAAGCATCCAATTCGTGCAATATCATTATTGAGTGGAAGAGGGACAAATAGGCCACAACGAAATTGTATAGTATACACTATACACAAAGATAATCCTCTTTTGTATTTATACTATTTCTTTACAAGGAAACAAAAACTTATTACAATTTCAAAGAATATTGAAACAATGATATGGCCAAATATTAGAATACAAAGTTGGATTCCTCTACTCATTAACTAATGACAATATAAACATATTGGATGATTGGATAAGAAATAAGGACTTAGTCCTTTCTTAGAACCTCAAAGAATAACCAACTTATCTGGAAAAATCCCTTTAGCCAAAAGAACTTATAGAGAACTCCAAGGTTAAAGAAGCCTCTTGGGAAGTAGTATAGAGGTAAAGAGGAGAGGCAAAACCAATGAATTAATGGAAAGACCTTCAACAAAGGGAAATTCAAAGTTCATCAATGAAAATGCATAGGTATCCAACATAGGTAAGCTCCTCATGTGATCAAGTTGAACAGTTTTCCAGTGCACTTAATTAAATTGTCTAATAATCAATCTATCCTTACAAAAGTCCTGCAATGATTTGGCTAAAGTCTTAAGAAGATATAAAATATTTCTTTTCATTTCATCTTTTTTGTGTTTCATTTTTCTTCAAGAATAGCAGGAAGACATGTGCTTCACATTAAATGAAAATACAAACTGATTTCATAGCTCTTATATATTAGACATCTGCCTCTTTAATGATTATATGGATCATACATGAAAGAAGAGAGAAGGAACCTTTTATGTACATGTTTGGTTGGACTTCATAATCACGTTCTCATCCTTGAAAAAGGGTTTTAAAAGTACTTGGATTGCTTGGGTAGATTTTGGAGTTGTAAGAATCAATTTTGTAAAGAGTAGAATTGATTTTGAGAGAAAAATCAATTTAAAACTAACTGACCCTATATTTTACAACTGCCATTGCTTTGAAATGAAGAGATGATCAGACCTGAAAAACCAGTTTGTAGAAGTACAGTAGTATGGTTCTTACCATTTTGTGAAGACGTTGCTGTAGGAAGAGATGGAAGTTTTGTAGCTGCAATTCCATGAATAAAAGGAACAAATGAATTAGAAATTGTTCATAGTGAAGATATGTCTTTGGTTTGGTCACGGTAAAAATATTACAAAGGACAATGGAGAAATTGTGATATGGGGGGGGGAGCTTATACGTACTTCTATTGCATGAGGATGGAAGTGAATATGATGTTGTGGGCCATGGAGCTACAATGTTGTCATTAAGGTCACAAATGAATCCGATCCCAGAAGTTCCATCAAATACTGCATTTGATGGCAAACTCGTCAAAAGGCAGCCAGATTCTAGATGAAATCAAAACGATTGATTAATGTTAGATACTGCAAAACCAAGTAAAATTAGCTGCAGTGTCTGGAAAAATATGATATATAAAGTTCATAGATATACTTTCATATCACTTAAAAGTATCAGTTAAAGTAACAAGTATATTTTTCTCCATGAATTTTGTGTTGCAATACCTAAATGAAGTTAGTTTACTTACATTTTTTTTAAACATGTAAGCCCAAATTAAATTCAATTGAGTGAAATTTAAATTTAACTTTTTTAAAAAAAAAACACCATATTTTTTATGAGTGAAAAGAACAAGGAAAAATACAATTGTTTTCTTTATTTAAGCAGCTTGGCAAAGCAATATATCAATAAATATTTGTACCTTGCAACCCAACTGATTGATCCAAGGGAAATCCATCGGCCATTAGCAACATAACACGAGAAGTGTCAGTATCAGTATCAGTACTTGCGAAAAGAGTAAAATAGCAGTTTCCTACGCAAGGGAAATATGGCAATGCCAACCTTGAAGAGAAAAGTCCTTCAGGCTTATACGACAAAGATTATAAATATTTTTGGAGACATTTGCTTCCTGCAATTTCTTTCCAAGTGATGTAGCACATTTCAAGGCTTGCAGATTGGTTAAAAAGCTCTGCTCTTGCAAATAGGACACATAACTTTTGATGGCTTTGCAGCAAGCTGTTTGGTTATTTATGAGATTCCCGCATTCTTTCACAACACTTGTGACATTTGGAAAAACCAATGGGCATACTGAGTTAAGTATTATAACAACATTGAAAGTTGCCAGACATATGCTTTATATTTCAATAAATTAGCCAAAATTGTAATAATTGAACGCGATATAAGGTGAATGTATTTTTCTTTTATTTTCTTCTTTTTTCCTACTTGCTCACCTTTGTTTAGGTTGCAGTTTGAGAGTCCTCTAAAAACACTATTTGCAGTGGATGGGTCAACTTTACTAGCCAGCCAACGAAGGACAATATTCTTGCAATCATTGATCCTAGCGGTCGGCCCAGGCAAGCTATGGTTTCCATCTGACAAGGACCTTCTGAACATCAGAGAAGCAATGATTAGAACGAGTTATATTCAAAGCTAGCACCCCAGAGTATTTGCTAGACTGCCCTATGAGGGTCACCAGCATAGCATCAAATTGAGGACAACATACAACATTTGCCAAATATGGAGCAAAGGAAGTCCAGCAATCAGTAGCAGTTGTGGTTATTATATCTTGAGCAGCTGAGAAATTCAATGAACAATGGCCTGGAAGTAAAAAGGAATTCTAAGTCATCTCAATAACCAAAAAGGTTTGTAATACAAAGCACTCCAAGATAAGCACACACACATACTCAGGATGCACATGAAATAGCATGTTCAAGAAAAAATAAAGTGATTTCACTGTTTGCTTGCAAGATGTCATTTATAGTCCCATCCACAGTGATAGATTTTTATCATATAATAAAGCTAGGAATAATTGTAGAGTTACCCCTAGCCACCATGGTACTTACACAAACCCATATATAGCACCAATGCTACTGAATCTTCACTTCATTGCACTTGTACTTCACCTTCTACTCGGAAAAAATAGCACCAGTCTTCAGGTACAAACTCATATTGTCAACCCATATTGTTGCACCTTACCATAGCATTGAACTCACCAGTGTTACACTGCTGCACTCTAATTTCAAACTGCATCCTTCAACAGTCCTCATTCTTCTTTCCTAAATTGTATGGTAATTCAATTCTCTTTTGGCTTAGATATTTTATGAAATTTCAATCTACTTCTGGCCTCCCTTGGAGTACATTAGAATATAAAAAAATATCTTATCCTATCTTACCTCTGTAATTAGTGTCCCTGTTTTCTCATTTTCTCTTAAAATTAGTCACCATATTTCCTTATCTAATCATGATTTATTTCCCTGATAATTAAGGTTATGATTAAAATTAATAACGATTAGTGGTCTAGGTTTTATAAACATCTCATCAATAAATCTCAGTTAATATCAATTTAGTGCTTCATTCTCTTTTACCTCTCTTCCACCCTTTATACCTAAAACCCCATAATTTCAATACAACAACCAAAAACTACAATGAGACAAAGGGTGGGCGGTACTTGTGAAAACAAGAATTTAGCAAACAAAGATTCACAATGTTAGCTCTCACACTGACAGACTGAAAAGGAAAACTAAACCGTACCTGATAACTTCAGCACCGATTTATTTGTGAAAGGTATCAATGGGGAAGGAGCTAGAAGGGGAATAAAGGGCTGTGGCTGTGTACTACTTGGAGAGATAGCAGGAGGCAGTGCATCAACCTTATTAGTGATAGAAAACGAATATTTTGCGAACCTGATTGAAGAGCCGTGAGACTTGTTCATAACTGCATACATTACAGGCAATTTTCAGCTAAGGAATTATGTTTGTGGAAGAATATATATTTCTAGAAGAAAAATGAAATACTCCTACATTGCCTCAGGCCTCAAAATAAGTAAACTCTTTCATCATTAAGATATCAAACAAACACACTGCATTATTTTATAAAGTACATGCAGAAAATTTATACATCAAGTCAACTTGAACAACAAATTCAGTTACTATTTCTGATACCTCATTGACATTCTACAATGCACAAGAAAAGAACATTGTCTCATAAAATTGTATCAAGCTTTCCTTTTTCACATCAATAATTAATACACATTATTCTACTTGAGATGCTAGCACAACTCCATTGCTTATTGCAAATTCACTATCATATCTAACAGAAATTCAGTGACCAAATACCATCAAGATGCAAACTTGAAAGGCTAAGTGACAAATTAAGCAATAAAGAGTTAAATTAGCAATCAAGGGTCATGCAGATATCTGCAATAATAAATACATACACAGTAGAAGAACAAGGAGAAGAGAGACAGCAATTTGAAGAATGAAACTGCGAGAGAGCAATAATCTCTTCATAGCTTCAGCTTGCCACCAACCAAGAAAATGAACAACAATCCCAAAGTGAACATTAAGAAGAAAGTTGCTCCTCACTTCAGAATCTCAAAACAAAAAAAGCTTCAATGCAACCAAAGAGAGAGAGATAGAGAAGTGAAGTGCAAAGTGAAGAAAATGCAAGAAACCCCTTTTCACTGTTTTTCACTAACAATTGAGTTCAGAGTTGAGAGAGAGAAGAGAGAGAGAGCTTTGCAACTTGCCAGGCATATTATCAGGGATGATCACGTGAGAGGCACGTGATGGATTGGATGCCATGTGGAGAGGTAGTTTGGTTAGTTAATCCCATGTTACCTGCTGTCTCAGTATCCACAAACAACTTCAACCGTCCGATGCTAGTAAGACCAACAACGCACCATTCGATTCAAGAAACCAAATCCAAACCCACATTTTAACAAGTCTTTCTATTCAATGCAAGTAATCATAAATAATTAATTAAAGAGTATATTTTATATTATAATACATTATCAATTGTATTCGTAATATTTCCATTTCTGTTTTTTAATATAAAAATAGATTTTAATAAACATGTGATTATATTCTTCTTGGTTAAATAGTGAAATTTATCCATAAAGATACTAGACACTAAATTTATATTTTCATTTTTTATGGACCAGTTATTCACTACATTACATCTTCACATACAAATTTAATTATTTATCTTATTTTTTTATTAATCAACTGTCATAACTCAAATCTTTTACACAAATTTTTGGATTTGAATCTCATAAATAAAAATAAAAAATAATATACTTTACTAAAAAAATGTCAATTAAATTTCTTAACAAAAATTAAATAACACATATTTTATATTTATAACATGATAATAATAAAAATTGAAATTATTTCTAATATGACTTGAAAGATAATTATTTAAAAAATAAATCAACTTTACACATGTTGAATTATAATTAAGTATATAAATAATTTACACTTATGCATGTATTATTTATTTATGAAAATAAGAGTGTTTATATTTTAATTAAATTTAAAATATACTAAATAAAATTTACGAAGGAATTTATTTTAAATAAATAAATACTTTATATTTTATATATTATTATTATTTTGAAAGAGTCAAATTCAATGCATTATATGTGAATTTATGGTAAAAAAAACTTAATATATTGTATAATTTAAAAACTATATATATAATAATATTAAGACCTGAGATGTGAGTTGGCTTAGTTATACTCACGATCATTACGAGCACTGGATAAGACTTCAAATTCCACTATTTGTGACCTTCATGAAAACAATGAAAAACACTATATATGGACCCATTAATCATTTAATTTCCATCAACCTTCATTCTTCCATTTGATTAATCATTAAGGATTATTAGCGCCATTCATGGCATATGCGAGAGCTGTTACTGTTATTGGCTTTGGCATGCATGAATAAAATGGGACGATACAATAATAAAGTATTATTTTTTGTGTTCACATTTAACCACAATATATATATATACACTCGAACCTTATACTTTAAATATCTTTTTTTTTACAAATTAATTAAATAATATTATTATTTTTAAAAACAAAATTGACTATAAAATAATAAATAAATTATTAATTAAAATGTAATAATCTATATCTATTAAAAAAATCAAATACTTGTCAAAACTTAATTATAAAATATAATAAAAACAAAATTAATTGACACCAATTGTTAAAATTACAACTGCAATAACTTTTTATAGGTTCTTGGTGAGCAAATTAAATATGCCTTAATTAATTTTGTTTGGAACCAAGGGTTTTTCATCTTTGCTAAAATTCAAATTATAAGAGATATCACATCAACTAATAATATGATTAAATTATAATATATAAGTAAGATAATTTTCACCTGATAAATCAGTTTTATAAAATTAAATTAGACGCATAACTCATATTTTAATATGTATTAAAATCTATCCTAATGAGATTTGTTGGATCTATTGAGTCATTGTTATTGAATCACTCACATATATTCATTCATGCAAATTTAACACTTAAAAGCTCTCATGACTCACGTTCTAAGAGAACTTGCCTAGAAGCTACTAATAAACTAAAATTTCACACAGGCCAAAGATGAAACAATCTCAAGTTGGAAGCATAGTACTTGTCTCCCAATTACTATAGATCGAGCTACAAGGTTCCAACAATTCGTGTGCAACTATAATGGTAGTTATCCCATGTGAAGAGATGCCCCCATCTTTGCTGGCATTTGCTACTATTTCTACACGTAAGACCCTTAAACGTACAGATCAACAACTCTAATACTAAATGGAGCCAAATACAGTGATTGGAAAATAAATGGTGTCCCGAGGCTGAAGATGTCTTGTGCTATAACCTAGTTTCACTATCCTTCGCCTTCACGTGAGATTTCATTGCCTTATCCAGGGAACATAAATTTGTTTTGACTCTTAAAATGTGCCAACATTCATTGTAGGTAACCGCAATACATGAATTTCCTTCTCAATTTGCTTAGGTTAGAATGAAACTTACGTTTCAAGGGTTAGACTAGTTTTGTTTTTCTTTACGCTAGTTCGAATTATTTTAATTAGTAACGCAACATTTGTGCATTAATTTTAACTTGGGAGGGTCTAACTTCGTTCCAAGTAATAATAATGAGGTTTGAATTTGCATAAAAGAATAAGCCAATAAGGTACTCCACGTTGTAGAGTCAGCTGAAGGTGGACTAAAATATAAGTACAGTATGGTTAAGGTGTGCTCATTGAAAAACATATAATTGATTATTGAAAAAGGATTGGTAATTGCTATCCAATTAATATCCAAAACAAAAGTTTTTCTTCATTTTTTTTTTGTTCGTTAATTTACTATATTCGGTGGAATTGAAATACAATTGTTATGGACAGGAATTGAAAACATGGTTGACCATTTTTAATTGGGTGCAACATATTGGCCCCAACTTTAGCGTGGGGGACACTAGAATTAAAGTGCAAGCTATCATATTGATATTTTTCACCCAAAAAAAAAGTATCATATTGATATTTTTCACCCCCCAAAAAAAGTATCATATTGATATTTTTAACGTTGTTGTGTGGTGTTCCCATCAGCCTTACTGCTCAATGAGAAGTATTGTTTTTGTATTTGCTCTCTTTCTTCCACCATGTTAATTATAAATACAATGGTTCATTGTCAGAATTTATTTTATGCATTGTGAGAAATTAGAAAACAGTAAACTTCGCCATCCCCTTTTATGTAATGTGGAGTCGATTATGCATAAATTAATATAAAAAAAATGCATCTTTAAGTTTAAAGAAAAGAACAAAGAAGAGTACTTTGAATGATCTAATATTTTAGGGAAAAAACAACTTTTTTTAAAAAATGTTAAAAGTAACTAAGATTTTGCAATTCCACTTGAGAAGAACCAAGATTAGCGCTTTTTGAGCGGTGATTTGGGGGCATCAACGTCGACCTTATTAACACTTTAATTGGAACTTTGCAGGACTAAATATAATTGGCCTAATCCTATGTTCTGTTATATTGGGAAAACGACGTAATAAAAGTTCAAACGTTACTTTCATAAAAAGTAAGATTCAATTATTATTAGTAGCAGAACTAATATTTGACAATAATTTTCATGTATTCTTAATAAACTATTAATCAATTAAAATTATTCTAAAAACAACTTATTAAATCATTATTATAAAAAAATAGTTTTTTTTCATACATAACAGTTATATTATATATAATTGTATACATAACAATTTATTATAAGACTTATATTGTTAAAGTGTTTAAATTCACCTATTATTATTAAAAAAAACAAGATTTAACACAAATCATTGATGTATCAGTTACAATTCATTAATTTTATCAATAAAAATCACCATCTACATATAATTATTGAAAGTTTAAAATGACTCTCTCCCTTTTAATTTAAAACCAACAAAAAAATTCTTTGGTAACTTCTCGAATCTCAAATAAAATATTTTCATTTGTAACTCAGATACTATATTTATTACCACAAATCATGATTTAAGCTCAAGGTAACAGACGCGTCTCCACTAGCTAGTAAAATATTCATTTCATGTAGTATGAAACAAAGGAAAAAGCATGCATATTAATAATTGATGGTGATGAAGATAACAAGCAAGAGAATCCCCACTTTAATTTTTATTTTTTTTATTTCCTCTACCCGGCGCAACAATCGGATACCCCCATGTGCTTTTCTCTTCCCCCATTCTCTATTTATAACACACTTTTGATAGCCTCTCTCACATGTCTTGTTCTTTGTTAAGTTAAATGCTACAATTTTTCAATATTGTTAACATGGGAAACTGTTTGAGGAACAACAAAATATCATCACAAGATCATGAGAACTATGCAGAAGCCCCAGTAATTGATGCAAAGGTTGAGAAGGTAAAGTCACTTTCATTGTCCAAGTTGGAAGAAGCGCCAAGGATGGATCAACAAGGCATGAAGAAGGTGAGGTTCAAGATGCAAAATGATGATAATACTTATGAAGGTGAGAGAGGAAGTAAGGGTAATTCTAGAAGTGTGAGGATTAGAGTGGTGATGACTCAAGAAGAGTTGAAAAGGATGATGAGGTGCAAGGATGAACACACTTCATTGGAGCAATTATTACATGCTGTGAAGTTGAGAGGAGGAAAAATTTCAGAGGTTGGTGAATTTGATGATGATCAGGGACTGAATTCTTCTTGGAAGCCATCTTTAGACAGTATTCCAGAGGATCACTAGCTTGATAAATTTATAAAGTAGCATTTTTGTTAGCAATCCAACTCCGTTAACTATGACACTTTTTTTTTAATTTGATGTATTGAACTCCACATAAATGATGTAGTTACAATGTTACTTGATAATAGAAATCTGGTGTTTATAAGCTTGTGAATTTTGATGGGTTTATTCATGAAAAAGACTAATTTTGTTGGGATGAGGCAGTAAGAAATAAGAACCATGATCTACAATTTTCTGCCCTCGGAAAAGTTTTATTTTATTTAACACAATTATAACTCTTAGATTTTTATGCTTAGTACAAGAAATATATTGATAATCATCGACCCCATTTTCGGGTGGATTGGAGTGGAAGGAGAGGAGAGATAGAGAGAAGTGATATATATGATAAGGGATATATATGATGAAAAATATAGAGAAATAAAAAAGAAACATAAGATGAAAGTGAGTCATAAGAAAGTAAAACATCTGACAATTAATATTTTAATCTTAACTAAATTCTAAAAAGTTAGTTTGTGAGAAGATAGATACTCTCTAACATCTCAAAATAATACTGGGAGCAAAAGATTCGATTAATCGAAATTCTTGAAATTTCTCGTCACGGTACTGTTTCATTATCGGTCATTCAAGAATATTTAATCTTACAAGATGATCCTTATTTCACACCTAGAAACCCATTTACAAAAGTGAATCTTCGGGTTGCGAGTAATCCCCAGATTTACGTTTATTTTCAACTCCTCGAAGAATTTTATCGATCTTTCTTTTAGTTGTTGAATCTCTCTTTGTTTGATCAATGTGTGATCGATATTTCAAAATTCTCATTCCTAATTGAATCGAAATAATCCTTGGATTGATTAGAAAATCATTTCAATTGGTTAGAACCCATTACTTGAATGAAACTAGATCTTGTGGAATCATATAGAATATTTGATGATACATTTGGTATAGTGTTAAAAAATTGATCCTTGTTTATCAACCACACATTGTCTAACCAAATCCAATTCTCTCTGGACATGTTGCTCCTCAAAAAATCTGATTCTTGCGAACTCTTCCCCCAAATAATGAATAAATCATGACGGAATTGTCACATATGAAATTAAGTACAATTTTGCAAAGAAATAGTCCATTTATTTCTCGAGAAAAAATTAAAAACATGCTCAATATCATTTGATTGAATAATTGACCCAATTTGTTTGAAAAAATCATCCACTTTCTTTGGTATTTTTCACAAAAAGCAAACATGAGATAATAAATCTAGTCTTTCACTAAGATTTCAGAATAAAAAACCTTGATAGTTTAATGCATGTATGTAATTTATTCGGAGCTATTATATAAAGGTCAAGTTATTACTATATGTGAAATTTTCAACATATACATCAAACATAAAGTTTATCAAATTAGACGTCAACAACTGATTCAATAAGAACTCGATAACAATCGACCAATTGATCCAACAACTGTTAAAATGAGCTTTGTCCAAATACTATTATGTCTTGCAGTGAGAATTATTCTACTCATATAATTTTAGCTATATATCACTGCTTAATGTAACTATCAAGAAACACATGATTGACGATTCTGCCTAAAGATGACGAAAAATATGTTTTTAATAAGAAAGGGTCATCATAATTCTGCAAATAATTATGTTCCACTGCTATTAATGAAAGTAACTTTTAGTTGATGTCGGATTGAAAAAAAATCAGCGATCTCCTTTATGCCTCATTCCCTCTTGTTCTAATAAAAACATCAAACTTCAGTAAGTAACAATAATACCAATACCAATAGAAACAAACAAGAAAAAATTGTCATTTTCTACCGCATGTCATTTTTCTCTGTTGAGGACAGAGAAGGAAACCTAATACGTAATAACTGTTTAGTATGAGTAGCGGGTAGTGAAATTGGAAAGAAACTTTGGTTATACATATTTAATAGTAAAGTGCAAGCAGAGTTCACGTCAATCTTAATATTGTTCAATCAAAATCAACGCATTGATGGAAAAGGTACTATTATTTTCAGGTGTATCCAAAGGTAGTTAATTGGACTTCAACTAACAACGCTAAATCCTAACTCATTCTAACAACTTTATTAGTTACAAGCTGGTACCATAAAAATAAGGTTACGGGCAAGGACACTGTTTAAAGAATTAATAAATTAAAAAAACTTTATTCATTGGGAAACATTAATAACACTTTTTTCTTTTATTCCTTACCTAACTTTTATTGGTTAGCATTTGCTTAAAAATAATCCGTAACTTCTATTCTGAAAATCCAATATATTCATCCTTCTTCATAGACATAATTAAGAAGCAAGACAAGTATACGAGTAATTTATATTTTTGGGAATCAATTATTCTTGAAAATATTTTTATTAAACTTGAATCAAATATGAAAATGTAATATTTTCAGGTTCACTTTTACTTAAATCTTTATTCTTCTTTTGCACAGCAAACCACTTATATTATTATTAATTAGTATGATACTTGACCCATGTTGTGCAAAGATCTTTGCATGTACAAAAAAGTATATATGAGAATTAGAACATAATAACCTAAGCCCGTTAATTCTCTACAACTCAGAGAATATATCATTTGGGTTATTTTTTATTCAATCGGCAAATCAAATAATATTAGTAAAGATAAGCAAACCAGGTGCCTCTGGTACCAGTTACAAATAAGCCTACGGTTATAACATATTTGCAGCAAAGAGAGGTGAAAATATATCATTTGGGTTATTGATAAAAGCGACCCATCCAATTTAATCCCACTCCTCAATAAAGCTTGCAACATCTATACTCCACACGTATAATGATGGATCAAAACCATTTATATAAGCCCTGCACCAGGTCCATGCATTGTACCGAACAGCATCCATAACAACTTCGAAGTCACATGAAGCATTGTACTCAAATCTTTCTTCATTTCTTGAAACAAACACTTTCATATATATATGAAAGTTAATTAGTATAAACTTTTATATAATTAATTTTGTATGTTATTATTATAAAAATGATTAATGTTAATATAAAATTGTGTAAAATTAATTATGTGTTTACTGTTATTACAATAACAATTAAGACCTATCATCGTATAATATAAAAATTAGTTTTAATTTTATGTGTAAAAATATTTTTTTAATTATTATTTATTAAAAGTTAAACATTTAAATAATTATAAAGGAAAAAAAATTCAAACCCCTTTATAAGGTTTGCGGATCCGTCACTTCAATTGTCATTAACTTACTTTTCCAGGAATAATGCAAGTAATCCTAAAAAAACATGACAATCAATATTAATAATTGGTATTACCAGCGGGGTCAAGGGAATTTCACTTTGGATGATCAAAATGCAAGTCATGGAAAACTAAATTATTGATTGAGCAGACACAGGGTACCCCAAATGCTGATGGGTTAAAAGTAGAAAACACATTCTGGGAAAGACAAAAAAATAATTAATAGTAATAATAATTGACATTAATTGCTGCAGCAACTTATGAGTTTGATAGTAGCATACAGAAAAATGCTTCTATATCATTATGAGACCATCGAGAATGTTTCGACTGCATCTCCCAATTTTTATATATTCCAAAACTACCCTTTTATGTAAGCACCTCCCAATATATTATACCTTCCTCATCCTCCTTGAAACTCCAAGAGCTTCCTCTCCATCTCTGTCATACACAAGGGTTCTATTTTGGAATAGTCATTCCCAAACAGGTTTTTCAGAATGGCTATTCTGGAATACCCATTCCAGAACAGGAATTCCGGAACAGCTATTCCGAAAAGGAAATTCTAGGACGCAAACCCATCCCCACCAAAAACCAACCCGAACCCCATAGAACCCAAACCCAACCCCACACCAAAAAGAAAGAAACTTACCTTCAATGACGTCATGAAGATGGCGCAACGGGGAGGAGGCAACCGTCACAGGTGGGAGGTGTTAAGGTTGGGGAATTTCAAACGGAAATGGAGGTGCAGGATTTGAATTCCCTTAATTAAATGAAGTTTTGAGAAAGAAAATGGGTTTGTAACGATTCATAGAATATAATAGAAAAAGAAAAAATGTAAATAGTAAATGAGATTTATTTTGACACATGGTTATTATAAAGATTATTATATTGCAAAATTAATTAGAATTTACTTTCGATATTTTTAAAGTAATTATTATGTATGTATATATATAAGTATAATTATCATGAAAGTTAATAATTTTTAATTATACAAAAATAATAATTTATGATTAAATAATAATATAAAAATCCATCATATTATTATATTCTAATTAAATTCATAGTAAAGAATTCTTTCATGAACACATTACTTGAGCAGCCACCACAAATACACCTCACAAATATAATATGACTAATTCTTTCTAAATTTCCTATCTAAACATATTTCACCATGGAATCACAAGCAGCAACATCAATGTACATATACTTAGTAGAGATTTTGCAGTAGTGTTGAGGCATAGACATAACACTTTGTTGATACACACCAAAAGAATAGGAAACACTGTTGCACATAGCCTTTCTAGATTGGCTTTTTCTTCTCGTGATTCAATTTGGATTGAGGAAGTTCCTCGAAATTCAAACTCTTGTAGACCTTGATTTAAGGACTGTTTTAACTTTTAAAAAAAAAAAGCATATTTCACCACTAAGCAATTTAAATTCTCTAAAAAAAAAGACTTACCCCCATAAAGTTCCTCATCCAAAGACAACGTAAGGGCTTTTGATTGCCTTTGACCATGAGAGGCATAGAGGAGTTTCTTTATCTCCACATTTAAACTGATCGCCGTGTAAGTTTGCTGTCCCCTTATTCCACTTTTAGAATTTATTTTTTTGTTAAAATTCCACTTTTAGAATCTTGAGATTGTTAAAGCCCAATGTGGGGGATTTAGGCTAGGCTTAAAATCATCATTTGCTGTTGAGGCTTTTTTGTCTTCATCTTACTGTTCTTTCTCCTCAGTGGTTCATGCCTTAAAAAATGTTCCCCTCACCTAACTACCATATTGATTTTATTCAAATCTCTAATGTGTTTTCCACTATTCCTAGTTAACTTTATATTTCATTCATATTTCTTCCGAAAAAAAAAACAATGAATAATGTCTTGAATTGTACAAGTTAAGAGTCACCAAAACTCAAATGCATTTATTAAATGCAACAGTTACTTGCATGCAATTTGAGAGGGCAGCAAAAAAGCATGACCGAATGTCAGGTGCAAAATACTCCTTAAGTTGTGCCACAATTGTAATTATTAAGCCGATAATACATAACTACAATTAAGCAAAATCACATTTCTAAATGAAGTTCCTTATGACTGACAGACATATGGAAGTATGCCTCCAAGGTCGAATTATGCAAAGTTCCACCTGAAAATACATGTTATACATGTGTAAGAAAAATGGTCCTCAAGCATATTTTTTGAAAAGCTAAATATGACTCAACCCCAGGCAAACCCTGATTTACAGAGCACACCTGGCGCTAATAATTTGCAACAACAAAAAACTAAACATGAATCAAAGAGCAACGTAGATTACCTCAGGTTCAAACGTAAAGTTCAGGCGTCAGTTGCTGATTCAAATCATAAGAATAAATGACGAATTGCACTATACAGATGATAGGACACGGCTAAGGCAGAAATCTCCATGACAAGTAGGTTGAGTTTCGATGAATAAAATATGAACTGGTAGAAAGAGTCATAGGTGAGGCTAACCAAACCCAACTTCATATAGATCATATAAAAAACCAAAATGACACCAGCTAGGAAAGCTCCAGCAATTCTATTGAAAATTGAGAGGGTCGAAGAAAGTTGGGGCTGATAAAGAGGAAGATGAGGAGATAACGGACGAAAACCAGATGGGTTTGTCTCACTGGTTTTACTTGGGATGTCACTCATAAAACGTTTATGACCAATCATTCCCAATGTGCCAGCTTCCATACTTCTCTCAAAACTTCTAGCCATCACAGTATTGACTCCCTAATGAATGAAAATATGATCAGCCAAGTAACAGAAGCCAAATGGGCTCAACTCAATCACAGATAACTTATAATATAGGAACTCACCAATGGCATTTGACCCTGTGCAGCCCAAACTCTAGAGACATATCTAGCTCCAGCCAGCACATTGGTGTTCAGTCCAGAAGCTTTGTACCTCTGACAAAGGAGAACAATTCCACAGGAATTAGAAACTAAAAAGAGGTAAATTAATGATTGTGTACCACACTTTCAGGTATAATGATATGCACCAGTTCAATTTTTTTGTATTATAGAAAAAAGATAAGAAACAAAAAAATTATATTTGGGGCAAGATTAGACTGTGGATTTACATTCATAATTATACCTTCAATGTGTCCTCAAAAGAGAAGTACCAGTACCACTGAACCTAAAGATAACAAACAGTTCACAGCTCCATATGTCCTTGGCAAAACATAATGTTTTGCAATGCTTGCAATAAGAAATCACTTTTTTTTTATCAGCAATAAGAAACACTTGATAGTTGATACACACACAGAAGAAAAGGTGTGGAAATCTGGTTCCAGCTGACTGTTAGGATTATTATCTGATTCCTATTTTTATTAGATAATAATTCAGTAAATCATATCACATCAGTTTAGGTAATTTACATTTAAAAGTAGATCACTTAAGTTTAGGCAGTCTAGATTCTAGACTGCCTAGTGTCTAGCCCTGTTGAGGGGAGAAAATTTCTCCTTCCTTTTCTAGCTCTTAATTCCCTTGACACAGCTTGCTATTTATTGGCAACTATTTAGTCCAAATACAATCATCAATAGAACAAAAAAAAACTTTGTCCACAAAGTCTACAAAAAGAAATCACAACCTAGTTAGAGCATCATGCAGAAGGTTTAGCAAAATATTATTTTATCAATGATGGCAACAATCTTAGTTATCAATCCACATGGCAGTGTGTAATGGCTACTCCCAAAAACATTATAGTGGGATAGCAGATATCGGGAAACTGCTACAGAAAAATTATAAAGAATTATATTATATGTATAAAAATGCTCAAAAAATTAAACATACTCAATTAAAGACATAATAAAAAATTTAGAGGGCAGAAGAGAACACAAACAACTAAAATCAAAGATGAAAAATGTGTGAAATCCCAACAGTCACAATCTTGGATATAGAACAGAGAGGCACAGAGCACTGTAAGAGAACAGAGCGTTGCCACAGAAGCCATGATTGGCAGGA
This sequence comes from Glycine soja, assembly GCF_004193775.1. Lineage (NCBI taxonomy): Eukaryota > Viridiplantae > Streptophyta > Magnoliopsida > Fabales > Fabaceae > Glycine > Glycine soja. Next base: position 46,841,787 of record NC_041007.1, read on the forward strand.
AACCAGACAATGTCACCAGAGAATTTCGGAGACAGCACCAGAAAGCAGTGGATGTGGGTGGTTCACTCAGCCAAAGAGCTGACAAAGTGACAAGATTCAATGAAAACTAGGGTTTCATTTTGAACCATTTGATTCAATTACTGGGGAGGGGGATGTTGATAATATTGACCACCAATCAAACACCCCTGAATGACAAAGTTAACAGTTTTGAAGGACAAATGGAGTTTTTCATCCCATTTACAAGTTGCATCCACTATTGAAGTATTAATGCCATGAAAAGTTGAAAACTCATTATGTCAGGCTGATAGCAACTATAGTATTGCAATTGCACAGGATTAACTACTATGACAACAAGTAGCAATCAGCATTTATTGCTCAGAACCACATATAAGATAATAAGCATAACATACAAGATAAAAATGTTAGGGGACCAAAACCCCAATGAATAGGTATGATGTAAATTAGTTTTGAAATTTAAGGTTTGGTTATCACTCAAAAATTGAAGGACCGGTTCTAATATCATAGTAGAAACTAGCTAAAAATAAACCTGTCATGAAGTTGCTTTCTACCAGCAATTTAAATCAAAGTAACATGTCTCCTTTTCTCTCTCTCTCTAACAATTTCAATTTTCAAATTCATATTTGTCGTTAATCCAGTCAAATTTCAGATTTCAAATTTTACCAAACCTCCCCAAAAGTTATGATAGTAACCAGAACTAGTGGACAACTAAACAACTACAGCAACTAACTTCAACTTCTGAGTCTAAAATACTTCATATGCATGACTAGAATCCATTAGTCTTATATCAACTTGAGAACATTTCAGCAGCTACAAAGTAAAGAGGGAGCAAAATGGTTACATCTAATCAGACTAATCTAAATAAATCAAAGTTGCAGCAGCAAAGACAACTTCTCTTAGGACCTATTTCGATAAAAATGAAATGAGTTTCTCCATAAAAGCTAAAACTAGCTTATGCATAAGTTAATTTGTTGAAGCTCTCTCGTAGTGCTAAGTGTTGTAGTCCTTCAGATAAGTGGGTCTCGAAACATTCCTTTTGGGCCTGGTAGGTGCTGTTGGTATTGCTATCATTACTTTACACAAGCGCAATTACTACAAGTTAAAGGTACATAAAACATAGTATTTGAAATCTCTTTATCAGTGACTTCACAGGGAACAACAAGCACAAGCAAGCGACACGAGAAAGACGCATACCGGAGAATTGGTCGCATCAGAATCACTGCCAAGCTTATTCGCGGGAACTTTGGGAAGACCAGTCAAGTTTCCACCGGAAGCGTTTTCCTTAGCTGAAACGGCATTAGCATCAAAAGAAACGACCAAATCAGAACAAAAAAAAAAATCTCAGCTCCAGCTATTAGAAACAAAATTAAGCTCGTAAAGCAACACAAATCACAAGATTCCACCAAATCTACGAAACGCGAATAAAGAAAATCCTCAATTAGAAAAAATCAAGACTGACAACCTATTTACTCTCTTCGCGTGATTATTACCGATAACCTATTTATTTCTGTTTCCTCAATTTACGTCGTTATCAGAACGGAAATTAAATAAATAAATAAAAAGGAAAATATCTTAATGGATTTGATGAGATAAAAAGCAACGAATAAACGAATTGAAAAAAGAAAAAAAAAAGTGAGGGGGAAAGGTGAAGCACCGAAAGGCATGGTGGCGGTGTTGCGGTGGAAGAGATCGGGGAGGGGAGAGATGGCTCCGATCTGAGGGCGAGGGAGAGAGGGGAAGGTTCTAGAAAGAGAAGAAGAGGAAGAGGAAGAGGAAGAGAGGAGCTTAGACTTGGTGGATCGGAGGAGCCACGACATGGTGGTGGTGATCGACGGAGATTGGAGGAATACTTGCGGGACGAGAGAAGAGAAAGCGACCAGTGAGATCGAGTGGGGGTGAAGTTGGTGATTTTTCTCGGGCGTGTGGAGAACCAACGTGAACTAGGGCTACGTGCCACGTCATCATGCTCTCATTTTTTATTTTTTTTTACAAGCAACACTTTTTTCATCTTTCTTTCTTGTCAGTGTGTTGAGAGCTAGAGCTGAAAAATGAGATAAATGAATTTTAAAATAATATGAGATTTATATTTTTACACTTGACTTGGATTTAAAATTTCCATCTTGGTTCATTTTCTTTTCATTCCTTTGGATAAACCATACTTCAACAAATTATACATAAGAGAGAGAAAAAAGAGATAAATTTAAAATTGAAATATAGTACCTACTTGGAGAAAAAAAATAAACACAAGATAATGTTGTATTAAATTGCTTATGCTTATGGCATCTCTAATATATGAATTAAAAATATAATAAATGAATGCCTAATAATTAATTGATGAATATATGAATTTAAATATTCATTAATGACATTATTCTTGTTATTAATACTCTTATGTCTGTTCTTTCTTCTAATTAATTGTTTATCAATACAAATAGGAATATTTTAGTCCAATTAATTAAATTATTATATATGAATCACATCTCTAAATTTTAAGTATTAATTATCTTAACCCTTCTTGCTCGAAACTCTTTTGCATTTCTATTTTATAAAAAAATTAACAATATAAAATAAAATTAGTTGTTAAATTAAATAATATTTTAATTTATAGTAGAATTGCATTTGTTAATAATAAAACTAACATGACATAAATTGAATTTTTTAAATTATTTTACTGTAAAGAAAATACCAAAAATACATGAATCATCGAGTCACAGTTACCCATCGATTTCATAAGATGACTCATCCGTTTCATAAGGTGCTTAGTCAAATCAGATCATACATATCTATTCCATCATCGATTTATTTAACAACTCGAACTAATTAGTGTTTGATTCCTGAATCAATAAGTCGAACCAACCAAGTCGAGTTTGATTACTATGGTATAAGGTGTGCAAGCATCCATACAAGTTAATCTTTATAAGAACAATTATAATATAACATAAGCTTCCTCAAATTCCTTAGCATATTAATCACTATAAACTATAAAGTATAGAGGTAATATGCTTCTTAAGACAATTTCAAATTTTGCCATAGTTTTACCCTAAAACTCAATTTGACAGAAAAAATGAGAGTTGCTTTTACAAACGTTCACAGAATGAAATTATTCAAACTTAAATTTCTAACCTAACCTTTCATTCAAACTCAATCTTATTCTATTCTCTACGTATTGTTCTACTATACTCAGCTTTTCATTGAATATCCAAGCGGAAGCCTTGAAAAGAAAGAAATTTTTACTACCTTAAACACTATACTTAGCAGACCAAGTGCCGCGCGCAATTGGCAGGGTTCACACTTCACGTCGGCTTTACACAATTGTCCCCATTTTCAAGGGGCTGTGTTATAGCACAATCAAATGAATCACTGTTTACTGGTCTGGTGTCAAAATCTCCCTCTAAAAAAGGGGATCTTTTCCTATCTCTGGGAAAATTATTCTCACATTTTACAACTTTAAAAGCATACTGGGACAATGACCTTGGAATTTTCCATCGACAATGGCCTTCACTGCTTAATGAGGTTCCTTATGACATATGGAAGTATGCCTCCATGGTTGAAGTAATCAAGTTCGACCTGAAAATACGACAGTGTTATGTTACACACCAATGAAGATATAAGGTTGATTGGATGGCTAAGAAAGAAGGAGAGGGAGGAAACGTCATGGGTTTGATCCTCCCTATAACAAAAATTAATAATTAATATTTGCCAATAAATAAAATGTTACACACTAATCCAAAGGTTATCATGGGAGCAAGTAGCTTTAGTAAGCAACCACGATAAAAGGTTCTAAAAATAGATCAATGAGAAGCTTAAACTACCTCAGTGTCAAAGCGTACTGTGCAGGTGAAAGATTTTCCATTATCGGTTGTGACTGTCACATCTTGGCCTGGCCTAATCTCACTGATTTTACTTGGTAGGTCAATTGAATAACGTTCATGACCAGTTAATCCCAATGTGTCCGCATCCTCACCAGGTTTGAAGCAAAGAGGAATGATACCCATTCCTACCAAGTTACTACGATGAATTCTCTCGAAACTCTTGGCTATCACAGCTTTGACTCCCTATTGTTGAAATGCAATTGTCATCAGCCACCAGGAATATTAACCTTTATGCTTTAAGAAAGAAAAATAGGAAATTCAATTTAATCGCAAGTTATTATAATATATAAAGGAACTCACCAGTAGCATTGGACCCTTGGCAGCCCAATCTCTAGAGCTTCCACTGCCATATTCAGCTCCAGCCAGCACAATGGTGTCTTGCCCAGAAGCCATGTATCTCTGCCATGAGAGAACAACTCCAGGGAATTAGAAACTCAAACAGAGCTAAAATTAATGATGGTCAATGGGATTCACTAATTCTCTTTTTTCTTTAGAAAGAGAGAGAAAGAAGAAAAAATGGAATTGTATTTAATGCATAATATGCAGGGGATTTAGATTTTAGAGCCACAATAACGCCCTCCACCACGTCATTAAAGGATTGCTACCAAATCATGAGATAATGTTCAGATGCCCTAGTCAGAATATCAAGCTTTGCAGAGCTTATAACTAAAAGTCTCTGTTATCTATTGGAACAAGCAAGACTCGATAGTTGATACATGTATGAAAGTAAACGAATTTCTTAGAAGTGTAGTAATTAAAAAAAATGTCAAAAAAACATTTTCTGCTAGTATTTTGAAAATAAAGAAAATCATCATCACCAGAAAATATTTATAGAATACACTAATACAGTATGTTTTGCCATTGGAAAAGCTCAAAAGCAGTAAATAAAAATATGCCATATTTGAGTAGGACATAGGAGGACATAACTCACCGTTGCTGCATCAAACACGTAAAGCTTTTCCCCTGTTGGAATGTGAACTGTCTTTGGACCAACTTCCCCTTTCAAGAGCTTGTTAACAAGGCGAATGTTGGCAAAAGTTCCCCTTGCCATCACCTCATCATTGCCACGACGACTTCCATAAGAATTGAAGTCCTTGCGTTCCACCCCACGCTCAACAAGGTATTTGGCAGCAGGACTATCCTTGTGAATGCTTCCGGCTGGAGAAATATGATCAGTGGTTATACTGTCACCAAAATTCAGCAGGCAATAAGCATCTTTTACACCATGAGGTCCAGGAGGATCCATCGTCATGTTCTTGAAGTATGGGGGTTCATGGATATATGTTGAGTTGAGATCCCATGAGTACAGAGCATCAGCAGGAACTTGTAGTTGATTCCACATTGGGTTCCCTTTGGTAATAGCCTCGTATGTACTTCGGAACATGTCAGGCAACACACTGGATTGGACAACCTACAAATAAAAGTCACCCAAAGTTAATTTTGCAATATATGACATAGTATATTTAGACTAAATTTTATATATTACGCAAATTTGATAGTCCACACACTCCAAACCAGGTAGAGGATATGACGGCATGGACGAATTGGTAGAGCAAATTAGTCAAGGGCCTTGGACTTGAAAGGTTTCCACTAGAAAGAATAAAGGGACACATGAAGGATCTCGATGAGGAAGTTAGTAACAGAAATGGAAAGAGAGAGAAGGATAGGAGCTAGCAAAGCTAGTTATAGGGGGGGATGAGAATTTTGATGCAAATTTCAGCAAATGTGTGGGGTTGGACTTGATTCTGGCAATTGGTGGATATTTTCTTGCATTTTTATTCACTACAATTACTAGTATATCCTTCTAGTGTCCAAGAGGTATTCACTGTTTCAGTGTAAATTCCTTAGTTTTATAAATTAAAAAAAAAAATCCAGAAGTTGAGTGTGCTTAGAATTATCAAAATTAGGCATCAATTACCTCAGCAATTTCTTCAGTAGATGGCCAGATATCCCCCAAGTAGACATTCTTTCCATCTTTCCCTGTCCCAATTGGCTCCTTCTCAAAGTCAATGTCAACCTGGAAATTTGACCCAAAGGTATATATGAAGGTTTTATTTTTTTAACTTAAATTTCATCATCATTTCAATAAAAATAAATAAAATAAGTATCCTTCCAACTAAAGAAGGTTCTAATAATTCTTACAGTCAATAAATAAAAGAACATTTGAAAATTGGAAAAATATTAGTTCATGATATTACATTATCTGTCACTGTCAGGAAAAAATATATGAATACCAAATTTCATGGTCAGACACTTTTTCTCTACACAAAAACAAAGACCAAAATAGTAGTGCCTATTTGATTTGAGAAAACAGGATTTTATTGTTTTCCATGCTTGTACAAATTTTTGAAAACATAAAACAAAGTGGCATTTTTTGCAATTATTTTTGAAGAAAAATGAAAACAAAATTTTTTTTATCAAACCAAACAGGTCCTTAATGTTTCATATGCACACACGTGCAATTATTATTGTATGTTTGAGTCCATAATTAGACTTCTGGATTACGTATCCAAAAAAGTTAGAAAAAAGCCACCATATTGGTTATGAGAAAAACTAGAAAGGATTGTACAAAGCATTTGTAATCTACTTGAGTCCAAATACATTACACATAGTCAAGTCTGCTTATTCAGACATACAAATGAGAATGATGCAGATTGTGTAACTAACTAGCAGTCAATAGACTCAACAGCTTGTGAGTAGCCTGCAATAATTTTATGATTTGTCTGTTTATTTACTTACAAAGAATGAATCAAATAACTATTACCCTTTACAAAGAGAGAAGAAAATCAGATAATATTATAGAAAAAGAAAGAACCAAAAAACAAATTATATACACATTATGATTATGAATTAGACATACATACCGTGCCAGCAAGAGCATAAGCAACAACTAGAGGAGGAGAAGCAAGGTAGTTAGCTCTTGTCAATGCATGTACTCGACCCTCAAAATTACGGTTCCCAGACAACACAGCAGCTGCTACAACGTCTGCATCATAACACAAAAAACGAAATCAACAAGGCAATATAAAGCAGAATATGTCTAGGAGACTAGAAGGGTATCTAAAGGTATAAAAAAGAAGAAAAAAAATATTCGAGGAAGCTAATATATAGCAGTGTGTCTAGGAGACTGGTAGGATATCTAAAAGTTACAATCAAGAAAATAATTATCTAAGAAAAGTAAGTGTTGCAGAGAAATCAGCTTCAGTTCAAGTTGTATTTTGTTACAAAATATGACCATTTTCTGAGATGGCAGAAGCAACGGACTCATCCAGCTCTCCTGAATTGCCAATACATGTAGTACAGCCAAATCCAACAATATGAAAACCTTGTTCATTTAGATATTTTTGCAGTCCACTGCCAATAAAACAGAAACAAATACAAAATTAGAATATATTTTCCCTAATTTGTGCAGAGGGGAAGTGACTACATTATAATACAAATCACTGCATAAGAAGCACAAAATACCTCTGGAGTAGATATTTTGTAACAACTCCAGAGCCTGGAGCAAGACTTGTTTTAACCCAAGGCTTGACCTGGCAAAACAGTGAAAACAGTAAACAATTAGAATCAAGAAAAGAAAAGAACCACACAATCTTTTCCTTTTATTATGCTAAGCGAAAAAAGACACCAGAAGATAAGGACTCCATCCTGAAAAGGAGAGAAGTAGCACTGTTACAGTTTTTGATATTATTCTATAAGTGCCTAACCTTCAAACCAAGCTCATGAGCCTTTTTTGCAACAAGACCAGCACCAAGCATTACACTTGGGTTTGATGTATTTGTACAGCTTGTGATTGCAGCAATCACAACACTGCCGTGCTTGAGCTCTGCTGGCTGCCCATGGAAATCAAATTTTGCAACTTTTCCTTGTGCCTCTTTTGGTATAGCAAATCCCTGTATATGAAATGCAGTATCTTATATTTATATAAGGTTCTCATCAGACAACAGTCAATGAAACATGGATGATTACACTTCTGCATATTCAATTACAATGAAGAAAAAATGTCTTATACTGTGGGAGATCCCCTCCAGCCATTTACATGGATCTCCCAAACACTCATTTTGACATCATTGCTGCTGTTAAGGTCCCCAGAACAAAGTCTTGCAAAAATAGGAACATGAGTCATAGATAAGAATGAACGAGTCTTGACTTTTTCAAAGGCCAGAAAACATATCATGCATAAGTGGTCACTAATAGCTTGGTGCTCAAGCTAGTGAGAGCCACCAAAAGTTGATAAATATAATGAACAGGTGAATGGAACAGAACTGATGTTGATGAAGACCCCGATATTAGTAAGATATCAACTGCTTCGGGCATTGAGTAAGTTGATGAAGCATTAAAAAAACGGGCCATGTATATTCTAAAGATGTTTGCAAATGACGTTAAACAATTTTAAAAAAATTGAGAAAAAGTGTTGATGTTTTATGTTTAGTTATTTTAACAAAATGATTTTAAGTTCGTGTGAGAAAACCAATTTGTATTAGAAGTAACAATTTCAACTATGAAAATCCATGTAAGCAACCATGGACAATGAAGCAATACTATTAGTTTGTCCATTACAGCAGACAAATACTGAAAGTGAGACTGAGAACCCAATTAGCATTTTATCACAAAAACAAATGGGTAGGAAATAGCAATTTTTCTTACAACTATCAACAGTTAATTTAACATATAGACTACAGAATTAATTTTTCTTCTTATAAGACCAAAACATAAAAAAATAAGGTTTTTTAATATCACAGTATTACTAACCTTAAACCCAACTTTGTTATCAAGACAAGCATGCCAGTCGGCCTTCATTTCTTTCAAAGGTACCCGATCATGTGGTCTACAAAGAATATCGTTTAGTATGAATTATTACATTGTTAATAGGATAAAAGTTGAAATAAAACCTACATAGCAATACAGGGAAACACATGAAAGATACAGGATCTTACCTCTTTGGTCCTGAAATGCATGGTTCAACATCAGAAAGGTTTAATTCAAGATATGATGAATACACTCTGTCTTGTTGTGGCTGAATTTATTGAAAATAAATTAGCATTGTATACCTCCAACATATATGTATGCATATGTCATTTTGTTAAAAAGGATAAGTGTATAGGGCAATGGCATTCTACTAATATTACCTCATTATAGTCAACAAACAGTTTGTTTGCCCTGAGATAAGACTCTATCATGGCCACCTGTATCAAGACAAAATGAAGATCAATAGATCTATAAGCACTTCACATCAGAATATGATAAATGAGTTTGATATATGGTACTTACAGTCTCATCACTTCTTCCTGTTAACTTGAGATACTGTAATGTAACATGATCCACAGGGAAGAAGCCCATGGTGGCACCATATTCAGGAGACATATTGGCAATAGTGGCCCTGTCAGCCAAAGATAATTCACCCATACCATCACCTAGAGAACAAAGCAAATAACTATTAATCAGCAAGGACAATCAGTATAAGTTGGAAAAAGGAAGGAAAAAATACGCAACAGTAGGCCTCAAGAGAATTTAATTACCATAAAATTCAACAAATTTCCCCACAACACCATGCTTTCTGAGAATTTGAGTCACAGTTAGAACTAAGTCTGTTGCTGTAACACCATTGTGTAGTTTTCCAGATAACTTGAACCCAACAACACCAGGCAAAACCATGCTCAGAGGCTGTTAAGTATCATAGCACACAGCAAATCAATCATCACACTTTAAGATAAAGAAAATAAATAAACACTTCTAGAGAGTCATATGCGCCATCAAAATTCATTAATCAGTCGTGTTTTGAATAGAATTAAGATTGGCATTCATGGCATTACATGTTTATATATCAAGATCACAGGGTAATTTACCTGACCAAGCATTGCTGCCTCAGCTTCAATACCTCCAACTCCCCATCCAGCAACACCAAGCCCGTCTATCATAGTTGTATGTGAATCAGTCCCAACTACACTGTCAGGATAGAGTAGGCCCTCATTGTTGAATACAACCCTTCCAAGATATTCAAGATTGACCTGGAATTCCAGACATCAACCACAAGTCCCCAACATTAATGATAAAAAGAACAATTAAATTCCATAAATCATTTTGCATCTTTGTTTCCAAACTTACCTGATGTACTATACCAGAACCAGGAGGAACAACAAGCATGTTAAGGAATGCAGTTGACCCCCATTTAAGAAAAGCAAACCTCTCCTTGTTTCTCTGAAATTCAAGCTCCATATTGGCCTGCACTGCATTATCTGACCTTGTAACATCAACTTGAACTGAATGATCAATGACAAGATCCACAGGAACCTGTCCACAATTATAGCTTAGAAGTTAGAGTACTTCTAACAAGCATAAAATATAAGAAAAATATGTCTAATACGGTGTTTTCTCAAACCCAATAACTACATAGAAAATGGAGTTAGTTGACAAATTTTGTGTGGGTAGTCACTCAAACTTTGAAGTACTTTTAAGTCAAACTAGTTTAGAAGAATTTCCATCATGTTTTATTTATATGAAGTTTTCCCCACTAGTCTCCTCTTCTTCCTCTACTGTCTACAATTTCAAAAATGATTCACCACACAATATTTGTCATTAAATTAATCAAACTTTAGACATGTAAGTATAATTTGACATTTAAGATACTAGTTCTATCTTGATTAGTTCTGACCCTTATAAAAAGATTGTCAAACTCCACCAAAAGCTATAAAAATAAACTAGGGCAACTATATATATTGGAAAATATTTTTCAGATACTATCAATTACAGAACTTTTAGCAGCTATAATATAAAGATGGCATAAATGGCTACATCTAGATAAAAGCTAATTTTTCTTAAATGAAGGAGATTCAAAACTTTTTTTAGTGTGAATAACAAATAAGATGTAATATTACAGAAGGAATTATGAGTTCAAAGTACATGTATTACTCCCTGATGTAGAGTTAAAAATTTGAAATCTCTTTGGTGATTGTGATCAATGAATTTATACAGAGCAAAAGCACATGCTAGAGTAAGAAAGAAGCATACCAGAGGGTTGATCTTATTTGAATCACTGCCAAGCTTATTCATAGCATCACGCATGCAGGCCAGGTCAACAACAGCCGGGACTCCAGTAAAATCCTGGGGAAAGGAAATAAGTTCAAAAGAACAAAACATATTACTCATTATCACCCATGCCTAGCATAGCTATTTCAATATATCCAGGTTCCAGAAGTTAACAAGATACCTGCAAGAGAACACGAGCGGGCTTGAAAGGAATTTCAACTTGCTTCGTAGAATTATTTTCCCAGTCGAGAATCTTCTCAACATCTTCTTTTTTGACTTGAAAATTGTCACAATTACGAATGGCAGATTCAAGGAGAATTCTGATGGAGTATGGTAACCTGTCTGTTTTATACAGGCAAAAAAGTTGATACCATCAGTAACAAAACTGTCACACACGACACAATATAAAAGAAACATGAAATTACCAACATCATGTATTTTAATCAAGACTCCATCACATTTAACAAATAACATGTTCAAACCATAAACAAAATCAGGTTAAGCAAAGTTAGCAAATTACCAATTCTCGGATCATTGAGAGAAGGAAGACTGTAGAACTTTCCAAACTCGCCACCACCAGGCTTTGGGAGACTGGTCAAGTTTCCCTTGAAAGGATTTTCATTGGCTGAAATGAACAATAATAGAATACAAAATTCAGCACCAGACATTAGAAACATACTCGTGCATTATAAATATAAATTCACACAATGACAGCAAGATAATGCAAATTACACTACTCACTCAACCAAACGGGATACATTAAATCCTTGATTTTAAAGAGTTTAATAGACATACACTGTCACATGTAAAAGTTTTTACACTTGCTAATGGCTATCAATAAGAAATTTTCTTTTTTTTCTGTAAAAGTCAACGATCTTATCATTTTTTTTTTGTTGACCATGACATTTGTACCAAGTTATCACTACCGAAAACAGGGACAAATTGGACAAATCTTCGTCAAAATCATGAGTGTATACAAGGTGGGGCAATATTATCATATATGATAGTATATGATTAGACGACGGTTTAGTGTAAAAAAAAAACATTTACACTGAAGGTGGATATATTATTTATTCTTTTAAAAAACTGGGGAAAAAAATCACTACAACGGTCAACGCATACTCGAATAGGAAAGCTAAACAGAATACAAAAGAATAGATACGAAAATGCAAAATTCAAAACGTAAATGGAAAAATTAACAAATAAGAGGTCAAAAAAATAAAATAAAAGCCAAAGGGTCTAGCTGAGTGACTTGGTTGAGTAGGTGCGTGAGTTGTTATGAATTCTCTCACATTTTCTTCAATTCCTAAGAATAAAAAATTAAAAGAAAGGAAACGCTTCAAAAATTGTGAGAGAAAGGAGTTGTGAAGCACCCATGGTAGCGATTTGGCGATGGAAGCGTTCGACGACGGGAGCGACGGCGGTGATCGGAGGACGGGGAGAGAGCGGAGAGGTGGAATGGAGGCGGTGGCTCCAGCGCGGAACGGAGCAGCGGAGGAGGGAAGGAGCGGCGGAGAAGGAAGAAGTGCGGGAAGCGAAGGCTCTAGAAGGAGAAGGAGAGGGAAAGAAGAGTTTAGGCCTGGTTGCTCTGAGGAGCGAAGAGGCCGTTGTTATATACATGTTGGTGACGATCAGTGATCACGCATTCGGAGGCAGGAAGGATAAGGATGGGTGGTGGCGGTTTTGTTTTGTGGCGTCTTTTGCTGCAACGACAACGATAGAGAGATGGAAGGGTGTGTGAATTTGAACTAGGGCTGCGTGCCTTCGTGATGACAATTGATTGGGATGTTATAGCAATGGCAACATTGAGGCTGAGCTCTATTAACTACTACTGTGAGGTGACATAAACTATGCTACTTGTCTACCAAGTACCCTTTTTAAATATATATGAAATTAAGATAGAGACTCTTTAGTTAAAAAAAGTAAGATTTATCAAAAATGTATTTTTTTAATAAATTTTAATCAATAAAAAAAGTGCATAGAAAAATAGAAATTAATAGATACTTTGAATCAACGTTGTTTATGATTTTATTTAATCTCTATGTGACACATAATATAGTTTCCATAATTTATGAAAAAAATAATTATATTTAATGTAACGATGAGTTGAGAGCTTGTTAATATTTATTATTATGAAGAATTGAGTTTAAGTGTTTAGCTAATATTTTAGTTTGTGTAATAAATAATATAAGTATTTATTTATATAACTAAAATTTATAATCATGAATATTTTTTAATATATAAATTATATTAAAACTGTGAAAAAAAATAGATAATTTTAATTTTATAATAGTTTTTAAGGATATGGATTTAACAGTTTTTAAACGATCATAACTAAAAGGCTAGAAATTATAAATTTAAGAACTAAAATTAGATTTCTAAACTATAAAAGACTAAAAAAAAAAGTTGTAGTAATGATAAAGAATAAAAGGATTTTCTTTTATTCTAGAAAATGTAAGATAGAATTTTACAATAATTTATATATTTTATTCAATCAAGAAGTTAAACCTCCTTAACTAAAAGGATAATTTAAAAGTTAAGAAAATGATTATAACGTTTACGGTTAGAAGAAAATATATAAAAAATAATATTATTAATGCATTGCTATTTATTATTTGTGTCCATAATTTGTAATTTTATTCCCATAATTAACGTGTATAAATGTTTTTAGATGCTCCATAAGTGATATAAGTTAAAATGAAAAAAAAAAGTACTACTAAATTTTTGGGGTACATCAAATAAATACTTTGAAAGAATTATTGAATGATAATATTGAAATCGAAATTTTGATTAATTTTTTATCTATAAAAATCAAAAATAACATTAAAAGATTTATAATACTCATTTACACGTTTTATTTAATCAAACTGAATTAGTTTTTGACTAATTAAATATTATTATTATATTTTATTGTCTGTTATTTCTTTTATTTAAATTTCAAAAGCTAAATGTCAGTGATAATATTATTGTGATTCTTAATTAAGATTATTTAAAAACATATTTTACATTTGACTTTACAAATTATTTTAAATGTAAAAAATAAAAAGAATCGTGCATCATTTAATATTTATGCATTCTTGAGTAATTGATAATTCATTCTATTTCTAGGATCAATTATAAAGTTGTCGTAGACGTAACTAACCTCTATATTAGATGCCCCTATATATCAAACCAAATCAGATTAATAGAAAGACGACAAAGTACATTTAATTTTAGTTTGTCTAATGCAAAGTGCCCTATATACAACGTTGATTATTTCTAAGTCAGCTCTCTCAAATAGGTTGCGTAATCTTAATTTTTTGTTTCTTTTTTTAAAAAAAAAAGATTTTTTTTTATTTTGCTATGATAAAACGAGGTGGAATTTTGTTAGGTTTTTAAAATTTGTAATGATAAATTAATGAGCTATATACCAGCTAATCGTTATTGAAACAATGTTATATTAATAACAATCAATTAATGAGAATTAAAATTATTTTACTGTTGAAAATGCTATCCGGTGAACTTTACCTATTTTCAATTTTAATAACTACTAGTTATTTAGAAAAAAGACCAAGGGATATATATACTATATAAAATTTAATATTTTTATTTCTTGACTGTGTCATTTTTCTGTCTTTAAGTTTTCTTCATCTTCAAAATAAATAAAAAAATCTTTTAAAGACATAAAGTTATTATCAATTTTACATTCGGTCTTTTTAAAAAGTTAGATTTTTTTTAAATAAAAGGTTTGCTTTCGGCCCTAAAATTCTTACACACGTCCCTGGGGGCAGGGTGCCCAGCACAAACGTTGACATTTCTCTACATTTTTTTTATCTGTGGTCCTATGTACAATAAATAATTATCTAATTTATCAGTATATTATATAATCTTTGATGATATATATAAAAAGTAATTATCTAATTCATCATAGTATCATTTTACTACCTCTCGGATTAAGGTTGTCCTTCTCGATGCACCTAGTATATTAGTATCATTTTTAATGTTCCCATTAAATTTGGGTTGAATTATTTCAGGTTTTTATTTAGTAATGCTGCTAGTGTAACTATTGTTAGTAGTTTATTATCATGTTCATTAAAATTATTTCACTAGCTATATTGGTACAAATATGTTGGTTGAGGTGTCTCAACATATTTGTGAAGAACTTTCCAGGGTAGCGAAGAGGCAATCCAATTTCCATTTCCATTTTCATTTTGCCTTGATTTCAATAAGTTGATTAGGAGTAACATGTTGGTATTTAAAAAACAAAGAGACTTAATTTCTTAAAGGTAACTCACCAAACGAAAATTCTTAAATATTCCAAAATCATCGCCTTATTAGAAAATTAATATTCTAAGAATTAAAAAAAAACATATATGAATCCATAACAACAATATAAATAGTCATAGTTGTAATTAAATAAAAATAAATAAACTTTTAACGGTTGACATAGAGAACAATTAATATAATGATTTTTCTCAATTAAATTATTAGATTACTTAAATTAGATTTTATGTTTCTCTTTCAAATGAAATAATGAGATGTAATTTTGATTTTGGTGTGTTGAGTGCTATATAATCATGTTTATTGCTTAGAACTTTAGACTATTAAAATTTTTATTATCTCTTAAGGGATAAATTTAGATTTCACTCATTGATATGTCAATTTCCTATTGGTAGTCTAATAAGCTCCCTAAATTACATCACAAATATATTAACCCATATAAGTGTGATGAAGGCTATGGTGGGTCAATTGAATAGTCATAATCACTAAATATACCTTAATGTCACATATGATTTGATGTGATTATTTAGCATTTATGATATATTAAGCCTTGTTTTACCTTAAGATTATGGTGAATTGTGAATAATCACATAGGAACTTTATAATTTAAGTCTTTAGGACTTTTTGAAGTTTTTTGTGGAGATTTTGCAAGAATTTAAGTCAGGTGAAGAAACCAAGTCTTCTCACTTAAGTGAGGCATGTTGTGCACTTAATTGAGCCAAGTCAAAATCAAAATGAGGAGACATTGACATGCCTTGCTCAAGCGAGTCATCTTGAGCACATGAGCGAGATGAATCATGAAGATAATGAATGTAGTTGAGCTTGCTTAAGCTTAAGCAAGGTGGGGCTTAAGCAAACCAAGTTAGAGAGTCAACTTCAATTCACTAGAGGTCCTCACTTAAGCTCAAGCCATAAGAGGCTTGAGCAAGATAAATAAAGTAAAGGAAGAACATGAAGACCTCACTTAAGCAGGGATAGTCAGTAGTTGAACTAAGATTTTATCAAAAGGCCTTGCTTGAGCAAGATGATTCATAAACTTAAGCAAGCCTCTCGCATAAGGCCTAAGCCCATATCATAATATAAAGGAATTGAGTTGCGATTAAAGGGTTTGCTAGTGCGATTTGAGCTAAGATATATGAGAAATAAGGCAACTACTTTTCAGGACTTTAGACTAGATTCATTACCTCGTTGTTATTTCTGCTTCTTGAAATTGTAATCAAGTTATAAGTAGCTAATCACCTCACCTATCAAGGTTGGATGGGCTAATCTTGAATTCATGTAATTTTCTCCAATTCATCTTCTTCTTATTCTCTCAATGCTCATAATTGAGGAAGAATACCTACTTGGGATTGATTTCAGACATAGGTAAATACCAATCAAACTCATTGTGATTCTTAAACATTAAGGTTGGTTATTTGGATTAGTTGATCAAGATATTGATCATTAATCCAAATAACTTAGAGTCTTTCACTCAAGACATCAAGGTTAGAAATACAACTATCAATTAGAAATAAAATACGTCATTAACTAACTAATTTAAGAATTATTGTATAAAAGGAAAAATCGAGTCCAATCCCGATTGTCCGAACTATCAATTTCACAATACTATTACAATTGGTTTGCTCAATCTTCCCTTTACTTGTTTTTATTTTATGCATTCAACACAACCATTTGATAACTATATTTTATAAACTTGAATTTTTAATTCCTAATTGTCTGATTATACATTAGTCCTTTAAAAAATAACTTAAACACAATTCCAATTACTACTTCAAAACTTAGTTACACCTAACTACATGAAAAATTCATAACAATAAATTGTGGTCCAATTTTGTATATTGTAAAATTAATATCATTCAGTTATAATCTCATTCACACAGTTATATGGTGTACCTTATACACAAGTTTTTTTTTTTTCTTTTCTCTTTCTCCCCTCTCTTCCATAAGTTTTCCTTCCACTTGGTGAACAACCTCTTCTATGTCAACTCCTTGCTAGTAAGGGGAACCCCATTTCAGGCACGGTTGAAAATCGTTGGCAAGAAGCTCCAACAACTACCACATATGTTCAGTTGACTCCTAAAGCTCCTATTCTGCTTTGACACCGACGTGGTAGTGGAGGAGACTAAATGGATTTATCCATTAGTTAGCTTGAACTCTACATATGGAGGTTACATTTGTTGTAATCAACGTGACTAAAGCTTGTGAGTGCGATGTTCGTCAATGGTAGTTCATCGTCACTAATGTTTAAAGGGCATAAAAAAGGAGAACATTAGAGATAAGAATGGTGATATAAGATATGGGTGGTAAACTTGTGCCTGTACAATGATGAATGATTCCTTAGTTAATTCCATGTTGCCGACAAATCATGGCCTTAGTATGTTGATTAGATTTTAGGTTGTCATTGGAACTAATTTCTCTTTGAATTTTATTGTTGCTATTATTGAATTGAGAACAAAAAGTGTAAATAAAAAGGATGGCCACATATATATGCTCACAGAGTGCTTTGCTTGTAATTAATGGCATAAAGACCAACTTTTCCCACTCTCTTAGGCCAATCTGTTAGATAATGGTAGTTGGACAAGTAGTGAAATAAAAAAAAATAGATAGTAAACTGAAAAACAAATATATTAAAAACATGAAAAAATATTAAGTTTTTTTTTATCAAAAGTATAAAATATAGGCAAAGTTGCATTTTTGGTCTTCCTAGTTGTCTCCAATTTTGATTTTGGTCCCCTTTAAAATTAGTCACATTTAATCCTCCAATTATGTCCAATTCCGTAAATATGGTCCCAAAGTCTAGATTTAAACATTAACCGTTACAAATAAATATTGACTGTCATGTGTCACGTTCTAATTGGACGATAACTATCACATGTCACGTTCTGATTGAACGTTAACAACAACAATACATTTTCATCGTCCATAGAGTCAACATCTAATCAGAACGTAACACGTGACAGTCATCGTTCAATTAGAATGTGACATGTGGCAGTCAACGTTCCTTTGTAATAGTCAACGTTTAAATATGGACTTGAGGACTATATTTACGGGATTGAACATAATTGGAGGACTAAATGCGTCAAAATTTTTAAATGGGGATCAAAATTGAAATTGGAGACAATTAGGAAAACCAAAAATGAAATTTTGCCTAAAATATAAAAAATAAGGGTGTGAGAATAGCAAAAATCGGGTGAGAATAACATGGGCCCTAGAAAGATACTCTTCTTGGGTTCTTCTATCTTAATCTAGGGATTTTCTTCCTTGCACAATTTTTTCTACACCTAGCATATGGAGTGAAAAACTAATTTTGTTCCTCATTCATTCAGGCTTAAAATGTGAAATACGGATTGAGAATCCGTCTGCACCATTCATTCACGCTTACGAATTTCTCATCTCAAATTCTCTCATCTTATTCTCTTCAATCTATGTTTGATCCTCACCAATCTGTGGTTCATCTTCATCAATCCGTGTGTGCTCCTCGTTGGTGTCCGTCATTGTCCCGCTATCGTCGCCATGAGCCCTTTGAGTTTCGTTGTCACCCTATGTATTTTTTTTCTTTCTATGTATTGGACCTATACAGATTGTCAATCGGTATGATACAAATTGCAAATCTTCATGTTTCTTATGGATTACTAATTTGTATGGCACAAATCGAAGTTGCAGATGAAAAAAATCAACCTCCTCCGCTGTTGCACTACAACACTCACTACAAGGACAACCACAAACTCAATGCAAATGAACTGTCGCGACAATAAATCTTGATCAAACCAATCACAACACAAAAAGAGAAGCTTAAAAAAAAAACCGCAACTGAATGGTATAAAAGAAAGAAAGAACAAGGAAGAATAAATAAACATGGGTAAAGTTGAAATTTTTAAAATTATATTAGGTGTTGAAAAAATGTGCTGGGTGGAGGAAGTAAATTCCCTTAATCCATAGTCCTTGCCTGCCGGAAAAGAAAAAAAAAAAAAGTGATCCAGGAATCTGAATATCTGATGAATGCGACACCGCACGACGTCGTCTCTTGAACTGGTGGCGTCAAGTTTTCCCCTTTTCTTTTCCCTCGACAGACCAAACTGAAACTGATGCACACAACACAGCGTTCGCAGTAAGCAAAGCAATAAATAGCGAATAAGTGAAAAAAAAAGAGAGAGAGAAGAAAAGAACGCAGAAACTGAACTCAACAATGGCAGAACCCAAGGTTAAATACGATCGCCAACTCAGGTACACTCTTGCCACTTCCACATTTACCTAATTTTTCAACTTCGCGCTAACCTAACTGTTTTTTTTCTTCTAAAAAAAACCCTAGCGAACTAACTCTATGGCGGGGAAAACTGGTTGTTTCATTATTGGTTGTGGTATATGAATTGAATTGATTCGAGTGTTGTGTGTTGCTGTTCGTTCGCACGGAATCTTTGACTGTTAATTAGTTGAATTGCTATGGCTGAAAGTCCGTTTGTTTTTGTTTTTGTTTTTTTTTTAACGATGTTAGGGATTTGGTGATTTGATTAAGTGTACTGAACCGTGAATGAACTGGAGTGGAGTTTTTTCTGTGTATGATGAGATGCAAATTGGAGTTGAGTTGCTTTTTATTTGCAAAGTAGAAACTAGTTGATATTCACAATTGTTGCTTGTTGAGTGAAATGTGCTGATTCTTAACTTGTGCTGCTTTTGTTGTGATTTTTCTGTCTTCACGTACATGTGTGTGTTTTGAATTTGATGTATTCAAGTATGAACTCGAATTCTTAAGGCCGTTTGGTTTAAGTTTTGCATAGGAAATAATAGAAACAGAAAATAATTAAAAAGTTGTCTTCATTGTTTCTTGTATAAACTTTTAAAATCATGAAATAAAGTTAAAACATGGTGGCATTTTTGTAATTGAAAATGAAAGTAGAAAATGTTTTCTCAAGCCAAACAGTCTCTTTTGCTCATCCTGCTGTTTTTTTGGGGTAGTCTTGGAGGCATCTCTGATCTCATCCATATTGCAAATGTTTATTTGAAAATGCAGAATATGGGGCGAACAAGGACAGGCAGCCCTTGAGAAATCTAGTATTTGCTTACTTAACTGTGGTCCTACTGGTTCTGAAACACTTAAGAATCTTGTTCTTGGTGGGGTTGGAAGTATTACTGTAGTCGACGGATCTAAAGTTGAAGTGGGTGACCTCGGAAACAATTTTTTGGGTACAGTGACTTCTTGTTGTACACTGGTTATGTGTTTGTGAATCTCTTTTGGTTCTCATTTTGTCCTTTGTTTGTAGTGGATGAAGCAAGTCTTGGGAAGTCAAAGGCAAAATGTGTATGCTCATTTCTTCAAGAGCTGAATGATGCAGTTAAAGCAAAATTTGTAGAAGAGTCTCCAGAAACATTGATTGAGACAAATCCATCATTCTTTTCTCAATTTACTTTGGTTGTTGCCACTCAGGTATGCTACTATACTGCAGACAACTCCTATGATCCAAATGCTTGGAGTTTTTGTATAAGCCTAGATTTTGTGCCTCTGTTCATAATTCTGATTTTTTGTCTATCTTTTTGATAGAAAACCTATCAATTCATCAATTGACAATATATCTAGATATACTGCAGACAACTCCTATGATCCAAATACTTGGAGTTTTTGTATAAGCCTAGATTTTGTGCCTCTGTTCATAATTCTGATTTTTTGTCTATCTTTTTGATAGAAAACCTATCAATTCATCAATTGACAATATATCTAGATTTATTATTCAGTTTTTTTATTTTTATAAAAACATGTTTTACATATTCTTTTCAAGTGCACTCATTGATGGTAATCTTGATAAACTTTCAGCTTGTGGAAAATTCAATGATAAAGCTTGACCGAATCTGCAGGGAGGCGAATGTTATGTTGATCTTTGCTCGCTCTTATGGCCTTACAGGGTTTGTTCGAATTAGTGTGAAGGTAATTCGGTAAATGGATAATATTGTATTCATTTTATATTTGATGATGTTACAAGTTCAAGGAATAATCTGATGCCTGAGGAAACCCAGAATTAACTTTATTAATTTTTGTCACTGACATAATTTTGTGATGATATTTGATGTGTCAGAGAGAGAGTAAAAGTAATTGAATGTTACCATTTGAAAAATGGTATTAACGAGAGAAGGGAAATAATGTCTGGTATTGCAATAGGTTTATTATCAAGTTGGGTAATTTTCTTTTACAGTCATAATATGTATGTACTACAAAGGTGAAAATACCTTTATTAGAAAACATTGGGGTGTTATTGAATATCACCACAATTTGTATGCTTTGGTTGATTAGTACTTTTTGTTGGCTTTATTAGGAGCATGCTGTGATTGAGTCAAAGCCTGACCATTTTTTGGATGATCTCCGGTTAAATAATCCTTGGCCTGAACTCAAGAGGTAGAGAGTAGTTTTATCTTCATTTTTGGGAGCTTATTTCCTTTTATATACTAAAGATTAGGGTGAGCCTTGTCCCTTGGTGTAATGGTAAAGCTGCTGCCGTGTGACCAGGAGGTCATGGGTACAAATCTTGGAAACAGCCTCTTTTGCCCCTTATATACTAAGTTCTGGTTTTTCCTTCATCAATTTCACCTGTTGACCTATGTAATTGCTGTAAAGCTGAGACCATGGACGTGATCCTTTCCCAGTTTCACTTGAATTTTTCATTGCATGTGTATCCACAGATTTGCAGATGACATTGACTTGAATGTGCAAGATCCTGTAGCTCATAAACACATACCATATGTTGTCATTCTTGTCAAGATGGCTGATGAGTGGGCCAAAAGCCATGGAGGAAGGCTCCCATCAACCAGAGAAGAAAAAAAGGAGTTCAAGGTTTGTTGTTTAATCATTTAGCCTTTTTATCCTACTGCTGTTCTAGTTATATGATTAGCTTTGGATTTGAACAATGTAGGAGCTTCTTAAGGCTGGGATGGTTGCACAAGATGAAGATAATTATAAAGAAGCTATTGATTCAGCATTCAAAGTATTTGCTCCCCGAGGAATAAGTAAGTACACAATTTAAGATTATTGATTGTAACTTTTTGCCTTTGTCAATCTTCATTTTGAGAATCACTCTATGGTTTTGTTTTATTGGATAAGGAGCATAATAATGGATTGTTTTTTGAGAGCTTGTATGGTTAAATTCTATATGATCCTATGAGAAGGTAAGAGCAGAATAAAATTAAAGAACACTGTTGAATTTTATTATATTAAGGTTCCAAAAATCTATTTGTTGAGTTTTGCAATGAAGTTACTATAAACATGTTTGTTGAGAGTTCTTCGTCTCTGAAAAATGACAAATCCATACTTTGCTTGCTATGGGAAAAAAATATTTTCATCTAGAACTAGAATATTAGATATTGTGGGAACAGTTACATCTGCAGTCCAATAAAAAATATGTTTTATCCTCTAATGTTATGTACTTTCATAGGTTTGGAGTCGCAACAGATACTAAATGATAGTTCTGCTGAAGTGGACTCTAATTCTTCAGATTTTTGGGTGTTGGTGACAGCTCTTAAGGTTGGTGCTTCTGGCATTGCATAACCGACTTTGCTTCACTTTGATGTGGAAAATTTTTCTTACATATTTAATATTATATTGTTTTCTTATTGGATGGTAATTAGTTAGAACTGGTGTAATTGAAACACTGGACTACTAGAGGAGTAACAGAAAGTTGCTACTTGTTATGTGTTTGTCATATTTTGCTGCTTTGAACCTACTGTTATTCATTTTGTGTCATTGTTCTTGATTTCTTGCCTGTACTTTAGTTGTTTGATGGCACATTTCTCACCCTTTTGCAGGATTTCATTGCAAATGAAGGTGGTGGGGATGCACCCCTTGAAGGATCTATACCAGACATGACTTCTTCTACTGAGTTAGTAGCCAATTCTTTCCATATTTTCAGAGTAATTTTTATTTTCTCTAGAAAATAAAGATTGTTAGTTTATTTACAGGAGATATATTGATGTTCCTGCAGGCAATATGTGAATTTGCAGAATATCTATCACGCTAAAGCTGAGGCTGACTTTCTTGTAATAGAATGTCTAGTGAGAAGTACTTTGAAGAAGATTGGTAGAGATTCAAATAGCATTTCAAAGTCAACAATTAAAAGCTTCTGTAAAAATGCAAGAAAACTCAAAGTAAGTTTGTGAACTTACTGATCAATTCAATTTAAGTAGAAAGTTCTTTAGTGGTAGAGTATTGTTATTGTTGTGAATGAGTCATGTAAATTGGGAATGCTTATTTTCCACCTGTGGCTTCTCTCCTTCCCTTTGTCTAATATTTAGAGCAATTGCATTATTACAGATGCCTTCTGTATAGATCCTAATCTTTATTTTGTAGGTTTGCAGGTACCGTCTAATTGAAGATGAGTTTAATTCTCCAAACCTACCCGAGTTACAGAAGTACCTAACTGATGAAGATTACAGGTAATGCCATTTTAACGTTTCTGGATGCTTTCATATTAAGAATTAGTCTGTGGGAAATGATTTGTTTTGCACTTCTGCTGAAAAGCTGGTTTCCTGTTTGTGTGGCAGCATTGCTGTGGGGATTTATATTTTGCTTCGTGCTGTTGACCGGTTTGCTGCTAATTACAACAGCTTTCCAGGACAGTTTGACAGGTAATGCTTCACACCATTGAAGGTCTAAATATTTTCCTGTTTTATGACGGGACTCATTATTGAGATTTTTTTTTTTGCGTATATGGTAATTGTCTTGCAGTGCAATGGATGAGGATATACCTCGATTAAAAAGCACAGCAATTGGCCTACTTAATGACTTGGGATGCAATGGAGCCACTTTGGCTGAGGACCTTATAAATGAGATGTGTCGATTTGGTGCAGCAGAGCTTCATGCTGTTGCTGCTTTGGTTGGAGGAATTGCATCGCAAGAAGTGATCAAGGTTTGAAATTCTAGCTCATCTTGAGTAGTTTTGTTTGCAAGCTTTTTACTGTCTAGGGTTGTTTGCTTCTTAGCCTATGTTTTTAATAGGAGAATTTTACAGCCTCTTGTTTGTTGTTGTCTAGGGTTGTTTCTTTTTCATAAGCTCGAGCCATGGAAGTTAACATAAGTACATAACAGACTCTAAATACAAATTACCCTGCTTAAAAAGAAGTCAACTAAACTTGGCCTTTTTTTTGTATTTTCTCATCTTCTGCAATGATCCCTACTTTCCCCTAAGGCATAGAGAGGGTGGGGGAGGTATTGCTCACTAACCAGTAACCTGCTTGGAATGTTGTACTTGTATCAGTTGTATGTGAAGGTGAATATGCATGCTATTGAAAAAAATAGGGAAAATGAGGGTCTAGAAGCAGGGAGCCAATGAAAAGGGCTTCAAGTTGAAGCATAAATTACATTCATCCCATGCCCGTGTTTATACTGTAGGGTAGATCACACAATAGTATGATCAAGGAAAGTTTTCCTCGATAGTTGACATATGCACTGAACAATAGATATAATCACCCTATTGTGGTCTGGAATCATCATGGAACATTGGCGGAAGCATTGAATAGTAATCCATATCTAGGAACTTAAGGTTTTTGCGACTTATAATCACCTTAATGCATGGCCCATGCATTCGAATGGAGGCTCTTGTTCTCTGTATGATAATGGAATTCTCTGTAGTTTCTGGTAGCGATACTACTTGCTAAATTGTCTGAAATGAATGTTGCTAACAAAGGAAGAAAGGTTGGATGATTAAGAGAGAAGGAAAAAGAGGAAAGATCGTGGATTTCGATCTCCTCTGCTAACAAAAATAACATTCCAACAAACTAACATATGCCAATAAAAAAAAAAGAATATGAAATTCATTTTGTTTCTGTATTTGAGTTGGGAATCACATTACTTATATTCCTCGCAGCTCATAACAAGGCAATTTGTACCTATGTCCGGAACCTACATATTCAACGGCATTGACCACAAGTCACAGCTTTTGTCACTGTAACTGCTCGTACCATGGTAATACTTATTAAACTCGCTGATTTTTACTGTGGTAAAAAAAAATTTCTCATAATTTTTAATGGTTCTGATATAGATTTCTATTGGAAGAATCAAGGGCTTGATGGAGCAAGAGCAATCTTCTATTATGGCTTCCTTTAATCCTATGCAAACGACCGAGGCATTTTTGCTCGTTTGGTGGACAAAAGTGGATTCTTGTTTTATACACAAATTTTGTAACTACGGACACTGGTTTCAGACAGAAACAGCATCAAGAGGAAAAGAGACATTTGCAAAATTTGTAGAGTCCATCTTATTTAATGAATTCTACGTTTATATGTAATCTAACCTCTAAAGTATCTTTTTTATCCGCATCGGTAAATATAATTGCAGGGAAATCGCATTATCATGCACAATACGAGCCAAATTTTTATATTGATCCACTGAACATTGAAACCGTTTATTCATTTGTGCTATATATATATATATACACACACACACACGTGTGTGTGATGTATCAGAAGAAATTTAAAATGTTAGCTGAAATTAAAATTTCAATTTTTCAGAAAAGATTTTTTTATAACGGTTAAAAAAGATCTTTTACATCAAGATCGATGTCTATGTAAGTAATATAGAAAAGACAGATTTTTTAAATTTGTTGTTAATCGATGTGAAAAGTTAACTTTTTAGATTGATTATTTAAATAACTAATCAAGTTAACTTCTAAAATCGATTCTTTAAGCGACTCATCATAAAAATTATTTTTTTAAGATCAATTCTTTAAGTAACTATTTAAATAAGTTAATATATATATATATATATATATATATATGCGCGCGCGATGTATCATAAAAATTGAGATTCTTATCTCACCCATCAATTTTTTTTAATTGAGATTCAGTCATATGGTAGAGGCTTGGAATGAGTAGGTAAGGTTTCTTTTTAGAATTTGCCTCTGGTTTTTATTTAATCACTCAACAAGGCGATTAAATGCTGTGGGTTACACTTTGAAACAAGAGTCACAATGTAACGTTGCTTTCGTAAATCCATAAGCTTGTGTTTTTATATTAGAATAATTATAGCATGGGCAAAAGTGTTCTTGAAAGCTATTTGTACTTTTGTTACAAAAAGACAAATACTAAAATTCTAAATAGTTTTAACAAAAAATTAACAAAAAAAATGAAGATAACGTTTATGTAGTTTCTTTGCCGTGAGAGGAGGAAGTTGAGTATTTTGATGGCGTTGAAGTACCAAAATATGCAGGTTACTTGTAATTCCTGTACGGTCACTCTAGTCTCTACGTACTAGCAGCAGCTCCTCTTTTGTCAGGATTGTATACACTGAACTTCCCGAAGTCCCTTCTTCCACTGGCAAAATTAGTGTCCAAAATCAAAGCCTTGGGGAAAGGAATGAAAACTCAGTTGCTATACCCAAATACTATTACAAGCGTACCACAAATAACTATCTAATGGCAATAAAACAACAAGCATTCAGAAATTTTCTTTTGGGACATTAACTAAGAAATATATGCATATATATAAATTTTGAGGACAAATTTAAGCAATAATCAATTACCTCAGAAACTGGACAAAGTTAAAAGTAAAATAAATAAATTAAATGACTTAAATGAATCTCAGTGAGAGAAAATCAATAACAGAATTGAGGTGAAAGGTTATAAGATTCAACCCAAATGAGAAACAGTTCCACCTCAGTTTATATAGACAGTTAACTAACTATGAGAGCACAGAAAACTATAGTTAAGCCTATAAATAATGACTTGAGAAAAGAGAAGACTCTATCGAGTAAATATACTCCCATAGAATGTGAATGCTGGATTTTGAATATCAACAATATTCGTGATCTATGATGTATGAACCTAATAATTGTCTCTTTTGCATGAACTTAAAAATGACCATATTTCCAGACTCATCATTGTTCACAAAGGAGTACTGTTTATATTCTCAGTTGTTTTTTTGAGGGCGAGAATTATTTGTTTATGTTCTTGTAACCCACGGATTTGATAAAAATATGCCTCAAAACGTATATTGAATATATGAAATAGATGCTTATTGAGCATGAATTAATGACAAAATGATGAAAACTTGTGATTAGAAAGATAGAAGATGAAATAATCATAGCATACCTGTGTTTTACATCCCAACCACCGGGAAGAAAACGTGGATTTACAGCATCCACAAATACTTGTCTCCATCTTTGACAAAACGCCCGGATGCCATCTTCACCATACTCCTTCAGTAAATATTCTACAACTCGTTTCCCATGTGGTCCATGTCCCAAGAGTGATAGTTTTGAATTATGTTCACTAAGTCCATTTTCTTGCCTACTGCTCAGACAGCTATCATCAACATTTATGGCAGAGTCACTGCTTTCATTGTAGTCTGTAGTTTCAACTGTGATCATATTTCTGTTCAAAGTTGCAGAGGCAGTTCCATTAACTGTAATATCAGAAGCTAAAGTGGAATTTCCAAAATCATCTTCTCTAGTCAAATGTTCTCTATCTACTTCACTTGTTTCTTCATTTCCATATGAGCCATCATGAGCATCAACTTTCAATGTGTCTACATCCACATTACTCATTCCGGCTGTGCAACTAGAATGATTATCCTGTTTTTGCACTGTAGCAGTATTCCCTATAGAATGTTTAAAAGAGAACCCTCTCTTCTTCTCGAATCGTCTTCTCTCATGAGGAGTCATGCCAACTTGCAAAGCTCTTTCTAGATCTTCATTGGATATCTCCCTTCCTCCATAATATCTCTTTATAATCTGCAAGTAAATTAACAAGTAACTTGATAAACAGAAACTCCTGTAGTTGACGAAGCTCTTCAATAACAACAATGAACAATGACAATCACTACTGATGTACAATATAGAACCCATATTTTATATTTAAAAATGCATCTAATCTATCTTCAAAGGCTTCCTTAAACAAATCAATTCTCACTTGGCTATCTAACTACATTTAGATCAAAATAACTGAATATGATCAGGTGGGACACTACAATACTATGTGTCAGAGCAACCAATAACAAAGAAATACAATCAAACCTCAGTCAGTTCTTCATGGCGATTGAGAGGCATTCTTGGTCCATGGCGTAGAAGAGCCATAGCAGCTGTTCGTAATTGTAAAGGAGATACACCTCTCTCTTCAATCTGTTTTTCAGTCTTTTGACCTGGATGAACTACCCTCTGAAGGTAGAGAGGAATCCCAAATTCAACAGCTACTTTTCTCTTATACTTTTCTGCAGCAGCATGTGCAACTTCATGGCAATCCACACAAAGTAGAACAATGTCATGCGAACGATGGCTTTTCAAATGCTCAGGGAAATGTATTCTGTAACAGGATGGGATTATTCGATACCGTAAGTAGTGATTTCCTTCACCACACCCAACACATATATTTTTCTTACTCTGGATATAAAAATCATTGCCTTCGTCCTCTGGGCGACCTTTGGGTTCAAAAAGAAGCATTATAGCTGGGGGTTCCTCATCAATAAGTTTTGCAAGATCCCGACTAAGGTACCTGGAAATTTGAACATTAATCAAGGAAAAACCAACAGCACATTTTAGTCTATTACAAATGGAATAAAATTAAGTGAAAGTGCACAAACCATTCAAGCTTCCTCCGATCACAATAACAAAGCAGCCTCCCATCATTAGCATAGATCCGGCAATTGTGATAAACAGCAGATTTACAAGAGAATTTTTGAACAAACAAATCTCGAGAAGCCTTCCGAGAATATTGTTTAGGATTTTTTGGGCCCGGTTGTTTATAGGCTAAAGTAGGTCTTAGGTTACTGTTTACCAACAAAGCATAATTAAATATAGAAAGTGGACAACTCCCATTTTGACCCAGACACTTCTGTAGAATCACTGAATAAATATCATTATCCAACTTGTTTGCAAGCAGATGATAGATATCACTCAGGTGACTGCAAACAACAGGAGATGGGGAAGGGATGAGAGGGTTGACACCCATTTCCATATTGATATCAGCCTGAGCTATGGTGTTGTATATTTCAGAGTGACTCGCTGAAGGCTGACTTGCCAAAGCAACAATTGCCTGGTCTGACAGTACATATTTTAAGCTCTCATCATGAATACGAGCCTGAAAGTATGGACACAAAAAAATAATCAGATCGTGTTGCTAAATATTTTTCTGGCATCAAATAGAATATGTTCAGCACTACACCAAAGTTTGTACAGCAAGCAATCTTGATTTATACATTTAGTTCATTATAATAATAAAGACAGTGTAGCCAAGCACATGTTCTGGACTCTGGAAACACTTTTTTCTGGGGAAATAATCATTATTTTCAAAAACTCTCGAAACATATGTAAAAAAAAAAAGTGATTATTTCTTTAAAATAAGTTAAATCAAATACACTTGATTTTGTAGATCTGTTTCAGAGATAAATTATGGCAGAAAGGAATATAAACATAAATATTTCTATTGCTATTAATAATAAACTCGAAAAATTATCACACCAATTAATAACTAAAAAAATGTCAAGTAGTCTCAACTATAACAAATTTGAACATATAAAAAAAAAAAAAAGCAATCCTCAACGTATGTAGTAAAATTCCCCTTCTTTTTCTTAGTTCATTATTACTCGTAAGGTTTTGTTTTGTCAGATGGCATGATAAGATGTTACCATAATTTCAAGAAGCATGAAGAGATCTCTCAAATGACTATGAACATGGAACGAATTTCTGTTCCATCTCATAATTTGCAAACTAAAGCAGTCCTTACACTCACGAGGAAGTGAAGAAAGACAGACAGTTACAGTAATAAAATTATTCTTAAATGGTAGCTAAATAAGGAGCCTTTAGATATTATAACTGACCATCAGATCTCTCCATGTGCACAGTTGCCTCACAATATTCTGAATCTGCATTCAGAAGATCACATTAGAACAATATATCCAATTAGAGACACAGAATACTTCAAATCTGTACAGGAAGCAGCAAACCTGGGCTTCATTCGAAATTGATGGAAAGCCATGACTGCTCACTCGACGTGAAAATAATGATAATGCAGAAGATTCTCCAGGAGAAGCTTCAATCTCTTTCTTGAAAAGTTGTAAACAAATCATGTTTGAACGCCGACTAGCCTCAAGAACAAAATGGAATTTGTCATCGGAAGAAGAGTTTTCTGACACAATAATAAACTCGGAATTTAGACCCAATAATATTAACAAAAAAAGGTCCTAAAGAGTTGTTGAGTTGAGGAGTAACAAAGAAAATAAACTTATTTCTTGAAGTCATTAAAGTTATCCTGTTAAAATGGCAAAGTCCTTAGGACCATACCATATTTATGGGTTCCAGATCTTGCACGCACATCTCTGGTATAAAATAATCTGTTTATTTCCTTAGTCACATTTTTCAGAAGCAAGGGGAAAATATAAAAGGAGGAGAAAAAGAGGTTGACAGCATAGATTTTCAAAGTTTCAGTTTACTTGATAAATGCTTAAAATTAATTGGATATTTTTGGTTTATATTTTTCGTTCTTTCCTCGCAATATCAGACTAGAGTGAATACCATTGTCCAGTTGTTTGAGTTCATTGATCAGACAGTTTGCAATATACAACAGATAGTGTGCATCCGTTCGTGCATAATGTACCATTTCTGCTGAGAGAGGGCGCTGCCTCCAGTCTTCACGCTACAATTAAGCATATAAAAGAAATATCAGTTCCAGTCACTAACTAAAAGAATCCCAAACACATCATAATAGCATTGTCTCTTATTACTACATGAAAGAGAAGATGTTTGTGTTAGATAACCTCCATTAGCAGTTAGTTACAATAGGTTAGGTAGTTAGTCATCCATTAGTTAATTAGTTAGGTAAGATGGCTGAATAAGGCATGCTGCCTATAAATAAGAGAGTGGAGAGAGAGATCATCTTGTAATTTTTGAGAGAATTGGGGGTCTTTTGGCATTGAGAGGAGTTCAGAGTAAAACAAATTTGAATAAAATACTTAATTGTTGCTTTCACACTTAGCTACTCTTATATTTATACATCAGAAAAGTTACACTGAGTACACTTAGAGAAAAAGGAGAAAAGCACAAACTGTGCCCCTATGGCAGTAGGCTACACTCTAGAAGACAGAAAACAGCTTTTATGCATATAATAAGACAAACAAAGAAAGCTAATCAACATGAATTTAACAAGAGGCACAGACACTTGAAGTTCTGCAGTGTTGTATCTTGTAATTGGGGTTTATCCCTATTTTTTCTTAATATGAAACCAGGTTTCTATCAGTTTGCAAGTTCAATTTTATATTTAGGTGCACAAGTTCTATTCATTGATGCACTTCATTAATAACCAATGTAACAAGATTTTAAATGATTCATTGCCAATGTAATTGTTGGCACAATGTGCTTCATTGTTCATATGGTTGCTTCCGAATCAGTGGAAAAGTTCAAAAGAAATCTCTTCTACCCTGAGGAGAACCTCAATTTCAATTTAAATGATGACCACTAAAAAGTCAGAATAAATGTATCATCTGAATTACAGTTACTACACTGACCACTTCGTAACTTTTGTTTTTGATATAAACATCTGCCCTTGTGATTGTGAAAATGATTTCATTATTCAAGTTTTAAGCTACATTCAACTATTTGCTGTTAGCATACTTTTAAAAAATTCCCTGTATTAGTTCAATAATAAGATCTAGTACAAATTTATCATTCAATTAATGTCTTTTTCCAACATATTCGTAATAGTCTGCCATGTAATTTCAATAAGTTCAAGTCTTAATCTCAACTGCTAGGGGTCAAATTCCTTTACAGGTTTAAATTGTAATTCTACATACAGAAGAAGATTATGATTGAAGTTTACCCAACAAAACAAGTGAAAGGGTAATTAGAAAGAATGTTACAAAAACTTTATAACAGAGAAATAGTGCCCTGAATGATCAAGCCCAACCTGTAATAATTTATTTGTTGTCACACCGCAGTAAGTTTCAAGCAAATAAGCAAGGGATTTCTGTGGTTTTGACAGCACCTCGCATGCCTGCAGTACATGAACAACACACTGATTTAGAAAAATAAAAATAAAATAAAGTAAATGCCAAAAGGCAAACTTCTCCAGTTCTGTTATGCATGGGGAGAAAATTCTGTATGGTACATGGCATCCAGTACAAGGTCCGGTGACATGATAGTGGCAACATGTATAGGCAGCTCACCTTTGAAGTATCAAATAGATTAACAACGTATATATGGAAGTCCCTCTGTAGCCAGACTATATCATTGTCAGCCCCATGGAACACCTATCCACAAATTTTCCATTGAGTGGGAGAAAAACTGTAATAAATAAAATTGGATGACAAAAACACTGACAATAATAAACTAAAATATTTTTTCAACAGATAATGTTTTTATCCCAAATATCTACCTATCTATCTATTTTTAAAAATGGTTTAATTGCACTTTTTGTCCCCCAAGTATCACAAATTGTGCAATTTTGGTCCCTTGGATTTCAATTGCACAACTTAGCTCCTCAAGGTATCACAATTGCTTTACCGGTATTCCATTAAATATTTAACAGATTTTGCTGACATAGCAACTCAAGGGACCAAAATTACACAATTATAAGGGACCAAATTGCACAATTATGATACCTGAAGACCAAAAGTAAAATTAAGCCTAAAAAAATCTGAATTATTCTATATTTTAAAAGTCAACAAACTTACCATACATACATGATGGATTGTGAATGAATGACTATGTAAAACTTTTTACATTGTCAATGTATAACTCTTTTTCTCTTTGAGTTTAATGCTTATGCACTGGTAATGTAAAACAATTTTATACTATCATCTAATCACAAATCATCAATCCTGCCTAGGGTAGCTTTGCTATTCCTAGCCGGTCCCAAGCCCGGATAAAAGGAGAGGGTTGTGTTAGGCTTTCGACAGCCAACGTTAAACTTTGTCGAATCTCTATGACATGGATCAATTACGTAATAATGTGAATGCTAGGTCGTTGCCCGGAAGCAACGCGCTGTATGGCTCGAGTACAGTGTCAAAAGAGCAAGGGCCGCTGCATCGCCGCCCGGATGTAGTGAAAAGTAAGCAAGGGTTCCCACATTTTCGTGAACGGGTGTGGGTAAAGAAGCTAGTTCATGACAGGAGGATTCGCTTTGGTACATGGAATATAGGCACCCTTACTGGAAAATCTATGGAAATAGTGGATGTTATGGTGAGGAGGAAGATCAATTTTATGTGCCTACAAGAAACTAAGTGGACAGGTGAAAAAGCAAAAGAATTAGACAACTCGGGATTTAAGCTGTGGTATACGGGAAAAATCAGATCAAGAAATGGGGTAGGGATTATTGTGGACAAGGAGTGGAAGAAGGATGTCGTGGATGTAAGAAGAGTAGGAGATCGTATCATAGTCTTAAAATTGGTAGTGGGACAGGACACCTTTAATGTTATTAGTGGGTACGCACCTCAGGTTGGGTTAGCAGAACACTTTAAGGTAAAATTTTGGGAGGATCTAGAAGGGGTACTTCAGGATATACCCCAAGGAGAGAAAGTTTTCCTAGGAGGGGATCTCAATGGACATGTAGGTAGCGTGGCTAGAGGTTTTGAGGGGGTGCATGGGGGTTTTGGCCTAGGGGAGATGAATGGGGAGGGTCAATCCATCTTGGAGTTTTCGGAGGCTTTGGATCTTTCTATAGCCAATACATGGTTTAAGAAAAGAGAGGAACATCTTATCACTTACAAAAGTGGAGGGACATGTTCTCAGATAGATTTCTTCCTTATCAGGAAGTCTGATAGGAAGTATTGCTTGAACTGTAAAGTTATCCCGGGAGAGAGCTTGACTACCCAACATAGAGTTTTGGTTATGGATGTAAGAATTAGAGATAGGGCAAAGAGAAGAGGTCCTCTGGTAGCACCAAGGATCAAATGGTGGCACTTGAAGGGTGAGAAACAAGGAATCTTCCAACAAAAGATATGGGAGGGTTGGTGTGGACAATCACAAGGAAGTGCAAATGATATGTGGAACAAGATGTCCCAAGAGATTATTAAAGTGGCTAAAGAGACGTTGGGTGAATCTAGAGGTTTTGGACCTAGGGGTAAAGAATCGTGGTGGTGGAATGAAAATGTTCAGAGCAAAGTTAGAGTAAAAAAGGAGTGTTTCAAGGAGTGGTCTAGGTGTAGAAATTCTGAAACTTGGGATAAGTATAAGATAGCTAGAAATGAAACCAAAAAGGCGGTGAGTGAGGCAAGAGCCCAAGCTTTTGACGGACTATACCAAGCTCTAGGAACCAGAGACGGAGAAAGATCTATATATAGGCTTGCTAAGGGTAGAGAGAGGAAGACTAGAGATTTGGATCAAGTAAAGTGTGTTAAGGATGAAGAAGGCAAAGTCTTAGTGCATGAAAAAGATATCAAGGAAAGGTGGAAGGCGTATTTCCACAACTTATTTAATGAGGGATATGGATATGACTCTAGCAGTCTAGACACAAGAGAAGAGGACCGGAACTATAAGTACTATCGTCGGATTCAGAAACAGGAAGTAAAGGAAGCGTTGAAAAGAATGAGTAATGGTAAGGCAGTGGGGCCAGACAACATACCTATTGAAGTGTGGAAAACTCTTGGAGATAGAGGTCTTGAGTGGCTTACCGAACTCTTTAACGAAATTATGAGGTCAAAACGTATGCCGGAGGAATGGAGGAGAAGCACGTTAGTGCCAATCTATAAGAACAAGGGGGATATACAAAATTGTGCAAATTATAGGGGAATCAAGCTTATGAGTCATACCATGAAATTATGGGAAAGAGTGATTGAACGGAGATTAAGAAAGGAGACTCAAGTTACTGAGAATCAATTTGGTTTCATGCCAGGAAGGTCGACCATGGAAGCGATTTATTTATTACGACGGGTGATGGAGCAATATCGCATGGCCCAACAAGACTTGCACTTGATTTTTATTGACTTGGAGAAAGCGTATGATAGAGTGCCTAGAGAGATTTTGTGGAAAGCTCTAGAGAAGAAAGGGGTTAGGGTTGCATATATTCGAGCTATCCAAGATATGTATGATAGGGTATCGACTAGTGTTAGGACACAGGGTGGAGAGTCAGACGATTTTCCCATCACAATTGGTTTACATCAAGGGTCAACCCTTAGCCCCTACCTTTTTACCTTAATTCTGGATGTCCTCACGGAACAAATCCAAGAGATAGCGCCGAGATGCATGCTCTTTGCAGATGACATAGTCCTCCTTGGAGAGTCGAGGGAGGAGTTGAATGAGAGGTTGGAAACTTGGAGACGAGCTCTAGAAACACATGGTTTTCGCCTAAGTAGAAGCAAATCGGAGTATATGGAATGTAAGTTCAACAAAAGAAGGAGGGTTTCTAACTCAGAGGTGAAAATAGGAGACCATATTATCCCTCAAGTCACACGGTTTAAATATCTTGGGTCTGTAATACAGGATGATGGGGAAATTGAAGGGGATGTGAATCATCGCATTCAAGCAGGATGGATGAAATGGAGAAAAGCATCGGGGGTGTTATGTGATGCAAAGGTACCGATCAAGCTAAAGGGAAAGTTTTATCGGACTGCGGTAAGACCGGCGATTTTGTACGGAACAGAATGTTGGGCGGTCAAGAGCCAACATGAGAATAAAGTAGGTGTAGCGGAGATGAGGATGTTGCGGTGGATGTGTGGTAAGACCCGACAGGATAAAATTAGAAACGAAGCTATTAGAGAGAGGGTTGGAGTAGCGCCTATTGTAGAGAAGATGGTGGAAAATAGACTTAGGTGGTTTGGGCATGTAGAGAGAAGACCGGTAGACTCTGTAGTGAGGAGAGTAGACCAGATGGAGAGAAGACAAACAATTCGAGGCAGAGGAAGACCCAAAAAGACTATAAGAGAGGTTATAAAAAAGGATCTCGAAATTAATGGTTTGGATAGAAGTATGGTACTTGATAGAACATTATGGCGAAAGTTGATCCATGTAGCCGACCCCACCTAGTGGGATAAGGCGTTGTTGTTGTTGTTGTATCTAATCACAAATCATCCTTTGAATTACTTCAAGATAGTTATTTTAAAACTCAACAAACTTACCATACATGATGAGTTGCGATCCGATAATTGTGTAAAACATTTTACAGTGTCACTGTATAACCCTTTTTTCTATTTTTTTTAAAAAAAATTGAAATTGTAATTGAAGTAGTTAATGTTAGTGCAAGCATCCCCCCTCCCCCACCAAATTTCTAAATCCTATTTATGATACCGATAACTTACATACTTTACAAATTGAAGGATTGGCAAAAATGGGGCGAAGAATGCCCATAAAATCATGCAGGGCAATTGTGTCAACCAAATAATCTTTCTCCCGGGTAGAAATCTGCTTGATATCATCATACAAAGACAAATGCATTAACAAATTTATCAAACATCAAATTCCTGGCATAATGCAGTCAGAGACAAGGAGTTAAAAACTGCACAAAATTACCTGAACCAATGCTGTAAAGCCTAAAAAAGATCGTAAGCTATGTTGTTCCGTGTCCACAGCAAAGAACCTCTCTTCACTCAACACATCAACCAGCTCCTTTAACTGCATTTCAGTATGAACCCAAACATATGAATCCTTCATTTCCAAGTCTGCGATCTCAGTTCCAAGCTCAATTTCAGGCAGAGGATTTTTTAACAATGCCGTAATCTCTGCCTCATATGGATGTGAATTCGAAGCATTCTCTGTAAGAAAACAACTAAACTCAGCTTCATCTTCATAACCTTCACACACAATCAATGCAGATAAAAAAAAAATCCAACAGAAACTTATAACAATGAATTTCTAGCCTTTTCTGTATTCTTCGCCAATTTTGTTAAAGAAATCTACATAATGAAATTATGAAAACTCATCAATTCAAATTTAACTTTCCTCCAACCTCAATCCATTTCCCTATCTCAAAATTTCCGAGAAGCATAACCAAATTCAACTAAGCTACTTCAGTTTACTAACCTCGTGATAGAAAAATCGCTCACACAGAAACAAAAATAAAACATAAAAGTCTTCGAATAATCGGAGGCATGCGAAACGCGAAAACAAAAAGCTATTACGTATTTCCTATAGTTACTGCGACTAAGCATCACGATCGAGAACGTGAACTTTCTTTCACATTTTCCTTTAAATTTCTCGGAAATCAAATACAGATAAACGAATGTGCGGAGTGTGGAATGTACCGTCGTCGTTGATGAGGTGCTTGAACGGAGTGTAGGAATTATCCGCTACGACGCGCTTAAACGCGGCGCACTGTGGTTTCTGTTCGGAGTGTAAATAGCACGGCGAGGACTTGTGCTGCTTGCGCCTTCGCGCGGCGAAGAGGACGTAGATGACGGCGGCAGCGGTGGATAATGTGGCGACGGTGAATGCTACGCACATCCTGTGAGCGTTGGTCATTATTTTCTTCTTCGATGAGTTTCAGTTTGGGTTTTGTTCTGAGGGCGCGGTGGAGGCGGTAACCGCTCATGCTAGCGGCGGCGGAGTTTCATTTCATTTAAGCAAAGTGTTTTTTGCTTAGCTTACGTGGCACATCCAGATGTTTGACACTTGGCACTTGGTTAAATCAATTGGGCCTTCAAGGATAAAGGCCCAATTCGGACTATGTTATTGTAGTTTAAGAGATTGGATTGGTTTTGAAAAATAAATTCATTCAAGATATAATTATTTTGTTTGTGTTAATTTATCATTTAATTATTTTAATTTAAATTTTTATTATGATTTAATCTGATCCAATTTAAAATGATTTATATTGGATTGAATTTTTATTTTAATCCTATTTTAATTTTTTTAAAAATATTAAATAAAAGGTAAGACATATAATAAATTAAATTAAAATATCAAATATTTTATTTATGTTATTTTATAACTAATAATAGAATATTTTTCCATCTTAGCTCAAATAATCGGTAAAAATATCTTTAATTAAATATATTTTTCATAAATAAAAATAAGTTATATGATAATTTATAAATATATAAGAAATAAAAATTAGTGATATTATAAATTTATGAATAAAAATATATACATATGTATAATTTTAATTTGGATCAATTTCTAAAATCAAACTCAAAACCCGGTATAATTCAATAAAAAATTTTGATTTTTAATTTTTTTATTTGTTCGGTTTTTCTTTATTTTTTGAATGAGTTTTTATGATCCATATTATTAGATTGGATCTGTTTGTGAACGTCTTTAGTTTCAGCCCTCACGTGTTCCAAAATGTTTTTTATTCCCAAATACCCTTTAAACGAAAAATATGTTTTGACTGTGTAAAAGGGATGCAATAAAATACACCACAAAAATATAATTTTGTTGTATTTTTTCACCCCTTTAAACATCTCAAAATATTTTTTATCCATAAAATAAAATTAAAATTTGTATAAATATATCAAATAAATATGTTTAATTTTGTCATTTGATATTATTCAATTACTTTACCATATAATTTTATCAAATACTTATAAATCATTCAACCTTTCAAGACAACATTTTAGCTTTTAACTAGTTATTCAACTTTTATTGAACATAACATTAGTTTCTTGATAATGTAGAATTGTGATCTTTCCATCAAATTAAAAATGTTATTTATTAAAAGATTATGTTATATAACACGAGTTAAATAAATGGTGTCATGACAGATCACTAATTAAATTTGAACCACATCAAATTATTCTTAAATGTCAATGTTCAAATTTGATAAAATGACGCATTTTAAAAAGTTTGAGGAACTATTGTCTCTATTTTAGAACAAAGAGAGTAAAATTCTAGATTTTACAAAATATAAAGATTAAATGTTTTTATTTTAAAATAAATGAACTAAAAGTATAATTTTTTTAAGTCTATATTTAAATATATATTATATGTGAAATTAACTAATTTTACTTATAAACCAAATGGACACTTCGGTGACTTAGCTCAACTAGCTTACAAAATACTAGATACATTAATAATCTATTTTTGACCCACCCGTTACAATTTCATTCAAAATTTACTCAATCCACTCCTCTTAATTCCCTATTTGTGGCATACAATTACTCCTAGAGTTAATGTTAGAGCTGAAATAACAGTGACAGCGTGGCCATATGTGTTAGCCACTGGGTACTACTAGGTAAGATGGAATGGTGATAAAAATGTCATTGATGGTAATTTGGATTTGTTGGAGACAATTATAAAAATGTCATTTTGATTATGTCTATGTAATGTGTCTGTCCCCCTCCATGGAAAAAAAAAGTGTTTTTTTTTTCTGGGTTGAAAATAAAATACAAAAGTTAGATAGTGATTTATGCATAGACGAATTGGCTCTTCTTGGCTGAAAAACTTTGCAAGAATGGTCAATGAAGGAGAGCCCTTTACTGTGGCTGTAGTTTGTCGGCACATGTCTACACTACAAAATGAGACGTAAAGAAAAGTTAAAGCATTGATTGAGCTGTGAAAAATACTAAGAAGTAAGAACCCGTCACATCTTATGGTGAAGTCACCATTTAGAAATTAATGTGGAAAAAACATAATGCAAAGAAAGAATATAAAAACTTATAGAGTTTAGAAGGATTTCATCTACCTTTAAATTTCTTTTTTTTATTATTTTACTTGTGCAATTGCTTTTACTATATTTAGATAAAAAGTTAAAAAGTGCTTTTGCAAAATGCAAATTTTCATGCACAATTCTGAATTTTAATGAATAAAATGATAAAAAAGAAAATGTTTTTTGAACTCTCTCAACTGAAATCTATATATTTACTTGGTAATTATCCTAAATTAATCCAAGATCACTTTTCACAAATGCAATTACTTTTTGAAATCATTTATCCAAAATCGAAATTGAAGGGACGGTTAAATAATTGAATTACTAGATTTGTGTACCCATTACCTTGTGACTTTGGTATACTATTTGTTTCAGCTAAACATTTATTTACTGGACCAATTAAAAGAGTGAGTCAGAAAATCATACTACTCTTTTGCATAGCCTTTTTCATTAGAAAAACGGCTTGTTGCAACAGGTGTAGTTCCTCACTACTGAAAATTACTCAGTACTTTCATGGTAGCGATTGATAATGACATTGCCTTTTACTTACTCCATTTTTCTCACTCTCACTCAGTTAAACTGCACAAATGAAATGCCCTTATTGCCCCAGTCTTTAGGAACATCCAGAATCTGAACAAGGATTATGTGCCATTGAATCAAATGTGGTGTGCCCCCCACCCCACCCCAAATGAGCTTCATGGTGCACTAGTCTGTAGACACAGACACAGTGCAGTGGATTAAAGAGTAGGCCACATGAAAAGGGTAGTCAATACTCAATGGTGGCATTTTATAAAAGGCCCTAGGGTACAATTAAGGATTGTGGGTCACACATTCACACTGACTTCACATGTCCATAATTGATAATAAATTAGTACCAAATGGCCTCATTTAATACCGAACGATTGGTGTCTGCCCTTGTTTGTTTATATGGAAGTATATATCAAGAAAATCACATTGTTAAAAGTACTTAATTTCTATTTTTTTCTTTCAACTTGTAATTAAGTCAATTATTCTGTTTTGGGAGATCAATCATTTGGGGGGGGGGGGGGGGGGGTTAAGAAATAGTGGTAGTGTAAGGATTCGATATTTTGGGTAGGTTGGTTTATTTAGTTGAACTAATCAATCCTATAGTTATGCCTACGCATAAAAGTAAAAGAACTATATAGATGAGTATAGCCTTTTTCTTTGGTGCTTGGTCCATGAATTTGAACGTGTTAAAGCAGTGCGATTTAGGTTTCTTTGTCTTTGGAATGATTAGCAAAATCTTAAAAAAGGTGGGTGGCAAGTAATTTTTGTGGGTCCTAGAGCCTGTTCAGCACACTTTCAAATTTGTTTATGGTAGTTCTCTTTATGAAAATTGAATCATGGCACACATTGAGTCTCGCGGTACCAAGATGAAAATCCAAAAAGTATAGCTTGATTAGAGCAATGCGGGACAATCATGCTCTTATAATTATATATCATAAGCCCCTATTAGCCAAGAATATTGTCATTATTACATTATATAGTGGAATGGTCACCCCCAAAGTTTCAAAATGAAAAATTCTTTAAAATTCCTTTGGTTGATCACTAGCTTGCAACTTGTGAGCACCTTCAATTTAGGATGAGATAACGATTTGTCCCCCTTCTTTATTGTGTGTACATAATCACATAGCCTTACTCCTGTTTATAAAGAAGAAAGAATCCTTGGCTTATTGAGAGTGTGAATGTGAGCCAAGGCATTTTTTTTTTTTTAACTTGTGTGACAAAGCATCTAGAGCAAGCCACCAAACTACACAGTTGGTCTAAATGGCAGCTTTGTGTTGCTTCAAGAAAGAATGAAAGAAGAGTACCAGCAGTGCTTTAAAAGTGACATTAGAAGAATCCTATTACAAGCAAACTGAGGCATCTCTGTCTCCCTCGCCATTTCCACACCACATGGCTGCCTTTTATTTCATCTTTTTTAATCTTCATGTTTACTAGTCCATTTACTAATGTCTTTCTTCATTATTTATTCTTTTTAAATCTTCATGTTTACAAATCCATTTACTAACCTCTAGTAGATAGAGAAGCCTCTATATATATATTTGACACAATTGTCACAATCATGGAATTTCAAGAAACCATTTCCCCTCCAAATATATATAGGGTATAGGAAAAAACAAGTTATTTCAATTTAGGTTTGCTTAGAAACAAATGTAATCTAACTCAAATTGAGATCCGTCGTGGTGTGCTGAAAATAATAACGTGAGTGTAATGCTACTTTAAGTAAAGTTATTAATTAGGTTTTAATAGAAAAATAGTTATCAGAAAAAATAATGTCTCCTTAAATGAGATTACTCATTTCAACTCAAATCAAACAGAAGTCCAACTAATTTAAAGATATTAATCATCTCATAAAAAAATTAAATAATTTTTTA
The DNA here is from genome assembly GCF_004193775.1 of Glycine soja. Classification (NCBI taxonomy): domain Eukaryota; kingdom Viridiplantae; phylum Streptophyta; class Magnoliopsida; order Fabales; family Fabaceae; genus Glycine; species Glycine soja. Next base: position 46,883,838 of record NC_041007.1, read on the forward strand.
AATCGGACCCAACTTTTTCATTGCTTTTGTTCATGTAAGAAGATATGAATTCATACATGATTATTTTATTTATCATGCATTATGCATGATATTTTAATTAGTCTCCTTCTTGAAATATGAATTATGCATGATTATTTTATTTATCTTGCATACAAAATTTCAAATATTTAACAGTAAAAAGTTTTAATTATTTTTTTATATAGATAAACCCCCAACTCCAGAAAATGTTGTGGTGACCGTGATTTGTCAAGTAAGTAAGTTTATGATAATAATAAAGAAAATTTAAGGCAGTAGGAATGTGACAACAAACATGTGGATTCACATGACATGTCGACGGCAACAAGATATTTTCCATGCAATTGATCACCAATTAATTTATTTATTAGGATCATATTAATGTACTTTTATGTTATTTAATTTAAATTATGTAAAATTTCATTTTTTTTATTCTTTTAAAATTAAACCAATTAAGTATTGTTATTACATAGTGTTTTTTTATTTAAATGAATTATTATTTTGCATTCAAATATTTAGGAATTTATCTATAATAAACTTGAACATAAGATAATTTTAAAGGTACTAAATAGTAAATTTTATGAATATTTAATAATTTTTGGTTAGTTTAGTAGGATGTGAAATTAACATGTATTTTTTTTAATATATATATCATGGATAGATGGTGATTTTTTAAGTGTAAACATTTATCATTCTTCTTGTAAAAGGGGGAACCGCCATAATTCTAAGACCATGTTAGATTTTTTTTTCCTGAGCATGCTGACGTGAGGTTAATTATCCTTAGAGCATGATCTATATGGAATGTTTGTGTGCCATGTGCATGTGTAGCTGATAAATGAAACTATAATACAATAGCTAGTATGTTACAAATTGATGTTAATCTAGTTATTCTAGTGTCTTCAAGGAATTTAAAGTATTTTAAAAAATATTATTGATGATATATTTCAATATTTTTTTTTATTTTCTTAGTTTAAATATTAAGATTCTTGGTATTTTCTATCTTAATTATGCTCCTGCGATAGACATAACATGTGAAAGATGAACAAAAGCTAGCTGGAATCGAGGAACACACGTGGCGTTCATCACGAGGCTGTAATGTATGTATAGTTAAAGTGCTGTCATGTACTCATGTTTCGCAAGATCACAGATAAATCCCAAATGTCGGCGCACAATAACAATAACAATAGGATAAATAAACAGTTTAATCAAATATTTATTTAATAAATTCTAATTCTAATTATATAGTAAAAGTTTTATGACATAAATTAGATAATAAATTGAATAAAATAAAAATTATATTTCCAAACAAATAAAACGTTTTCTTTTGAACATCTTCTAAGATAAACTAACAATTTAACTTATTTTTACTAGTTAAAAAATAATTACTCTGTGTTTTAACTTTGATTTAAAATTAAATTCTGATTGTTTATATAAGTAACAGTTATTTAGTTATTTATGAGTAAAAAAATATTTCTGTCATTTAAAAATCATTGAAGAGAATAATTTAAAAGTTACTTAAAATTTTATAACATTATAACAAAATATATGAATTATTTAATTATAATGTGATATTATGAGAACTAACTAACATGAAATAAATGATTCAAAATGAGTTATTTAAACTGTAGCGATGCTTTTAGATGTAATAGTAAAAAAAAATACTATGTTGAAAAGCTATTTAAACAATAACTACTTGTAATTATGAGGTGATTTTTAAAAATATTTAAAGAATAAAATAGGAGTAATAAATATATATACAAAATAAGATAATTTTCTTTATTATTAATAATGATTATAGATAATTGTAATGTTTATATGCACGGGTGTCTTTTCTCATTGACTAGTAAAATGTTGGGTACACAAAATGTCCTGTTCTTTTTTTTTTTCAGAGTTGAGTATATAGAATGTCAAACTATTGGTGAATCGATCTAATTTAATACTATTATAAACTAAAATTGGAACATTTATTTCACATTAGAGTAAACTAAATTTTAGATTTAATTTTGACTTCCATTAATTTTAATTTAAACTAAGCTCATATAATAGTTAGTAAGACCCTAAAAAGAAAGCATATAATTTCTTTAAAATCAAAAAATAACCAACTTAATTCAAACTATAAAAGATGAATCTAAGTAGTATTCTTAAGTTAATCCAAATAAATTACAAGTTTAATTTATGATCAAATTAAATTTTTTTATCATAAAATTAACTAAATTCAAACTTTGATTAGTCTTATTTAAATTTGGATTTCCTAATGTGTCAATGATATGTAAACACATGTTATCATTCCTGAAAGTGTCGGTCGCACTTTTCGGGTCCTTTTTTGGTATTTTCCACAACGCTGTGGTGAGACAAATTTACGACAGAGGATTACTTTTAAAAACTATTTACCAATCGGGGTCTGTTTTGAAAGTATTTGCAAAGGGGGTTTGTTCTTCCATGGATGCCGCTAGGTGGGTTGGCGAGATAACTGTGCCGCCATCTGCAATGGTGAGAACGTTGCTTATGTGGACTGGTGCTGCCAAGAAGAATGGCGAGAGCATTGGTGCCGTCATTCACAATAGCGAGAAGCTTGCTGACTAGGCAATCCCGCTAGTGCTTCCTGCGAGATACACCACGTAGGCAAGCAATCCCTCCAGTGCTTCCTGCGAGATAGGTTAGGGCACTGCTTCCTTCGAGATAGGTTAGGGCACTATTCATGATGCATGGTAAGGCTGAACCATTGTTCGTGATGCATGCTAGGGCTAAAAGGCTAGAGTTGTAGATGTGTTCACATGCATTGCAGCTGTGCAAGGATCACATGCAGCTTGCAGAGGGTCACATGTATGGTTAAATGGCAGATGACTTCGGGGAAATTTTGCATGCTTTAATATTGGCCAGATTGTGTGTAGTTTTTGTTTAAATGGAGCATGATATAACTTCAAATTTCACAACATTCTGAAGCAAGAGAGAAAGAAAGAAACTGGTCTGAAGAGAGAAAGAAAAGGCTGAAACACGCTTTGTTTGAAGTTAGTTTATTCCATCTTCAACTTCAAAGTTCTATTGAAGGTAAGGATTTTTTTAATTTATTTTAAGAAACAAAATTTTATTGAGTCAAATTTTTAGAAGCATTATTTCATGCTGTTTCAACTTAAATTTTTTAATAATTGTTTATTTTGAAGTAATAAATTTTGTGGTTAAAATCAAATTTGAAGCTGAAATTTAAGTGTAGTAATTTTTTGAATTAGATTTTGTATTTGAAAATTATTACCACTAATTATTTGAAATAGGTTTTTGTGTCTAAAATTTTTTTTAGTGTAACTCTTCCATGTATAAGCCTTTGTTGAAGGTATTTCAGCCTTAAGAATATTTATATGTGATAGTTGCAGATTTTGAAGTTGAGGAATTTTTCAAACATTATTTAATTAGTGTAATAATTTTTTTTTAGAATAAAGTATGAATGTCTAGTTTAAGATTAATAGAGCAAGCAAATAAATATTTTTATTTTTATGATTGACAAAATATTAGTTGAAGTAATAAATTTTTTTGTTAGACTAAAAATTGAAGGTAAAGTTTAAGTGTAATAATTTTTGGAATTAGAATTGTTATTTTAAAATTATTATGAGTAATTATTTGTAAGCGTCTTTGTTTATGGTTTTTGTGGCTTAGAAATTTGACGTGTGACCCTTCGGGTTATAAGCTTTTGTTGATGCTATTTCTGACTTAAAAATATTTAGAGGTGAGTCTTCCAGTTTTGGAAGTTAAGGAATTTTTTTAGAATTATTTAATTCGAGTAATAATTTTTTTGTTAGAATGAAGTATCAATGTCTAGTTTAAGTTTAATAGTGCAAGCAAATAGATTAATTTATTTATATCATTCACAAAATATTTAATTGAAGTAATAATTGTTTTTTTTAGACAAAAAATTAATACGTGAAGTTTAAGCGCATTAATTTTTGTAATTAGGTTTTTTACTTTGAAGTTATTTTTTTTAATAATGTTTAATTATTTACAAGCTTTTGTTCATGGGTGAACAGACCTTACAAATAATTACCTGATTCCCTTTTAGTTTTTTGAAGTTAGAATGAAATTTTAATCTGTAGTTTAAGTCTAAGTTTAAGTTAGTAGATGAAGCAAACAAATACACTTATTTATTTTAAAACTACTGTTGTTATGATTAATTATTTTTAATTTTGTTGATGTAGGTATATCATGAATTCAATTATTACAGTGTTGTATTTCAACGAAAGAGTATATGAAGACAATGATAGTGTAATATTTGAAGGCAGTAAAAAGGCGATTCAGATTAAACACGAAATTAGTTTCAATGCTTTGAAAAAAAATTGGAGATAAGGTAAAGTTGGAAAATAATGAAATTATTTCTACTATAAGTTGTAGATTTTTAGTTTCAGGAAAATATGTTGCGTTGCAAATTTGTGATGACGAAGATGTTGAGACTATGATTGAAAGTTTTCAACAACAACAACAAACGTCAGTTTTAGAATTGTACGTAGAAAAGGATGTTGCTGGTGGTTCTATGTTTCATGTTGCAAATTTTGTTATGTCATGTGGACGTAATGTATCTCATCATGAGTCGGAACTGCCAAGAAATATAAGCAATTTACATGACGATGAAGATGATGATGATGATTATCTTGCGTCTAACCCAAACGTTGAAGAGTCTTTCGATGAAGATGATAGTGTTGATGGAATATCTGATACAGACGATGAAGTCACCAACATCGTTGAACCAGTTTCAATTGTTCACCCAACTGAAGGTAAATTTTATGAAATACAAAATTAGTTGAATACATCTATCTTTTTATGAGAATTGTATTTAATGGTAACTAAATACGAGTAGTTTGTTGACGTGATTTTTTTTGAAATTATTAGGTGTACGAGGTCAGCACGCTTCTTGCCATTGACAATGGCGGCACCCTCCACGTCACCAACCTTCTCGCCATTGACAATGGCGGCACACGTTTCTCGTCATTTCTGCTGGCGGTATCCATGACAGAAGAGACCCCCTCCGTAAATATTTAAAAAAGGAATCCCTTTACGTAAATAGTTTGTAAAGGGGATCTTCTACAATAAATTTGCCCTATAGGAAAGGGGAAACAAAGTGTCACATGACCAATGCAATAAACAAAAATGGCTCTCAAGTCTCATCCAACTAAACTGTCCAAAGTTGCACTATGCGGGAATCTAGTCACGTGCCCTCCCCCAATTGTTTCTCTTGCTCTCTTTTTTTAGTTGTTATCTTTTAATTGATTGGATTAAAACTTAATCTCACTCATGTGTAATTATCACTAATTTAAGAAAATTTTATGCATAATAAAAATTAAACACAAATGTCTCGTGTAAATAAATTATCTTATAACACACTTTTGAATCCTTTTTCTTATTCTCTATTTAGCAAAACATTATCTTGATAAAAAAAAATAAGTTTAATAATTAGTGTACAAAAATTTATATGACTAATTAACTATATAATATTTTATTATTTTAAATATTTTTTAAGAAGATAAATTATTTTAATGTGATATTTAAAATTATTATGATAAAAATTAATAAACTTATTCATACATAATTGTTTGTAATTATGATTGAATGCAAGTAAAATAAATAACATGCCTTTTTTAGAATTATTCAGGTTGGGGCCGTTAGGCAAGCTTGTCCTACATCATTTTTTTATGCATAAGAATGAAAACAAACAGAAGACAAAAGCAGAGTGGACTATATAGTCTAATGTGCATGACTATTGATTTTTGATTTATATTTAATGCCAATTATTTGAATTTTGATCTTATAAAATGAGCAGTATAAATATATACTGCATCATAAAAAATAAAAATATCATCATATAAAAAATATACAACCTTTCTAACCGTGTCACTGTCCATCTTTTCTTCATTCTTTGAGCAGATCACCATAGAAGCTTTATTCCAAAAATTGTTAAAACTGCATTATTGAATATATCATTGTCAAGGATAATAGTAAAGCCGAGCTATGCAATTTGTGTGAGTTTTATTAAATATGTTCTAATAATTTTGATGCATAGCTAAAGTTAAGAAATTGTTAGATAGTTTTTTTTTAAAATGAAACATAATATGTTATCATTTCGGATAGTTCAATTGTCAATGAAGTTTTGGATGAATATTAGTAATGTGTTTTTTAATATATTTATTAATTATTAAATAAAAATTGTGTGAGTTTTATTAAATAGATAGTGAACCTAAATTATTTAATTTTTTTAATAAATGGGGGAGAATTGTTCTAAAAGAAAATAATGAAATTACAAGCAAGTCTTATGGGAAGAGATATCCCCCCATCTTATCCTGAAGGAAGGAAAGAATGCAAGCCAATGGCTTGATGGAAAATAATGAATTATTTTTCTGTTAAATACATTATTTTTTTTTCAGATGTGAACCCAGGTAGACTTTATATCTCTACACCAACATGTATATATGAATAAACATATATGCCAAAAAAGAAAAAACCTCTCAGATTAATCTCTAAATTTCAATGAGTTTCTGGTTCTAGCTGTGCACCCAAAACAGAAGAAGGAAAATGAAGTGAATGGATCGATAATTTTTTGAAGAATAGTTTATTACTTGTGCATTGCACATGTTATATTAAAGAAAGAAAGTGGTTGGTTTGGCGAGGACCTGTGTGGTTATCAAGTGTTTGAGAGAGAGGGTGGTGACATGAACCTGTACTGTTGCTAGAGAGTTTCCATTAAAGAAAGGAAGCCTCCGACAAGGATAGTTTAGGCATTACGGTAAATATAAAGCCTGTCGGTTAGAAGGTCCCTTCACCACACCTCCAAAGTCACACATAACGAAAACTAAATCACACCAAAACATACCTCAAAACCTCAACACATTCATACAATAACCATAAAGCACACCAACAACAAATTACAACTTCAAATAAAACAGAGCATCTCTCTGTTCTTCTCTGTTCTGTTCTGTTTCTCTCTCCTCCCCATATATTCCTCTTCTTCTTCAGAACTCAGAAGGGCCGCTTCACTTTTAGAAACCCAGTTTTGTATCTGGGTTTTTGCCTGTTGAAGTGCCAATTTTGAAGATAATAATAAGAACAATTATGACTTGGAAAAGCAGAGGAGAATTGCCTTCTAGAAGCGTTATCTCGCAGAGATGGGTACTGTTTCTCTGCTTAGGAAGTTTCTGTGCTGGAATGCTCTTCACTACCAGGTTCATCACTTTTCCTATTTCCTATTGATTCATTTCGCGTTTTTTTTTATTGATTAATGATAACTTCTTCTCGGTTTTCAAGCTTTCATTCATCGTAGTTTCTTTATTCTTCAAACCAATCTTTTCATATCTTCATCTTCATCACACCTCATTTTTTTTATAATTAATTATTGGTTTCCGTGTGTTTAATTCATTGACTTGCTTATGCGGTAGTTTCCCCCCACCTATCTTGTGTTCACCAAAGCTCATAGAACAAGTGGATTTAGATCTGGATTCAATTGCCATGAATGATTTCTAAATTATGCCAAATTTCGGTTTAAGATTTCATTATGATTGACTCCTATTGACAAGTCAACTATGGTGTCTGGTCTCAGTTACTGGTTCAGTTCTCATTGCTGATCTTATATGAATCCATCTGAAAATTTAACCACTATTTTTAGTAGCAGAAAGGGTTAGTTTCTCACAACCTGACGAATCATAGTTTTTTTCATCGACAAATGTTGATTTTTAGTTTTTGTTAGCAGGGATTCCAACCCACAACCTATTCTTCCATTGATCCTCTACCACTAAGCCAACCTTATATCTAACGGTGAATCATAGTTTGAATCTCTGTCGGGAGAAACATCCATATTTTTGTGTCTATTTCTCAAACAAGATTGCCACCAAAAAGGATACCTATAAAAAAAATAAAGGAAAAGAAAATACTTTTCGTGTTACTTGGCACTCTGATTTCCCCCCACCACCACCCAAAGTAGTTGTAATATTATAACTGTTAGAATCTTAGAAGATGATTATTTAATTTTTGGATCTGCCTTGTTATTAATTAGGGCAACTTGTTTGTCGGTGTGTTAGATTTTAATAAATGCATGCTTCATTGTGTATCAATATCAACCGTTGAACGTATTGCCTTGGCAACCAGTAAGGTGGTTACTGTGGTACTTTTTTTCTTTTTTCTTTTTCTGATGATAAAAGTTAATGTTTGTGAAAAGCAGGATATGGACCATACCTGAAAACAACAAAGGACTAGCACGACCAACAGCCTCAGAAGCTGAAAAATTGAGTTTAGTTTCTGAAGGTTGCAATTCGAGAATTGTAAGCACCGACAATCTTGTAGTGGCTGAACCTTTTTTATGTTTATAATATGAAATTCCTTATTTTTTTTAAATTTTTTTTAACTATGTCTCCTGGTGTACGGTGCACCCTTTAGTTGCAAGAGATGGAAATGAAGCGCGATAAAGACATTTATGGTGAAGTTTTCAAGAGTCATAATTCCATACAGTAAGTTATATGTAGTGGCATGATGATACTATGATAAGAGCCTATTTGGATAAGTATATTCACAAGTACTTCCAGGAGAAGAAAAAAAAAGGAAATTAAGTTTTTTATAAGTTCAAATTAACTCATACACAATCTATTTTATAAAAGGTCATTTTTTAGATAAATTATATGAGTGAGTTTCTACATTTCAATTTTTTTTCTCCTAGAAGTGCTTCCGGATAAACTTATCCGAACAAGCCCTAAGTCTTGTTATTTTTATTATTATTTTGCATGTCAAACTTATGGGAGGTATTGACTGTAGAACATTGGACAAGACTATTTCGAACTTAGAGATGGAATTGGCTGCTGCTAGGGTAACTCAGGAATCTCTACGAAGTGGTGCTCCTATTTCAGATGATATAAGGTTGAGTGAATCTTCTTCGGGTAAGAGAAAGTACCTTATGGTCGTTGGTATTAACACTGCATTCAGCAGCAGGAAAAGAAGGGACTCGGTTCGAGCCACTTGGATGCCACAAGGTTCATAATTCAACCCCATTTCTTGATATTTTTGGTTATTGTTTTTTATGTTATTTTGTCTATTTTACTGGTTACAGTTTCTGATGGTTGGCTCTTTTGACAACATGGAAAATAGGTGAGAAAAGAAAGAAGCTAGAGGAGAAGGGCATTATCATGCGCTTTGTAATTGGACACAGGTAGCTATGCCATCTCTTTTTAAATAATTTTGTTGCAGGATCTAACTCAGTTGATTGAGCATGGTGCATAAATTATTGTAAACCCACTGATATTATCTTTTAATTCCTACGGATAAAAAAAAATTGCTGCATAATTGATGACATTATGATGCTTTAGTCTCAATCATCAAAGTTCAACATGCTTTAGTAAAAGATTGCACTTATTAGATCTCCATGTCTTCAAGCAGTATTTTGGTCTTCCAAATACATCATTGAGAGTTACTGCACACATATTACTCGTCCAATAATTTATCAGTCATAACTAATGAATATATTAGTCAAACTATAAATTTAATATGGTTTTTTCTCCTTTTTCTAGTGCTACATCAGGTGGTATTCTAGACAGAGCTATTGAAGCAGAGGACAGAAAGCATGGAGATTTCTTGAGGCTGGTAATGTGACATATATGATCCCTTTTCACATTTTTTCCTACCGTTTCTATAATCGCTTCACAGTGTCATAGCTTTTGAAGGGAAAGGGAAAAATGTCACAGGTTTTCACTTCTTTATTTGTTTATATGCAGAATCATGTGGAAGGATACCTTGAATTGTCAGCAAAGACAAAAACCTACTTTGCCACTGCTGTGAACTTATGGGATGCTGATTTCTATGTCAAAGTTGATGATGATGTTCATGTAAATATAGGTATTAATAGTTCTAAAGTTTCTGATAATCTCTTACTTTATTATGTATCAAGGCATGAGTTTTATTGTAAACCTCCTGACACTGTCTTCGATTCCTAAGTGTAAAAAAAAGCATGAGTTTTATGTTTCTATAGTAAGTAATCATGATGTTGTTTTAGTATGTACTTTTTGTCTTAGTATCATATTCTTTCGGTTTCAGCAACACTGGGACAAACTCTAGTTAGGCATCGATCAAAACCACGGATATACATTGGATGCATGAAATCTGGGCCTGTCCTATCCCAAAAGTGAGAAAATGATTTTCTTTGTTTTTATTGAATTGAATTATTAAAGCTCTTTGACTTGTTGCTTCTAACTTGCCCTACTTTGTTGCACAGAGGGGTAAGGTACCATGAACCTGAGTACTGGAAGTTTGGAGAGGCTGGAAACAGATACTTCCGTCATGCCACAGGACAGTTGTATGCCATTTCAAACGATTTGGCTACATACATATCAATTAACCAGTAAGTTCTACTTCATCTCACATTCTCACTTATCAGAGAAAAAAAAGGATAAGGGTCTGGTTGAGTAAGTTTTATCTAAAAGAACTTTTAGGAGAGAAAAAATATGAAGAAAAAAAAAAAGGAGACGAGTTTCGTGTAAGTTAAAATTAGTTTATGTATAAATTAATTTATAGAAATTTTCTCATATAACTTGTATAAAAGATGAGAGAATTTTTACAAATTAATTTGTACATAAGTTAATTTCAGCTTATGGAAAAAAATCATTTAATTTTTTTCTTCTTATTTTCTTATCCTAAAATTAATTTTTTTGTATTTTGGTGATCGCCAGTTACTGGCACACCTTGTGCTTAACTGGATTTTAATGAACATTTTTGTTTGCTGTTTAAAAAAAAGAAATTGTTATCCTAAAAAGTCCTTCCAGATAAACTTACCCAAACAAACCAAATTATAAATTGCGCACATTACTTCCACGCCACACCCTTTAAGGTTTAATGATATTAATATTATACCTAATGTCCACTTTTATGACATTACATCAACCTCCCTCTATTTATGTAACATCATAAGAAGTCAAGGGACTTTTGGATTAATAGGATTAGGAAGGGTATATGGTGTTATATTATTATATAAATTGAGAAAGGTCTCTATAGGGTAAAAGAAAGAAAGTGATATTGGGTGTTGTATCATATAATTCCTGGAGTGTGTGTGTAATTCACCTTTGTAAGTTAAATCAAATCAATGAACTAAAAGGTTCTTATATTGTGCTCTCACCCTGTGTGTATATGTTTTTCTTTCAGGAATGTTCTTCACAAGTATGCCAACGAGGATGTGTCACTAGGATCCTGGTTTATTGGACTTGATGTGGAGCATATAGATGATCGAAGACTTTGTTGTGGCACTCCTCCTGGTAAATACTTTTCCTGAATATATAAATCACAGTGACTCATTTAAATGATTGATGTGATCATACCATTATCTGTTTGGTTTGTTTACGACTTATTATTAATTGTAAACATTGCAAATTGGTTATTATTCTTGCAGATTGTGAGTGGAAGGCCCAAGCAGGGAACATTTGTGTTGCATCATTTGATTGGAGCTGCAGTGGAATTTGCAGGTCTGCTGAGAGGATTAAAGAGGTACATAGGAGGTGTGGAGAGGGTGAGAATGCTTTGTGGAGTGCCTCTTTCTAGGGGGCAAAAAAGTGACAGTGGAGTTCTTCCTAACTCAGGAAGATTAATACTAAGGCAATATGAGTCAACCCTGCAAGATTTTCTATTTTTCTTTTTCTTTTTCTATAGTTTTGTGCAGTGTAGAGAAAAATGTCATTTTACACGAGAAAAGCAGGAGTGAAAGAGAGTGTGTGAGAGAGAAATATGATAATGCTTGCCCCATGGACCTTCAACATTTTAAGAGGAGATTGACCATGGGAGCAAGAGATCGATATATATATATATAGTCCACATCATATCCATTCTTTGATATGCTTGAAGGGCCATTCAGTTTGTTCATAGTTCCATGGCTATCAAGCTCCTAATAAATAGAGATCTCTGGGTGGCTGTTGCTGCCTTTGCTTCTGCATGAAGCTGATTTTTCTGTTTTGGTTGAAATGAAATATGATTCAAATATTCAACGATATCTACTTGTTCTACATATAAATTTTGGCACGTTCAACAAGCAAGTCCACGTACTAGAGAGAAAAAAATATCACTTGAGCTTCAACCTTCAAACAACGATATATTTAAATTTTTTGTTAAGGTGCTATATCAGTCCCTAGCTATAATTGTATTTAAAAAAGATACTCTTATTCAGACTTATATTCACATGAATAGTAGCTTTAATATTCATACCTCTATCTAATGAATATCTATACACTTGTTAAACCTATTGTATTTTAGTTAACTTCAACATGGAAATTCATAAGGTATTTATTTAACAGATTAATTGAACATAACTATTATACCATGAAAATCAATAAAAAAAAATATTGACTAAAAATATAATATATAACTTGATCGAAAAATATTTAAAGATACAATTGTTTAATTTAACACGAATATTTAAAAATCTTTTAAATTTTAATAATAAAAGATAGTTAAAATATTATCCACGCATGGATAAAGTGAGAAATTATAAGATCTATATTATAAATTTTTGTAAATAATTTATCATATTTGAATCTAGACTTATTTGATGAATAAAAGTTGACTTAAATTTATGTTTTTATCCCTCAAATTTAAACTTAATTTTTTAGTCTCCTAATTTTAAAATAACCTTATTTTAGTCTCTAATAAGAATCAAAAGTGGACTGTTTCTAAATTAGTGGACAAAAAATTTGAGAAATCAAAAGTAAACTTGATCCAAATTTAAAGAATAAAAAAAATATTAAAGCCGTAAAAATTATACTCTCGCTCTGTGAGTAGTTAATTTTTATAAATATTCATAGAATCTAAATTTAGTTATCATTCCTACCTTTTATGCTAGATTGAACCTTTGTGTCAAAAAAATAAAAAAGAAGCCAGATTGAACCTTCCTTTTCATGAACTTCCCGGAACATCGAATAATTCCTGCAAATGCCTGACTTTTTTTTGGGGTTATATAAAGTAAGAGAAATGCCCCGTTTGCCAAGCTGTTTTGTCTAGATAACTTTTTATTGAAAAGGCAAAAGTCATGCTAAGTCAATGCAATTAAATCGGCTCCATGGATATTTGTATGTAGCTGAAAATTGCAAACCTAATTATTTGACCATAAAAACGTGATTTAGGTTGGCGTTTCCTTAAATTGAGGTGTAAGGTAGATTAGAGAAGTTTGCTTGTTTAGGGATAAAACTCTATTAACCAAAAATTAAGCTGATCTCTAGAAGATAGGCTCACAATGGACCAAGTTTGTTGTATTGTAATTTGAAGGATGTTATTTGACATCTAAAAAGAATATATATATATATATATATATATATATATATATATATATATATATATATATATATGATAGAAAAAAAATGTTAGAAAAAATATTTAAAATAATGAGATATTTATGTATCATTATTCTTGTAATTTTCACTCATATGCAGTAATGGAGGTGTAAGAAAATGTTGCAAACTGAAACTATCATTTTCCAAAACATTAAGGAACGAAGCAAACTGAATAGGTAGCAAGAAGGCACAGAAACGGAAATGGGTAGAACTGTGTTCCATTGATTGTTCTTGGTACAAATTCTTTGCAGCAAGGAGTAGAAAACACGTGCAAAGATCAACATTAATATTGATGCTGCTAGAACCAAGAGGATTGTACACAAATTGTACTCAAACTAGGACATATAATATATCTTCTAAGCAGTTTTAGTTCTTCTATGTCCAAATCATGAGGAAACTCGTGTTAAGTCAGCAACTACTAAATATATGTTTTGGATATCTCTTTTAAAATAAATATTATAACTTTTTTTGGCACCGAATCCATGATTTTTTTTATAATCTTTTGATATATGTAAAATGGTGTCTCACCAAGAAGTTACATTTTATTTATAACCTCTATTAACCTTTCAGAATAATCTTTGACTAATCTGTTGTCCTTTATCTTCATCATTTGCTCAAATTCTCTCTTCAGTGCAAGGAGCCTAACAAATTTGACTTTATTACCCTCAAAATCATATTGGATATTGTCTCATACATGTTAAGTTAGGTGTTTTCAAGTCTATAATTTTGGTAAAAATGCGATTTGTAAGTCCTAAAAGCAAACACGTGATGATCTTATATTTCATTAGCTTCTCCTCGTAAATTTTGATATGAGAAATAGTAGGATTTTCTTTTAATGACGGTGAATCAACTTCAAATATACAACATTCTATAAATCTTGAGACCTTAAAAAAAAAAAAAACTTCTTCTTCATAGTCTAGGTGTGATAGTTTTCACCATTTAACATCATAATTACAAATGAAGAATTATTGAAAGTAGACATAACTGTATCACGGTTGCTTCAAAAATAAATTGCTTCATCTAGTATTTATACTCAATTTTATTGTGTTTAGCAGCTAACAAAAAATTTTCTTGGACTCGGTGTTAGGATAAAGTGCGCCCCGACTCTCACACCTTATTAGAGACATCCCCGTCTGAAAATCCTTCAGAGAAAACCCAAAGAGATCATGATTTAAATATCTTTTTCTAAACAATTTCAAAAGCTAGCTCAAGAGGTGAGGGTTGCTCCTCATTTATATTAAGCATCATTAGCTTATATACAAGATTACAAGCTTAACAATTGTATAAAATCAGAATATATGATCATATATTTTAACACTCAATCCTGCTTCTGATAACTCAGTGACACTAGGAAGATGTTTGAATACTTTACCATCAATCATAGACGCCAGATATGTGAAGTGCCTTATTCTATTAATATTGTTAAAGTTTAATCGTGACCTATTTAACTCTTAAAAAAAAAAAGTCAAATGTAAGCTCAAGGAATGAAGGGAAGTCACCACCCCGTGAAGAGAAGGACAAATTAAAGAGTCTCTCAAAACAAAAAAAAGGAACTAACAACAAATCAAACGCTATATTATTCGTTAACCAAGGTTTTGCAAGACACATGTCGTCCTCTTTCCATTTTCGATAGTGGTATCTGCAAGAGAGCTCAAGTATAAAAGCACAATCCACAAAGATTATCTTGACCAGTTGTTCCATGCTAAACTCAAGAGAGTGTGAATAACAGCAACGAAAATCGGGCTCCATCTCTTGAATCTTGTCGATCAAACCATCCAAAGTTGTTTGAGTTCGTTTGAGAAAAGCCTTGGAGTAAAAGAGTTTGTGTTTCTCCATGTCTTGGAGGCGAGGGTGGTCGTGGGAACAAAATTATTAAATCATACATTCAACTCATATTTTAACAAGATAAAATACTTTATTCACAAAATACATTCAACATAGAATAAAATAAATAAAATGCAGGTAAAATTGAAAATTTTGATCAAAATTACATGTTTAAATTAAAATATCGATATCAATTATATATTTTTTACACATCAGTGCTTAAGTCTTAATTGTATATGTAGCAAAGTTCTTTCTCTTTCTGGTGTTCGTAAGTTGCATGCCTTTGTTTTATACTACCTGTCCGGAGTGGCCAGCTAGCATCTCTGTCAGCTTTAATATCTAGTATTCCCAATTTCAGCGGCTCTCTCCCTCTTGTCTCAGTTAAATACATGCGAATAACAGCTATAAATCCTAGTCATAATTTGGCATAAATATTTATCTTAGTAACTTCCAATTAATTTTAATAAGTTATTTATCGGTTGGATGAAGTTAAGGGTGGGGATACGACAGACCAGACTTTAAAAGTTCGGAATCTATCTTAGAATGAATTTTTTAGACTTGAGTCTTGGCTTTTCAAAGGCTTTTATCTTGTCTCGGTCTGACCTTTTTAAAAGTCTAGTCTGACCTGATAACCTTTTTAAAAGCATTCTTCACATCAAATCTGTAATATTTCTTTGATAGTTGTTTTTACAACAAAAAAAATAACACACCTTCTATAACAGGCTAAACAAGGCCTTAATATATAATTTGCCTTAATTTTTTATATAACGTTAATTTAGTTGGTAGTTCTACGAATATATTAATAATATAAACAGAAATCACCCAATGATATAAAATAATCTAAAACAAAAGAAAACTTCATACTTAAGGTAGCATCATCCAAGTCTATCAAAGCAAAATATTAACTTAAATATTTTATTATATAATTTTTGATTGGTTTTTAAAATTACATATTTATTAAATTAATTTTTTTAATTTTTTTATTAAATATAATTATTTTTGTTTTATTATTTAATTTACTTAAAATATTTTTTAGGTGAATATTTATATTTTTTTTATATCTTTTGGATATGTTTTACTTTTCTTTTCATATCTGCAAGTCATAGATAAGAAAAATATCAATTCATATCATTTAAGCAAAAAATAACTACTAATTAAATATCTTTAAAGATATTTTCAATATATTTTTTATTACTAAAAATAGCTCATATTTAGCCGTTATTAGTATCTTTTGGATATTTTAATCTTTTCTTTTCATATCTGCATAAATAATAAAAATATCAATTCTTATCACTTAAGTCAAAAATAACTTCTAAATAAATGTTTTTAAAGATATTTTCAATATATTTTTATTTAAAGATATTTTCAATATAACATTTACTACTCTTTGAAATTTTATGTCTATTGTATAAAATAGATGTATCAAATATTTTTTTTACTGTTTTTTTAGTTTATTTTAATACTACTAACAATTTTTTTTATTTTTTTAATTAACGAACATAAAAAAATATCAACAACACATAAATTTAACTACAAAAGTACATACAAAGTAACTAAAAAATTATACTATAAGTATATATTGATACCCAAAAAATAATATATATATATATATATATATATATATATATATATATATATATATATATATATATATATATATATAGGTTGGCTTATAAGGCTTTTTAATAAGTCTAAGCCTGATCTATTTAATTTAATAGGCTTTTAAAAAAGTTGGAACCTAACATTTTAATAAAATATGTCAGTTCAGGCCAGACTTTATGTAGGCCAGGTCGTAGGTCCCTGTAAGCCGGCCTGGCCTATTCCCACCCCTAGATGAAGCACTGAGCCCTCAAACTCCACCTGAGTCAAGTGAGAATTCTGTCTTTTTTTAAGTAAAAAAGAATCCTAATATCCAACATTACAAATTTTAACTTGTTTATAATAATTTCTATTCTCTTTTCAATAGTAATATCTTTTTCTTTAATATATTGTTGCCATTTTTCTAGAAAAGAGAAGGAGACATGTAAAGAGATAGAAAATGAGTTATTTGAGCAAGTATGTGAGTTGTTGTAAACTCTCTTCATACTTTTATTTGATTATTCTTCTCTAAAATATTAATTATATGTTTTTTCAATTCAATTGCTTCAATATTGTGCAATTTTTCCTGAATCTAGTGTCTTGCCTGAATTTTTTCAGATGTTTTTCTCAACATTTTGAAAATTTGTTTCTGTCGAGAATAAAGTTTTAATTTTTTTTAAAATTATGTCCCAGAAACAATTTTTGAAAATGTCCAGAAAAAATAAACTTGTTCTAAGAAATACTTTCCAGAACAGTTTTTTTTTTAATTTCAAAAATTGTTTTTTGAAACACAAAATAGTATTTCAAAAAGTACTCTAAAAAATGTTAAAAAAATAAATGTGTTTGGAAAATTATTTTCTTGAATGTTAAAAACAAAACATCATTGTAAAGATTACATCATGCATTAATAATTTTGTATTAATGTTATGAGTATAAAGGGTACATATGATAATAAATTTTTAAAAACAAATTGGAGTGTACTTAACAAAATGGAAGTGAGATGTTCCTCCATACACTTTCACTATTGTTTCATGCACTTTTCATTGCATTATGGAAAATCATTTCATATTGTAATTCATTGCATTATGGAAAATCATTCCATATTGTAATTCAATATGGGCAGCTTATTTCAAAATACTAATTGTATTTTGTAATGGACTTTCCATAATGCAATCAAAACTTGGGAAGTGCATAAAATAATAGTGGGAGTGCATGAAGTTTTACCTCAAAATTGTATATAGCAAAAGCTCCCATGAAGGCATTTACTTCTTGCACCACCCATTTTTCTTCTACACATAGCAGTGAGAGGGAAATTCCAAAAACACTTCCATAAGGCTCATATAGATTCGCAATCTGTATATGGATTCAGAGTCCAAATTGGCAATCTGTATATAGATTCGCAATCTGTATGGGTCTGGATTCACAATCCGTATGCCAATACAGATTATGGATTTTTTTTAAAAATATATTTTATGAACTAATTTAAAATTAATGACTTATAGAGTGAGCCAATGCTATTTCTTTGTTATATTGAGAATTACCTTCAAGATAGTATAATCATTCACTTCTTTTACCATTGTTAATCTTCTCCTTCGTCTGTGTATTCTGTAGAGTACAATATGTGGGAAAGAACAAGAAAATATAGTTATGGGACTAGGTTAATTGACTAACAGAGAGAAGATTGCAATTGAGAGAAGGGTATTGCTAGGTGCACCCAACACTTAATGATAAAAGTCAAAAATACCCCTGCGTAAAAAGCTTACGGATTAAGTTGACCCGTAAAGGCTTTTACAAACCAACCTCTCATGCACACCCAACACAAATGAGGGACAACTTTGACATTTTGAAAAAAATGTTAGGTGCACCTAACAACACCTTAACACAAATTCAACCCAGCTCTTTCCATTTCATTCCAAAATATAAATTTAAACTTTTCTTTTTAATTGGGCTTAAGATCCAATCCGCCAAACGAATCACCTGGCTCAAAATAATGGCTAGCCCAAACTTTGTTGAAAGTTGAAACATTGATCAAAGTCAGCCACGACCCCACTTAGGTGCAAGACCATCTGAATACACTCATTAAAAGGGAATTCACCTTATAGAGTGTTTGGATCTGATTTTACTATCCATGTTTTCCTACATTTTTACGTTCAAAATCCTCAAGATATGAAGAGGAAAATGAAATAGAATGAAAAAAAAAATTAAAGTGGAGTGAAAGAGATGTAAAACTCACATTACAGGGTAAACTTTCCTTCAATCCGTAGCAGTTAAATTCATCATAACTGATGAAAAAATAAATATTTTTTGCTGCAACTTGATCCATGTTGACACCATGCCAAACACCAACCCAAACAGGTTGCTCTGGAGTAAACCAAAAGCATTTTATTCTTGAATAGGAAAGGACTATAATAGGATAATACTATTATGCCCTACTATGGAAAGTCCAAACCATCTCAAACATCTTATAAATACCATCAGCGTCAAGAATGTCAAGTATAATATCCTCAAAATTATACTGTATTACTTATTTTATTCAAAATAGTAACCATTAGTTTGAAATATTTGAGATAACTCACTTTAAAACTAAATATAAAAATTATTTTAAAAGTATGTCGTATTAAAGCTTATATTATTATATCATAAATAGTATATTATTATTCACAACAAAATATGCATCACCATTTATAGAATTTAAAGGAATCAAGTACCACTCGAATAGGATTAAAGACTTATAAATAAAAAAATTAATTTTAAAAATAAAAATAATTAACAGAAAAAATAGATATGGTTAATTTTTTAATCTAGAACTGAAAAAGGGACATATATAAGAGTAAAGAGCAACGGTTAGGAGC
The DNA here is from genome assembly GCF_004193775.1 of Glycine soja. NCBI lineage: Eukaryota > Viridiplantae > Streptophyta > Magnoliopsida > Fabales > Fabaceae > Glycine > Glycine soja. Next base: position 46,903,426 of record NC_041007.1, read on the forward strand.
TAACATTTCAAAGTTCTCAAACAAAACGTTGAAATGGTAAAAATAATATGGCAACTTACATATCCTTTATCAACTCTACACGGATGCTTCAAATATAATATATGAAAAATATATCTATACTTAAGCTTTTCCTTAATTCATTATCAACTCTATATGGAATATCAATTTTTTTATTATAGAAAAGTTTAGATAAGTTGAATTCTAGACACTTAAAAAAACAAGTCTAAGACCTTATACTTATATATGCACTTATAAATTATTTACCAACAAGTTACATGAAATATCAGTTATATCATGAAAAAATAAAAGTGAATATGAAATTCATTTGCTTGTAACTTTCACCTGTGCGGGTACGTTGCATTCTAGTTTACTTGTAGCTTTACCATCTTGTTCCTTACCTTAGTTAGGGCTTTTTGGCACAAATTGTGTTAGGTTGGTTAGCGGTTACAATTCTTTAATAAATTCATTTGGCTTGAAAGAAACGTGAAATTGGAAAAAACTTAACCTGCGTTGTGTCAATATAAAATAGTAGAAATGAATTGCTTTTAAGTAAACAATTGACATGACTTTGAAGACGCGTTGTGTTTTAGCTTTGTTTTTTCCCTCCACTTGTTAGATTTAAGCAACTTTTTTAAATCTTTGTAGTAAACGTACTCTTACTCTTTTTTATATGCAATTACATTATGCATACGTGTGTTGGATATGTGATATATAGTGATAAGTAAATTAATGAAATGTGCCTAGAAAAGCAAGCAATAATTCATACAGGAAATTAAGGAGAGAGAAGCATATAGAGAGAGAGTCACAGGCAATGCTTCAACCGCACAAGGCTTTCCTCGCTCTACTCTTTATCAAACTTTGATAGCCATAAGTAAGTAGTAACGTGAGCAATGAGAAGTATTCATGATATATATATATATATATATATATATATATATATATATGAATGACACCGAAATCTTGTGCCTTAAGACACATACAAATGTTACAGTCAGACACAATATTCCACATGCTTTAGTGCCTAAATTATTTATTGATTTATAAAATAACTGTTGAAAGAATACTAGGTTAATTACTCTAGTGTCCAAAGGTTTCTCGTTGAAAGAATATAAGAAGAGATGTTTCTGAAATTAAATCCATGACCAATCGGTCACGAAGACACAACTTTACAAGATTCATCTTCAATTGTTGAAATAATAATCAAATAAAATATGTCGTAATTATAAATAAAATACATGTCACAAAACATTAAGACTAAACAAAAGGCCAGGAAACAGATATTTGGATAAATAACTTAATTAAGATTTTATCCAACAAGTATAATTCTTTTATAACTGCAGATAAATAATGTTGGATATAAACTACTATAATTTCCATAAACTTTTTTAAAGAGTTTATTGAAATAAGTTAAAAACAACTTATAGACATCACATAAACTATTTTTATATGCTCTTACATATACTTACGCAAGTGTTTATTTTAAAAGTAAATACACTTTTTCAAACAGTAAAAACATAAACAAGAGAAAGGGCTAAAGAGGACACCACCTGCATATCAAAAGCAAGCCAAGAATGCAAACAGAAGAACCATCTTTGGTGGGAAGATTTCAGGGGCAAGAAGAGAAGTGTTTCGTGATATTGGCACGGCTCAATGAAAAAACAGGACCCAATAACATTTTGAGCATTGCTTTCTTATTGAACCGGACCAATATCCCGTTGAACCGGTCCCCTCTACCTCTCATTTCCACCAAGCTTGCCTTTAAACTTCTTTATATACATCTACTGCAAAAACAACCACAAATAAAGCATCAACATAAATAAATAAAAACAAAAAAAAATCAAACCACAATTGATAACAAAATTCAAAAGGGGCCCTATATGTTTTTCACTTGTGGGTAGGGGAGAGTACTACTAATAACAACAACAATAATGTAACATACCATAACCTAACATAACATTCATATAAATAAGCCTTGGTTTAATTAAATGAGTTGAAGAGAAAACCAGGAAGGGACTGACAGTGATCTATGAATGGAGAAGAAATTAACAACACCATATAGGGTTGGACATGTTCAATGTTCATGTACAAAACACACAGAGAGAGAGAGAGAGAGAGAGAGAAATAAAAGATAGACGTACTCTGAATATTACTAAGTCTCCAAAGAGTTTTAAAGAAGGTAGTGCCCAACATGAGACCACGAAATATGGGTATTGGTGGTGTGGCATTGAAGGAGTTGCATTAAATTCTCAACCACCTTGGCACTGAGGAAGGTTGGAATATCAATTTAAGGAGGTACGTACAGGAATCGTGAAAAGGCTCAGAGAGGAGACAAATCTACTGTGACTTTTAAATGTGGTGCATTTATGGGGGTTATGGTGTGAGTGGAAGGGAGAGGGGGATGTTGGTTCAGTTCAATCAGCATTTATGAATCAAACAGTGAAAAAGAACAACCTTTGCTTTTGTGTGTTTAGGCCCTTTGTTGTTGGTGTTGTGTACTCATAGCCATCATCATACCAATGCAAGCCTCTCATGAGGCACTTCGTAGGTTCAGTGATTCCCTCTATATAAAATTTAATTGATGATGATGATGCAGCAACAGCATCATCTGTGTATTAATATATGCATGGTTTTCTTCTCACATGGTTAAGATGCATGCCTCTCCGATTCTTTGCTAGAAATATGGGGAAAATGATGATTAAGAAGTGGACATGTGAACTAGGCGTGCCAAAACTGGCTAAGCAGTAATATGGTCTTTTTGGTTCCAAGTTTCCCTTTGGTAACGTAATGTTAGTTTTAAATTGGGAAATATTTATGACCTAACCAAATGATGTAACATGCTCTTTCTGGAAGATCATTTTCTACGTAAGATATCCAAGAATCAGTATTTATATGAAGAAATGATATATGGACTCATTTATATTAAATCTAATAGTGTAAACCTAGAGAGCAAGAGATTGATGAAAAGGCAATATAAAAGTAAGTTTTAATTACCCTTTTGCCCTATATTTGCAACAATTTTCCATTGCAGGCTTTATAGTTATAATTTTTTAACTTTTGATCATCGATGCCTAAAATTGTCTAACATTGTTACAAAAACTAAAAATAGAAAATTTTAACTTTTTAACAGTTTTAAATGTTTTGGATGTGGTGACTAAAATAATTACAGTTAAAAATTATAATTATAAGGACTAAAATAAAAAAAATTAAAAGAAAAAATTGTTGTAATTATAATTAAGGACCAAAAGGATAATTAAGTCTAAAAGTAATAAGTAGGGGGCCTAAGGATGAAGTGCTTTTATGTTTAAGCTTTTTTATATATAAAAAAAATCATATTTTTTAAAATCAAATTCTATCTATTTTTTAAAAATGTTTTTTTTAATATTGTATGTAAGAAAAAGACACGGAGAATATATATATATATATATATATATATATATATATATATATTTTGTTTGTGTTAAATTTTGTTAAAATTGAACAAAATTAAACAAGATAATCAAATGATTCATATTTTAGAATATTTTGAAATGTTTATATTATGTCGATTTTAATCTATACGAATAAGATAAAAAATGATTTTGGATTAATATAAAATTTTATATGAAAGAAATTTTCAATCCAATGATAATTTTTAAGAAAATATTATTCAATTTAAAGTTATATAACAATGTAATAGTTGTTAAAATTACACTAATATAATTTGATCTTTTCTCTTTATATATATTAAATTCAAAGCAAAAAAAATTCTCAAAATTTTCTTGTAGGCCTAAGTGAGTGTTGAGTCAGTTTTGATAATAAGTTATATATATGATGTAATTAGAAAAAAAGAAATAAAAAGTATATGTATAATTGCCCATATATTATTATACTAAAATTATATAGATGTGGAAGAATTCGTAATTTCTATATTTGATGAGTAATTAATTATAGAAAAACATTTTAATATTTTTTTTAACAATAGAAAACATTATTTTAAAATAACCTAATGTAAACATGTCCTAGTATCAAAACAAAAGAAGAATGTTTCAAATAAACATGAGATTATGTAAAAGTGTAAACATGATAATTGTATATAAATAAATGGCCGCACTTGTGTAGTTAGAGGACAGAGAGTTACACATATTTTTCATAATCACCTTGGTCCTTTTGAAAATTCTAAAAAGAGCACAGATGCTTATAGAAAGCTAGTTTTTTCAATGAGGAATCTTGGAGTAAATTTTAGCCAATGTTTGTTTAATTTTAGTAATAGCACTATCCCAAACAAAAATAAGTAACGGTGTCCAATCGTTTTAGTTTTTTTTAGAGGGAACGGTGTCCAATTGTTGATTTTGCTTACAAATGATTATACGTAAAATGTGTCAGCTTACGGGAAAGAAATATTTTTTATTCACTACTTGAGATAATTAAACTAAAATAGCTTGCACCAATTGATTTGTGGAAAAGAATCGACCTTGTTAATATACATTTTTAAAAGCACAAATATTTTTCATCAAAGACAATTTATTTAAATCGGATAAAACTATTATAGATAATAAATTTTTTTCTGAATTTTTAACATATTCAAATACAAAATTATTAATTCAACTGAAACAATCTTACATCAATTAATTTAGGTGTTTAATGATAACTTGTAAATATATTTACGTTTACTTAAGAATATAAATAGAACGAGAATAGGAAAATCTTAGTATTACTTAGTCTAAGACCTTTTAAAAGCCAATGTAATTGAGGGAAACTTATGTTTTAAGTTACTGAAAATGTTTTAAAAATCTTACAGGAGAGTATATTAAATATTATTACTATTTAATTTTTATATTATTTTAAAATTATATATTTATTATTAATCTATTTCAAAAAGTCATTTTTTGTTAGCCTAAATGTTTAGGCCCCGAACATACAAAATAATAATTATTTTAGCCTTGTTGCTTAATGATAGTAATAACACTACTTTTCCCTCCTCCTCCACCCCCATTGTAACTGGGTCCAATTTTTTATTATTCATAAAAATTTAACTCAATTATAAAAGAATTTATCACAACTAACGCACTACTTAACTCGTTGAGCTTTTCGATTTTGTCTATGAATGATTGTTAAGAATGAGGGTAAGAGTAAAATGGATATGAATTGCTAGGTTCGGTTATTACAAGTCATTAATATCCTTTTATTTTGTAAAAAAAAATAAAAAATCACAAACCATTTACTCCCTTTGTCCTAAATTATCTGATGGCTAAGCTTTAATTTTTCACACTAGAAAAGCAACTATTTGAAGAAAATAACATTTATCAGTAGATAATTTTACTAAAATATTGTCATTCGTTTTATTACTTTCAATAATTATATTATTAAATCTTTTAAGATAACTCTAGTCATTAGATGATAAGATTGAAAAAATATTTTAATATCTCATTGAAAACTGAGAACATCAATAAATATGTTTTTTTTTTCAATGTAAAATCAATTTAGAACGAACGGAGTATTCATTTGTTAAAAAAGTGTAGTAACAATAACTTTTAGTAAATGTAAAAAAAGATTATCAATTTAACAAGAGAGAGAATTTAGAGGAAAGGGAAAATACAAGATATTAAAATAGATGTTAAGAAAATTTTATTCATGGAAGAAAAGGGGGTCTTAGTAACATATACGTAACCTAGTTTTACCTTTGGTGGGTCTTCCTTTCATTTATTTCACACGCGTCTTCATATAATCACGAGGAGAGGATTTAGTATTTGAGTGACTTTGTGGAGGGAAAGTTATTTCGACTTTTCCTCTTTTAGGTTATTAGATCAATTTTATGGTTCAATTTTTGTCTCTTGGCCTGTGAATTGCTTGTTACTTATACAATAAAAATGAAGGATGAAGTAAAGGTATAAAAATCCTATTTTAATTTTTAAAACTTTATATAAAAACAATGAAATAAGATTTTATATCTTTTTACAATTACTTATATAAATTATTATAAATAAGAAAATAAAATATAACATTTTCATAATAATGATTGGAATGAAAACAAAGATATTTTTTAAATCAAATAGTTTTTATATAATGATTACTAATTACTTCAAAATACTTTTCTTATAAAATGTTTTTTAAGGTTGATCTAAATTATATATATATATATATATATATGATCAAATTACATTAGTTACTTAAATAACTATTATATAATTCTATATTTCCTTTCACATGTAAAATTTTATATGAATCTAAAATTATTTACTATACATATAAGAAATATTGCATTACTAATTCAAAGATAAAAAAGTATTATACAACTAATTAATGTAAGATATGTGGGAAAATTAGAATTGTAAAATTGATCTAATGAGGGGAAGACTTTCCCTCTGCAAAGTCACTTATCCTCTCGCATAATTATGGTAACTGAACAGCAGCTACAAGGACAATACACAGTATACGCTTCAAACTTTGGATCCATATATACTACACATACATAATGTTAGCAGGTAGACACAAGCATGTGAGAATGACTACACTACACCATTAAATAGTGCTGCGACCTCTTGATGAGAATGCAAGCACGTGAATCAGAGGGGAATAAAATTCACCAAATTTAAATCTGCCATGACAAAGTAGCTCTAGTGACAAGGCAATGAGCATCTTTTTTGTAATTAAACCCTTCCCCTTTTGACATTGCCAAGCATCTTAAAGATTTGTTAAGACTCCAACACAAATTATCTTACTGTTTAAAAGTTATACGCATTTAAGGAATTTTGCTGAAGTAGTTACTTAATTCTTTAGTTGTAAGTTTCCAAGCACAACTCCAAAAAGTGTTTTTTTTTAATTAGATGATTTAATTGCATTTTTTTACCATAATTTTTTTAAAATTTTTAACAAATTTTATCCCTAATAAATTAACTTGACACATTTTACTTCATACTTGCAAAGAAATTTGTGAAATTTATCTTTTCTCGTTTTACTTATAATATAATTGTATTTTATTCTATTGTTTTAAGCAAATTTTGTACCCAAAGTTTTCAAAAAATTTATTCTTATATTTTTGATAATTTTTTAGCATAAAATTCATCAAAAATTAAAAATTAAGGATAAAAAATGAAATTAAACTTAAAATTTATCACCTCTTTCTAATGATGTATTATATGAGGGATTGAACAAATTCAATTTTTTTCACAAATTTAACATATATTATTAATCGAGTTATACTTTATTGAATAAAAAATAAATTATAGTGTGAGCTGAGATATATTGGTGGGGACAAGCGTACTGCCATAGGGTTTGAGGTGTAAGATTTTACTTTCATGGTCAATTTAATTATGAAGGACTGACCATACGAAAAATGAAATGAAGGAAAAAAAATCCACCAATTGGCTACACTTGCAATGGCATGGTAAATTTAATGCTTCCGAGATTCGATTAGGGTCCAGCATTAGCAGTACAAGAATAAAAATATTAACAACATAGAATTTTGAATACATTTTATTATATTATTAATTAACAAAAAAAATTATGAGTATCATAGAGAGTCTCTATCGTAATGTTATAATTTTAAAAATAAATAATTGTAATAAAAAGTTTGTTAAAGCTAAAAATAATGTGTTTGGTCATATATTGTTAGTATATTTTTTTTTTTAATAATTCTGAGTCTGATCCAACCTTCGTACGCGTGGCACGTTGAGACAAACATGGACTTCGATACACTGTGGTTCTTTACCAGACTCTTGCCAAACCTTGGGCTCAGAACTCAAAGTTAATAACTGTACTGGTTGACCTAAAATAAATCAATGTATGGTCTTTTTGAATTTTCTAATTCGATTCCAAAGTTACAATAAATCAATAGAAACGTTTCATTTCATTTTTTAGTAATAAAAAAATAAAAAATAGTGTTCCAACCCGTCCCTAAAAAAATACATCATTGATGATTAAATAAACAAAACATTGTTAAAAACTAAAAAAAGAATTTCTCAAAAAAAAAAACTAAAAAAGGAATTACCAATTGTTTGCCAATTTTTGACTTCGAATTACTCTCTTATTAGTCTATGTTTACCAATCAAAACATAGTCTAAGTGGGCATTTGTTTGCAATAAAAACTTTAAAAACTCAAATTAAATTTAATAGTATTTAAAGATACTAAAAATATTTGGAAAATCAAATTTGTAACTACTTTAGATAAGGAAGCAACAAAAATTTGAAAACCAATCCTTATCAGAAAAAAAAAAACCCAAATTTATGTTCTATCTAGTTTATGAAATTAGATTTCTTGCGATAACTGGGTTACAAATTTGGCCTGTTAAGTGAATTAAACCATTATTTTAGTTATTCATTTTAAGTATAACGTATTGATTAAAATATGATTAGTTTAATATTAATAAGAGGATGATTATCATTAATGATTGTGTGTCAAAATTTGTGACTGCCGCATATTCAGGTCCCTATCTTATTTGTATTTTGAAAGAAAAAACTGAAAATCTACCAAAATCGTTGTGTGGAAAATATTTTTAATTTATTCACGTATTTTATTTTGTTAAATCTTAATCATATCTTAATTGTGCAACAAGAGAGTTAAGAAACGGTGTCGTTGAGAGGAGTTTTTAATTTTTTGTGAATATTGAGCAGAGACATTGGCACACGAATGAGTATAATAGATTTTCCTAATTCCTTTGCTTACAGGGAACTTCCTCGATTCTCTTCTCTTATCTCAATCACAATTTCTCTCTCTTTTCTCTCTTCTGGTACGCAATATCGTTTTCCATTGCAATTCTTTTTCTGTTCATCAATTTATCGCTACCTTCGTAGCAAACCCTAATTTCGTATTTTGCCTTCCTTTTTTTTTCTTTTAACCTTTGTTCTCTGCTGCAGAATTATTGTCATGGCTAAGAGCTCATTCAAGATGGAACACCCACTTGGTTCGTTTTTTTCTCTTTATTTTTGTTTTAACCATTTCTGCATGCTATAGTGCATTTTTAATTAGGAATTAAAGTTGATGCTTGTAATTCTCGGATAATACTCGAGGGCATTTGAATTTTCATGCATCGGCTATGTAATTTCGCATTTGTGGTTTAATTGGGGCTGTGAAATTTTTATTTTTGAGTCTCATTATGTGTCATCCCTGGAAAATTGAACTTTTTTTTTTTACTGAATTAGTAAATTTGTATTTTCGGCTTTTTTTTTCTTTTTTCTTTTATTTAGCTTAGCGTGAAAAATGACCTATGCTATATTACTTAAATATGCACTTTCCTTGCATTTGTTAATTCAGGCTTCGGATGTGTGTTTTACTTTTGGTTTCCACATGATATGATGTGATGATATGTTACTTTACTTCATATGAATTGGGCTGGTTGTTATTAGTGAGCCATGCCTTTTTAATTTCATCTTTAAACTCATGGCGATCTGTTATTTTTGTCTTGGTGAAGAAAAAACTCTATGAACTAAACATCATTAGTGATGTAAAAACTTGCATTTGTTTTGCTCCTTTGTTTTCTAATCTGTGCAAACATTTCATGCCAGAGAGGAGGCAGGCTGAAGCATCTCGGATAAGGGAGAAGTATCCCGAAAGAATTCCAGTAAGATCTTATTTTCTGCTGTTTGCATATATCATTAATTCATTATATTCTCATTTTTTTGCTGATTAATTTGGTTGATGTTTCCATGTAGGTAATTGTTGAAAGGGCAGAGAAGAGTGATGTTCCTGAAATTGATAAGAAAAAGTTAGTTTCTTCTGTTCTTTGGAAAGTGCAATTGTTAATATTGGCACAGTTTATTTACTCCGAGTATTAGTGTTAGTACTTTTTGAATGTCGGATTGCTTTTACTTTAAATTTTGTAAAGTATATTTTATACACTATATATACACTCTTATTTTGTTTGGGTATGGATTGAAGCTATATATACTTTCTATATTGAAGTCTTATACGTATTGTAAACTGTAAGAGGTTTGGATGATTCCTGACTCTCACTTAATATCATCTCACCCCTCCAAAATTGAAGGAAAAAAAAAATGGCTGTGAAAAAATGTTGTTCCAAACTTAGAAGAATGAATAACCTGGCTGGAGCATCGATCTTGCATGAGTATGAGTGTGTTTGATGTGGTCTATGTTTTCATATGCCTTTGTTAACTGTAATAAATGCTTCAAATTCTTACTCCATGGAGAACATTGACAATCATTTGAATGTTCGAGTGAATACATGCCATCTTGTTTCATCTCTTTTCTTTCCTCTTTATTTATGGTTTGTATTATTGTTCTTTTTTGGATGAATGTAGGTATCTGGTCCCTGCTGATTTGACTGTTGGCCAGTTTGTGTATGTGGTGCGGAAGAGAATCAAGCTGAGTCCCGAGAAGGCCATCTTCATTTTTGTTAAGAATATTTTGCCACCAACTGGTAATATATATGGATTTTGTGGGTGTGTATGTGGAATATTATGGTTCTTATGGTTAATTTTGTGAAGTGAGCTGTGATTTTCTGTTTATGCAGCGGCAATGATGTCTGCAATTTATGAGGAAAACAAGGATGAAGATGGATTTCTATACATGACTTACAGTGGAGAGAACACATTTGGGCTTGTGTTCTGAAATAATCCGTGACTGGTAAACCATCTGAATAGTACTTCCTAAAATTGACCAATGTGAAGAAGTCAGCTTAATTGTAAATTCTCTGGTTTGATGCTTTTATGTAAAGTTTATTATGTCTACTGAAACTTATTTGAAAATTGTCGTGTTTCTATCAGTTCTAAATTGCATAAGTTTAAGGGTATGTTCTTTGTTCACACCGTTGATCCCTGACCTGCATGTCCGATTGGTGTCATACAATTTGTAGTTTACATAATAAAGGAATAAAATCTCGTCTGTGTTCAAACAAAATGGAAGAGAAACAGAAACAGAAACAGAGTGCTACCCACACTTTTTTTAACAATGGTGATAGTGGGCCTAGAACAAATAATCTTGTATATAACTAATATTGAGTTACATGATTTAACCTAATTTCATATTTTTCCTTATTTAATGTGTTACATGATTTTATGATTTTTAATATAATTAATAATGAAGGGTTTGAGAGGATGTTTATTTGACTAATGTAACTCATAAAATTATAACAGAGGAAATATTGTATGTGCTGAGAGTGTAATTGAATTTTACACTGATTTTAGTAGAGTAAGACAATCTTATACCATTTTTTTTTTTTTGAGAGGACTTTATGCCATTATTTGATCACAATGGAATGTTTGTTAAACATAATAATTCTTTTATACTTTTTAGGTCACATTGACAGAACTAATTTACCAAATTTTGTGATCCTCTGCTTAAATTCTTTCTTTTCTTATGAAATAATTAAGATGGGAGTCTGCCTTCTACTGTTGGAGCCAACACAACTGGATGAATGCACTTCTATGGTGAATAGTCTTTACAGCACTGAAGAAGTATTTATTCTTGAATTTTAGTATCATAATTTACATAATTTCTAAATTCAGCAAATATTTTTGAAACGTGTTACTGTGTTAATCATTGACCCAACGATTAGTGTCTTTTTATTACCATGACTTTTGTTCAAAATATTTATCGGCTTTGTTGATTAATAATTGTCAAAAATTGATTGAGGAGTCAATCGTTTCAATCATATTTTTTTTCATTTATAAAATTCAAATCTAAGATCTTGGTTAAAGAAATTAAGTCTAATATCATTTCAATCATATTTTTTTCATTTATAAAATTCGAATCTAAGATCTTGATTAAAGAAATTAAGTTTAATATCATTTGGATTATAACCTGATGAAATCCAACAATAAGTATTATAAAAAAAATATTATTTAATGTTATCTTTATTTCTATACCAAGAGAAGAGAGACACCCTTTGTCTCTTTAAGTCTAAAATAAAAGAATTAAAAAAGATTTAAAATCTACAAATAAATAAATAATAAGAGTAAGAATAGAAAGTAACTAACTAAAAAGTAATGTCACAGTTGTTAAAAAGAAAACATCAGAACTTGAAGTTTAAAAACTCATGGAGCATAAAATCATTTGAAAAATGTGAGCACCAAGATAAGATATTCTCTTTATTATTAGTGTAGATAATATCAAATACTTGATTTACTTTATTTGATATCATTAAGGCTGATTCCTGTCCAGAGTTCCATCCTTATGCATATTTGCTTCTCCAAGCTACCATAGAAATCAAAATATTTCTACTAGTTATGTTGATGGGGATTGTAATAGAGCTGCCTACTTTCTTGCAAGATGAGGGTCACGGCATGATTCTTTTCTGGTTATTTGGGATTCTCCTTCTCCCTCCCCGTCAAACTATTCTTGAGCATGATAGATTAGGGTGAGTTGTGTTTTTATTTTTCCAATGAATGAAAAAACATCAAGATCAATCAAAATAGTTAAATTAGTTTATTTCAATTAGTCATGAATTTAAACTTTATTTAAAAAATGCCGAGATTTTATTAGTTTTAGTAGTGGTCAAATATCATGACATTAACCATAATTTAAGGAATAATTTTTCAACCAACGAGTCTCAGTTATATTGTTAATAACTCAATAAATACTTCTTGAAAGTTTATTTTCCTATATACCAAGTTTGATAATTTTTAGTGTTTTTTAAAATTATTAATCAGTATTTTTCTTAATGACAAATTTTCTTTATCTTTTTTTAAATTTTAGTTAATTATACTCTTAATATCTTTTATTTTTTCCATTTTTCTATTTTTTTCAGTTATGCTCTCAATTTTTATTTTTATTTATATTAATTTTTTTTTTCTCTAATGATATCTCAGCTGATCTATAGTTGCATCTAACTATTTATATTTGGATTAAAGTTTATTATTTTGGGATTGGATATTTATTTAGTCTTGTTTTCTTTTAAAAGTAATGTCATTATTAAATGCTCTTTTAAATTAGTTATGAGTACTTTTTTTTATAATATTGTGTATTTTAAGGTTTATTTTGTTTTAAAAAGAATGAAATAAAAGCCAAAAACTAACCCAACTCAAATTTATTCTGATTGGATTGAAATGGATTTGAATTTTAACATTGATTGGATGAAGAAAAAAAAATTGTTGGATAAGTTTTCTGTTTAAAACTGTTTGAATTCAGTATACGAATAGCTAACAAACTTAATCCTATCATCGATGTGTTACTTCATAGTTGGCGAATTAAGCTTATGTTTGATTTTGCGTTTGAGATTCTTTAACGTGCCTACGCTTGATTTTGCGTTTGGGTCTCTTTAACTAACAAGTGTAAAATACATGAAACTATAACAAATTGCTTTGACTCGCATTTGGAAATTTGACACGAAAACGTAGAAAGCAACACCAAACTAAATACGCTTTAAGTTATTTTTAAAATTTTGAGCAACTTCTATTAAAACAGTTTTTTTAAAAAAATTAAAATAATATATCTTTATATTGAAATATAAAAAAAAAATTGTTAGTTTATTTGTGTTCAATTAAATTAAAAAAATCTAATATTTAAGCTGATTTGACATTGATTTCGTTTAAGTGACACAAAAAACCAACCTATCCAACCCTATTTGTACCTTTTAGTTTCCAATTGTTTCAAATGCAAATATAGGTTGTGTAAAAAGCAAAATAATGTTATATTCATTTATCATAATTTAAATTTAAATATTTGTCTAAATTAATTTAATTACAAAATATAGATTTTACAATATAACATTTGTAAAACGTCACCCTGCAGTCGGCACAAATGGTGTAAACTGTAAAATTTGTTCACCGAGAGCAGTAACAGAAAGATAGATATGGAGGGTAAAAATTTATAACATGATTAACATCCAACATTTTTCTATAAAAAATGTAAAAATATAAAAATAACAAGTTAATCTGGACTGTTGTACTAGAAAGAAAAACCAAAGCATAATACTGTAATAATAATTTAAGAAACAAGCAAAACACTTTTACTAGAGCATCATCATGTATGTATTATTTACCAAAGCTATTGAAATGAAACTGTCTGTCCAAGAAGCAAGCAAGTGAGTGAGTTTTCACTTGGAAGTCCTTTTCTGGTACTGATTCTTGACCCATTTGAGGCCAGCAGAGGTTCCACTCTTCACCTTCTGGGCACCCACAACTGCTGCAGTTTTGGCCTTGTCCATCCCAGCTGATGCCACAGCCTTTGCATCTGCCATCTTCTTGCTGCTCCCACTCTTCTTCATCTTCGTCTTCTCCTCTTCCTCCTCCTCATAGTGGTCACTGGCAAACCCTCCACTTCCCCATTGGTCAGACCAACTTGGTGCCTTGCTCCCCATAGTCTAGCTTTCAAAAAAAATTCAATACACATTATTGATTGTAAATCAAGTGAATGTTTGGTTTCACGTTGTTGAACCATTCAAGATCACAATGAAATATCAGTTACCATCATGTTAGGTAAATGTTTACATGTTTGGTGTCACATTGAAGAATTGACTCTTCTTTTTTTGCCTTTTGGTGCTGCTGGGTTAGAGACTAATCTTGATTGGAGTATGTGGCTATCACTCCTCGGGTTGGCCCAAAGGAATTTTGCACATACCTAAAAATTGAACATGGGTTCTCTCACTAAATAGATCATTTCGAGTGAGATCTTACATCACTGTGTCAATCCATTCCATTGGGTTTGAAAAATTGAATCTAGATCTAAAATTGATTTTTGAGTTAAAATAACTTTGGATAACTTTTGTGTTAAATAACAAAATTTATATCGAATTTTCCTCTTAACTTCTTTCAAGAATAAAAAACGCCTAAACCTAACTCACTTCCTTTCAAAAAATCAAAATCAATTCAAACCAGAATCAATTTCACAAACACTCGCCCAATCAGATACTGAATCTAATCAGCAATCAGAGTTCAGAGACTATAGACACAACATAATATGGTGGCAAATTGAAAAAGAAATTAAGAGACAAATATTAAAGGACAAAAAAAATTGCATTTAATCTAATCTAAGTCGCACGCGGTCAAATTAATGGCAAGTACACTCGCGTTAAAGTCGATTGTGACAGATAATCGATACAATTATTCAAATGAAAAGAAAAAAAAAAAAAGGAGGTTATGAATTGGTCAGAAGATTTAAACCAATTTATATCAATTTTCCTTTCAATAAGATCTCTGAACGAATTCAAACCAAAGTTTGAAGAGCTTATAAACCAAAATTCACTCGTTCGCCCAATAAAGACTAGATTACAGATAGATCAAGTTATGAATCAAAATAATAAAAGACACCCAGAAATTTTATTGGTTAGAGAGAATTGTTGAGGAATTTATGTGTGAACGAATTATAGGTTAAACGAGTTTTCTGTTTTTCAATTTATCTCATGCATGTACATATCAAGATACAGAAAGACCGTATTAATTAAAGGACTAGAATCAGAGAGAGAGAGAGAGAGAGAGAGAAAGAATGTACCTTTGTAATTGGTTGGTGAGAAAGGAAGAGATGGCGATTTGAAGAAGGCAGAGTATGGAACAGCGGTGGTGGGGTCGAATCGAATGGGAAACCCTTTTGTTTTGTTTTGATGCAGTGGCCAACTCAGGTGAATTACACGCTTTTATACCAAAGCCTTTCACTTTTACTCTCATCGGTTTATTCACTCTTCACTTCTGTTTCTACTTTCTTCTTCTCTCTAAGTACAGCTTTGGTCTGCGGCCAAGTCAGTTGACTGTTTTTTTTTTTTTATATACATTTTGCTTGTTTTGGTTTGTTTTTTTTCTAAATTAGGTGATATTATCCACTACATGTAAAGGTTAAATAAAGTAATAAATAAACGATTTTTAGATGGATCAAATCATATATTGTTATATACTAGTGCTCTCCTTTCTTGTTATAATACTTAATTTCCTAGTTCATCAATATAAAGAAAAATAATAAATTTAATTGATGATGATAAATTTATATATATTTTAAATTATTCCATTAATTAATATTTTTATTTTTTTATTATTTATTAATGCATTCTCTCTTTTCTTTAAATTATATGTATTTATAATATAAAAATAATTAAGAAACATTATATATTTAGTTTTATAAAAAAATCATCATTTTAAATTTATGTCTTATAAGTAGGAAAAAAATAAATGAGAGAGTATAAGTTATTGACTTGTATAATACTCTCGTGTCTTTAATTAAAGATACTTTTAACAAGATTACACATATCAGTAAAATTAAATAAATTAGTTAGTTTAATTGGATTTTTTTTAAATATTACTGATATCTATCAATTTTATTCTTGTTTATAACTATTAACTTGTTATGTGATGTGAAAACACATTATGTATTACTGTAAAAAAAAACACATACACCTAGAATATTTAATAATAACAAATAATGAAAAAAATTAAATGCTTCACAAAAATTATAAAATACCTTATAAAAAAGACAAATTATTTTGTTAGAAAAATAAATAAATATTAATATAGGTACAAGGGATACTCAAATCAATTTATGTGTGTGTTTTATTTTTTTTTTAAAAATGATACACATAATTATTATGATGAGCAATAAAATTACAACAATATCGTATTAATTAATCCACATATTCAATGTAAAAAACACATGTGATTAAACTCTAAAGAAAAAACTTAAATAAAATTTGTGTTCCAATAAAATGTATGAGTTTTGATTTTGGCTTCTGCAAAAGATATTCTTTATTTTTTATCCTTTGAAATTTAAAATCACTATTTTTTATCACGTGAAATGAGTGAATTTTTATTTTGGTCTTAAAAAAAATCTTTTGATTTTTATCTTTCAAATCTAAAATTACTATATTTAGTCCTTAACATTCATTTTAAAGTAAATAAATATCATTCATTCTTTTGTAAAAAAAAAAAAACATTCATTCTAGGAATTTGAATTTATTTCTTTTTGAAAATGCTACATGTTAACATAGTAGAATAATACTATAAACGCTAGTAGATGTTAGTTGAGATGATTACATGATGTCTTTTTTTTTTTTTTTACAACTAAAGATTTAGGTGAGTTGAATATTGGAGACTCATCATCATGAATTAACAAATATCAAATAATAGCTAGATAAAAACAATAATTTCATGTTTTTGTAAATTTTATCCCATAATTTATCTAAATTCATGAATTTTGGCTTAATTACATGATTAGCACGACATTTTCCTTTTATTACATTAATAACATTTTACACTTTTCTCTAAAAAAAGAACGTTTTACACTTCTAATTCATATTAAATATTTGTTCCTCACATTTTTTTTTGTACTTTTTAAGAGCTAGAGGTTTTT
The DNA here is from genome assembly GCF_004193775.1 of Glycine soja. Lineage (NCBI taxonomy): Eukaryota > Viridiplantae > Streptophyta > Magnoliopsida > Fabales > Fabaceae > Glycine > Glycine soja. The sequence goes on from NC_041007.1 coordinate 46,920,629, forward strand.
AGACCCATATAAATCCAATTATATGTGAAAAAATGACTGAATTGTAATTAGTTTTGCTTATTATATAGTGGATGCATATGATATGACTGAATGTGTATCTTAACCAACACTCAACTCAACACATACAGCATTCCACACAACCCCAATATCTATGATCCTTGTCTTTTTCTTCTTTCAATTCTTCCAAATATCATCAAGAACTCAATCAACAAACCCATTATTCAATCACAAACCTTCGACAAAACGAATTCGTTTCTTCTTATTTCACAAATTCACACACCGCAATTCATTTTTGTTTCCCAATGAGAAAGACTACATGTTTTGACAATTCGGGTTTTGTATTATTATCCCATTTTTCTCCTTATGGCTATTCTGCGTTCAACTAGTGTTTTTTTTTTTCTAGTCATATGATTATCATTCTGGCAGCTATGGCCAGTATTTAATGGTGACAGATCTCTAGATGCCGGTGGTGTGGAATTTTCTTAAGGAAATTCAACATTCGACAACACATGCACACACACAAGATCAAATATATGAAAGTTTCACAAAAAAATTAAATATATGAAAGAATAAAATAAGTTATATACTTTGAAGTAAGAAAGAAAGGGAGGAATAGGTTGTAGATTCGAGTTATCCATTAAGAAAAACTAACATATTAACAATTAACATTTGTCGATAAAAAAGCATTGATCCCTACAAATTTCACAATCAATCCTTAGCATTGAGGCCTACAAACTGTTAACACCGTTGAGTAATTCCTTTGTCCTAAGCACTAAGCACTATATGCATTTAGCATCTTCTTGTTTCAGCAGGTAAAGTATCACAAGATATTGTCTCCACTTTATCATCTGAAATCCTGTCAAATAGGGAAAATCAGGTTTGGAGCCATTCCAAATCTCCTAGATGCCTGAATTGAGTTAATTAGTAACTTTCACGAACTCAGTAATCCTAGTGACATATCGGGAACGTCCCATGAGTTAAGAATTCAGCAGTTCAAAATGATTTAAGGATTTAGAAAATGGAGTTTGCTGGAATGTAAAAACCTTTCAAGCCCTTGTATTCATTACTGACTATTTTTTCTGGGCTAATTACTCTAACCTCCCTATAAATTAGTGCTTACTATTCTTGACCATTTTTTTCTGGGCTAATTACTCTAATTTACCCCAAGTATGAACAACCCCATCACACTTCATTGGTGCAATTAATACTAGCACCCAATCATTTTAAAGTAAAGTACGTAAGAGAATTGCACCAATCAGGTGTGATGGGTTGTTTAACTCTTTTTTACTTGGAGTAAGTTAGACAGTCCACCTGATACCAATAGACACTTAAAAGAGAGAGAAAAAAGAACCAATAATGAGACATGTAAGATAATGAGACAAGAAAAAAGAAATAAAGAGAAATATTGAGTATTTATACTGTTGGGGTGTCCAAAAATATCAGAAACATAAAGCCAGTTCTCTTGTTTGAGAAAAATTCTCTTGCAACCCTTATAGGCTAGTGCTAATCGTGGTAATACTATAATATTGGTTTTGACAAGATGGTGTAAAAATTCGGTCACATGCAAATCTTAGTTTGAATTCTTATATATTTCACTTCCACGTTCCACTTCCTGCTTTTAAGGAGAAAGTTGTTAACCTTTTAGGAACACTTTCTAATTTTCCAGTTTGACACTCTCTTTCCTCCTAGGCTCCTACCATAATCTAAATAAAGATTAATTTCCTCTCTCCACTTTTTACGTTTTCTTCTCCGTTTTCTCCGCTTTATGTCTATGTGAAGGGCCCTCTGATTGGCTAGCTAACCAGAAAAAATTGTAGATGATAGATATTTGCCTTGATGTTTGTTCCTCAGGAAATTGCATACTGATTGTTCATAAAATTAGCAAACAGCAAGACATGTAATGTAGCAAGAGAGTTAACACAATTATGTCAGACAGTTCAATCCTGGACATATATTGGACTCTAATTTTCATGAGCACAGCATTAAATACATTAGAAACGAAAAGAAAACGCATATCATTCCAGAAGATTAAAAAACTAAGCAAGGATTTTGCTCTGTATTCATCATGCTTTATTAAAGCATTGTTGAGTCAATGACATCTCTAGAGGCCGAGAATTCATATCAAATAGTAACCTATATTTGTGCACAAACATAAATTCCAAAGAAAATGCAAAGAGAGAAAATATTAAAATTCATAATCGAAGCTAGTAAGTATCTGTAACTCGTAAATTTATATTCTAGGATCACAAATCCAATCCGGATCAGATCAATGAATTGGTAACAAAGGGGTGCTTCTCACATGACATCCTTGGAGAAAGAAACTTACCTCAATCGTTTAAAATGATCTTGCCTCCTCTAGTACAGATATACCACCGGCTAAGACACTGGTGTGCAACAGCATTGAAGATAAGAATCATGAAGTACTTTTTTTGAAGCCCACTGCTAACTATAGAATTCACAATAATTAATTACAACAAGTCTTTGATAAAATCAAGGTTTAGGGTATCTCGAACAATAAGGAATAACCCCAGAATTATAACAAGCATAATTCCAGAAGACATGATCGTTTGCTCCACTTCCAAAGGAAGCTTTCTCCCACCCCTAGCAGCCTCAATGAGGATCAATGCCAATGTACCTCCATCCAAAGCAGGCAAAGGAAGAAGGTTTATAACCGCAAGGTTAATATTAAGTATCGCAGCAAACTGGAAGAGACCATCAATATTCGACCGCGCCACTTCTGCACCAACAGCAATGATGGCTACAGGACCCGAAACCTTACTAGCTGACTGGGAGAAGTTCAAAAAAGTCTGCTTTAGCCCATCTAAAACATTAGATGCCAGACCCCAAAACTCTTGCCCAGTAAACTCCACAGCCTGCACCAGATTTTTTGGCCTAACCTTAGCTATCTTAACATTAGGGGCTAGCTGAACTCCAATTTTCCCGGTTCCATCAAAATTCTCATCTGGGGTGACCCTTATATCAAAATTCTGCTCCCCCCTTTTAATCTTGAGCAAAACATATCTCTTGGGGTTCCTCTTGATGGCATCAACAACTTCAGAAACAGCACTAGGACCTGGTTTTGGAAACTCACTTCCATTGACCTCAAGGATCACATCCCCAGGAACCAACCCATCTCTTGAAGCAGCTGAAAAAGGTCTGACATCAGGCACAACCACCCCAGGAAACACCTCTTGCTCAGGCAAACCAACAAACAGGACTTGTGCAAAGATAATAACAAATGCAAAAATGATGTTAGCAACAACACCAGCTGAAACCACAATCACCCTATCCAATATTGGTCTGTTCTTAAGCAAATTTTCATCATCAACAGGGATATCACTCTCTGGATCATTATCAGGGAACCCCACAAAGCCACCAAGGGGGAAAGCCCTGATGGAATATTCAACATTTTTGGCGTTAAACTTTGCTAAAACTGGACCAAAACCAACAGCAAACTTACTCACATGGATTCCTTGGAGAGAAGCAGCAAGGAAGTGGCCACTCTCATGCACAACAATGATTGCTGTCAACACTGCAGCAGCCTCAAGCACAGACTGAGGCCCTTCAAAGTTTCCATAATCAAAACCAGCAATAGACCAAGTCCTGAAATCCAACCTGTTCCTGTTTTTACCGTGCAAAAATTGATTCTTGTTGCAAGTGAAGTTCACACTTGTTGGGGAAAGGAGTGGTTTTGGGAAGTGGGTTTTGAGTCTCAACCATGGTTCTGAAATGGGTGACTTTGAATTTGCCAATCTGATTATGGAACTGGAATGTAAAGGTGGAGAGGGAGAGGGAGAGAGATTTACGACCATGGCTTCTGAGGAGAAGGGTGGACAACATAGAAAGTGGAATTGGATAATTCGTTTTGTTATTTAATTTAATATATAATTTTTTTTCTTGTTTTGGACCTGTGGAGGAGAAGTGAGGGACATGTCTTCCTCTTATATCCAACAAGTTGTTGTGTCTGTCATTTTTTCTTAGTTTCTTGACAATGTTTTGCTATTTATATTTTTCTGTCAAGCCCAAAGTGGAAAATAGTCATGCACTTCTTTTGGGTATGGTTAAATGCACAGCCATTTTGTTTTGTTAAGTACACCACCCTGATGTTTTTCTGAGTAAATTACCCAGGCCTCCATGAGGTTTGTATTATTACACCCCATATTCCTCTATTTTTGAATCCTATAAAAAAACTCCCTAATTTTTTACTTCCATTACACTAACCCTCTCTTAGCCATAAATGGTTACATCGATCCTCTCTCTTATGTTCTGTTTGGTAGAGGACAAAGAGGATAGAAAATGAGTGAAATAAATAATAAAATTATGTGAGACCTACACTTTTACTCTATACTTTGGTTCAAAATTTCCAATATTTTATTTCTATTTTATTAAACATACACTTAGGCATGATAAATGTTACATCAACCCCCATTAGGGGGCTCAGAATGATGTAAAAAAATTGGAGAGGTACGGGTGTAGTAAGAGCAAACCTTAGAGAGGGAATTTTGTGTAATTTATTTTGTTTTTTTAATGAAAAATCCTTCATAGAAACTCATTTTTCATTGATTTTGAAACAAAACAAAAACATACTCCTTGTAGGTTTTTTTTTTTAAACTGTGATATTGGTACAAAGTTGTCCTACCAAAAATAATGATAAATTTTTGTCAAGAACTTAAACACACATAAGTTGAATATTTTCCTTTTAATACAATTTATTTCATATTCAAAGACCTTAAAACAAAACAAAAACATACTCCTTCTATTTCTTTTTAATTTTTGGATTTTTTATTTTTTATTATTTAACTATCATTTTTTGAAAATTCAAGATAGCATTAATTTACACTTATGTTTTACTATGGAATGAAAAGAAGAAGAATAAAATAGGAAAGTTTTCATCTATTTTATTTGAATTAAAAAATTTATTATATATATATATATATATTTTTTTTACTTTTAGGTAAAAACCTTAAAAGACCGATAAAAGGAAAGTGAGTATTCATGTTTGTGCCCGGGGTGTGTGTTCCCAGTACAAAGCAGAAATATATTTGACTGTATTGTTTTGTGAACTAAAGTTGTTTTGTACCGAGAACGAACATCCTAATACAAAATAAAAATACATTTTCGTTTTTGTTTTGAAATCAACATAAACATGTTTTTGTGAAGGATATTCTCGTAAACAAGATAAACTACAGAAGGGTGGCATACTTAGCATAAATGGTGTGTTTTTAGCAATTCCCCTTTGCTTTGTTCACACCAATAGACTATAAGTAATCCGGATTAAACCCATAGAAACCCAAATATGTTCGAAATGGACCTATCTTTTAGAATTCAATCCCCTTCTAAGTTTTCAGGCTCAAGGAAAATTCTGAGTTTAAATGTATTCGTGACAAAAAAGAAATAGAAGTCAAAATTTGTTTTATGAAATTTCATTCTTGGTTAATTTATGGATTTGGTGGGAATTAGCTTTCCAACGAGCTTTTGTTCGGCCCAATTATTATTTACAATTCATTTCTTCATGGTGGTTAAATAAATATATATAGTTTTTCAATTTGTAATATGTTGACTTCATTTTAAAACTTATAATGTGTTGCTAGGTATTTGATTTTAAAAATTTATTTAAGTCAAATCCATAATAAGAAATATTTTTTTTTCTGTGAGAATCGATCAGAATCTCCAAACTCACTAACGGATTTATTTTGGTTTGATTTGGTTCAATCAACCTTTTTAACAAATATCTGTAGTCAAACTTACTTTAATTTCTTTTTCTCTCCATCACAGAATTAAAAGTTAATTGATATGACTGATAGGAATGTAACGTGATAATATTGTATTGTTTTGTTATTTTTTTAAACTATTTTTTTATTCTCTCTATTATTTTTAAAGTTGCTTCAACATGATTTTAGATTATGTTGAAACAAAGGTAATGATGGAGAGCTTGGAGAGCTTGAGCTTCATTCATGGAGAGATTCACTCAACACTTAATTACAACCGATTTAGTTACAACAGAGTAAATAAATCCCTTGACTATAACTTTTTCGATAAATTAATCAAACTTATTGATGCCAATAACCAAATTCCTTGATTATAACTATTTAAACAAATCAACAAAATCGGGTAGGTGGTTGATCTAACACGCGTAACTTAAAACCAAATATGCACTATTCAACCATTTTCATGAGCAAATCATTCACAATAATTTACAATACACAAGGAGATTAGTGTATAGCTTTGGGGACAATATATAACCCATAAAAAGCAAAACAAAATCTCAAATGAGATGAGATGTAAACTTTTTTCGAAGAATTGAAGATCTTATTATTGATTTCAATTTCTCTTGTTACAAGCAAATTCCACTCTGGAGGAATGGATTTTTTGCATCTTATTTTTTAACAATGAAAGCCTCAACTTTATTTTATTATGATTCTTTATCAAACAATTTCACTAGGTGGACTACAATTGCAACCACAACAACCATGGATGCAATCCTTTACGCAACGAGGGCCAGCGCAATGTAAACGATCACAATCTGTCTCGAATTCGCATTTGGTACATGCATCAGATGCATCCACAAAACCTGCAAAATTTGTTCACTCAATCACCCTTTTGTCAAAACCTTAATTAGCACTTAACTAAAACAAAATTGTTTCATGAGAGCAAATACTCGACCATTTCACAAGATTTTGCATTACATGCAAACTGCTCTAGATAATAAATTAATTCTTAGTAAATATAATTCTATACAAGAGACAAACAACTAAGAGGCCTAGTTCAGTTGGCTCAACATGATTTATAAGTGTTGTAAACCCCTGTAAAAAAAATACAAGAGACAAATAACAGAGAAGAATCGAGAGGAATACCAGTTCCAGATGCTATGAGAAATAAAATTATCAAGCAAGGAAACAACAATGAAGCTTTCACCATTTGGCGCCTTGATGTTGAAAGTGACATTCAATTCTTTTTTCTTTGATTATACAGAGTTTTATTTCTGAAGATTATTTATAATGATAAACAATTTTTTTTCTCATAATTAACGGTTCATTATTAAATATTTGAGGCCGATTTGGTTTTTATCTTTTTGATAATTTTAATCAAGGAATATAATTATTTTTTTTACATAAAAGTGCATTTAAAATGGAGAAACATTAAAAATATTTTTTTATGGAGTCTTCCTAATAAGTTCCTTATTAAGAAACAACAAATACATTATAATAAATTATTTGAATCATTTAAAAAAGTAAATATCAAATAATTTTACAATAGTAATTCTTACTTTTGTCTCCTTAATCAACACAGCCATTTATTAATATCCTTTTTAGTTTTTTAAAACCAATCTATAAAATAGTTTTTAAAAAATAAAATATAAAACACAAACACGGCTTTGTTATACCTAGTTTTTTTGAGTAATGTTTTAAGATTTAATCTCGTGGAAGAAAAAATATGATTTGGATGAGAAATTCATTAAAGATAATGAGTAGTGTTTTCTGGCTGATATCAATTGATGGATACTTCACATAAATGTCATAATGACCAAAAAATTACACCTTAATTATGCTTTTTTAGTAGGTATTATTTATTCTTTAAGTCAAAAGTCTTAATGTTTGCTAAAATTCATTTATAAACTGGTTGAAAGTTTAAAAATGAGCTGAAAACTTATAAATTATAAGTTAAGTGTTGAAAAAATGAAAAAATTGGAAGTTGATGAAAAGCTTATAAGTTAATTGATTTAATTTAAAGTGTTTTGTAAGACTAGTTAATAAATTAGTTGAAAAATATCAAGATGATGTAAAATGACATATTTAATATTTATAATATTTGGATTTTATTTTTAATAATTTATCATCTTAAAAATTAAAACATTTTTTCTTTTATGAATAAAATCGATAAAATAAAAATTATGTAAGGAATTGAATTAGGTCATATAATTAAAAAAACATAAAACTAATTCAATAAATAATTGGAAAGTTGATATAATTAGGAAAAAAAATCAAATCTTAAGATATGATGTAACAATAACAATTGACGAGTTGATTGTGATGTGTAGGTAAAAACATAAAAGTAACTTATAAGGCAGTGAAATAAATTTATAAATTGTTTAAAAGTCTTAACAAAATTATTTTTTTATAATAATGTACTATATAATATTTGTTTAGAAAAATAAAATCTTTAAGCTTTGCGAATTGAGGTACACGGTTACACCACATTTTTTATATATGCAATGAGAAATTCATATTTTTAATCAATCTTGCGTTACGAATTGACTAGCTTACACTACATTGTAATAAAATATTAGTAAGTATCTTGTGCGGATACTTTTAAATATAAGAAAATATTTAACTATCTTTTTACTTATTAAAATAAGAATTTAATAATCATCATTATAATTTTTTTATATTATCATCCAATCATAAATCATACCATTAATATAATTTTTAAATCATATTGTTAATATAATTTTTAAGATAATAATTTAGATAAAAGTGAATATCATATTTCTGCATCATTTTATTTCCATTGACCCACATTCTCGTTCTACTAATAAATTTCTGCATCTCCACTCGCTATTGGTGCATGAAGTCCAATTTGTGTGTCCTCATCCTTTGTCAACACCTCCTTCCTGTATCGGTGCATCAAGTGCAATATGTGTGTTAGGTTAGTAATTTCTCACGTTGGAAATCAACAAACCAGTGTTGTTGTTTTGTTTGCAAGTCTCTTGCCCAGTAATCTTTGATTTGGGAAAATTGTTTGAGTGTGAGATGAATCAATTGACACAACATTAGAGAGGAAAGTCGGAAGGAAGTAAGTTTGAAAAATGAGAGGGTAGTTGGTGAAGTGGCTGTTGGAACTTCAAGGAAAGGGAAGATGAGAGTCAAAAGCGTAAGAGGAGGACATTTTTTTTTACTCAAATGCCCTTAAATTTTAACATAGATGACATGTAAAATTTTAATAACTTGGCACAATATTGTTGGATGCCACAGAAAAGGAGTCTGTGTTTGGGACAGGTGATTTGAGTCCTAATTAATAAGTATTTAAACTCATCCATTTATTTATTGATTAAGATTAATAATTTATAATAATTCACACACATCATATTCATCATCATCATGTTATCTCAATCAATTGACTTAAATTTATGATTATTCATTTATAAATTTTAATTTTTATTAACCCTATCATATTTTGTTTTCTAAAAAGCACACACTTATCATATTTTTTTTTAAAAAGTAACTAAAAGTATTAATATGTAATTATTGTTTCATTTATCGTTAGTGCGTACGTAGTGTATAAGTTTGATTGCATTTAAAAATTATAAATATGTAATTATCGTTAATAATTAGTAAGAATTGAAAATAAATATTATGGATAGTTTACCATAACTCATATATTCTACTAAGTAAATTGAGTTAAATTTATTTAGTTGTTATCACTAATATGATGTATATAGACAAATTATTTATTTTTTAAATTGTAAAGTGAATTTCTCGCAAATTCTACCAAATTTTACAAAATTCAAAATACATGAGATTTAATTTTTTTATCCCCTGTTTCCTTGAAATTCAATCTTGAACCCATCTTATTTTGTAAGAGATTAGGAAATTCAAATTTACCTTCATCCTCTCTGCTGCAAATTTACCATGCCTACACACAAGATGATTTGGCCGCACACCTTCAATGGGTTAGTCATAATTCCTCCATTTTATTTTTAGTTGTTTTAGCCTTCTATGTTTTCTTTTACCAAAACAGAAATCTTAGAATATAAAGGATCAAAGACAAAGACAAAGACAAAGACAATTAAAGCCTAATGTGAACCACACCCATTCTATGTGTCAACACAAGGGGTCCTAACTGAGTAGGGCAAACATGCCAACTGAGAAAAGTTTCTCCATGCATGGCACCATATTTGGCAAATCAGTTGGCACACGCATTGCCTTCCCAAATGGTACGCTTGAAATTGACTGTTCATTCCAAATCTATAAGCTTGTGAAGAATCTGATGAATCAAATGAGAGTAGGGATGAAACTCATTGACAGCGTTCTGGATGAGATGTAATGCGAGCTTTGGGTTCAATTCACATATAATGTGTTTGGAACTATCCTCCCACGCCTTACAAAAAAAAAAAAAATCTCATTTTCCTAGACGAAACTGAAAACCCTAAGCAAGATGGTCGTGGAATTAAGTTCGAAGGATAAAAACCCTAATGTAAGTACTTGGATTATAGCACTTGAACTCAAAGCTTAGCTTCTGCTTTTAATGTAAAAAAATCTCAAGTATGCTTCCCTAGGAGCGCTATATATATTAACCTTACGGGCAGGGTGAATTAATATTTAGGCCCCAAGAGATTTAGGGAGGGAGATGGTCTCTCGATTCACCCAATGAGAGTGATTGTTTTCCCAGATGAAATGACAAATATAGTAATATTTTAAATTAAATTCTTTTAGAATTACTATAAGTTTTAAATGTAGATCAAGAAAACTCTGTTACTTGTATTATTCAAGAACTTATCTTCGTTGGATAAAAGAAAAAGAAAACATATATTTATAACCTATTGTATAATGATAACACTAAAATATGAATAAGGATCCATTTGAAAAAGTTTATTTAAACTTATCTTATGACAGAAGTATCTGTATCTGTATAAGTATGTGAGATAACTTACAAAAATAATTTATGATATATTCATAAATTGTTTTTAACTTATATATTTCAATAATCTCTTTATGATAGTTTATGAAAATAACTTATAAGTTATATAAAAACATTTTAATTACTCTTATTTTCTCTTTAATTATAAAACAACTTATATATAAATTAATGCACATGATAAATGTTTATTCAATAAATACTTAATTAAATTTTTTACTTAATTATGCTATTTTTTTACGAGTGTTACCTAAATATGTTCTAAATTCTTAGTATGAACCAGTAAAAAAAAATCTTATTATGAAAAGCACATTTTTAAGGGTGGCAAGTGGCAATAATACTCTTTAATCAACATCACGCACATATAGAGACACATTCGATAAGATGTTCGTAGTTGTCTATAAAGAGAACACAAGAGGATAAAAATGAAGGAAAGACCATTTCTCATCAAAGATTTCTTTTTCCCTTATTTGTTTGGGTGTAAATAGAGTGAAAGAAAATAAGGAAGAAGATAAGATAGAAATATTAAATTCCTACCATTTGTTTGATTTGAAAGTAGAAATAGGAAAGAGAGAAATTATTTCTCCGAGACTTAGCAGAAAAACACTTACCTTCTAACAAATTGTAGAATGGGAGGGAAAAATCTACTATCGCATTGTAATTTTCTTGTTTTTTTAAATATAATATAAAATATAACAAATAATAAATCTTTTTTACTGAAAATAATAATAGATTAAAAAATTAAATTGTTTTAACGAGTATAATATTTTTATATGATTTATTTTATTTCTTTCTACTCTCTTTTTCACTCTTCTAAAAAACCGGAAATAAATTTCTTTATTTCTTTTATTCTTATTTCTACTTATCTAAGCAACGTATTTTCCACTCTATTTTTATCCTTCATATTTCTTCCATTCTCTTAATTTCCTTTCTATTTCACTCTTAATCCAAAAGAAAATTAAAAAAATTCTTTATTTAATTAGTATAGAAAAATAATCTATTTGACTTAATTTCCTTCATTTAATTAGTATAGAAAAAATTCTTTCTATTTGTGGAGAGAGAATCAAATAAAAATTTAAAATTTGAATTGAATAAAAAATATTTTTAATAGTAATTTTTTCCCTTTATTTTATCAACTAAGTAAAAATATATTATCATACGTATACATTTTTCTAAAAAAAAAATCTCTCATAAATACGATAATTGGGAAGTCACCAAATAAAGATGACCCTAAATTTGTCTAATTAAATCCAAACGTATCTGCTTTGGTGGGCCTCATGATTATGATTTGTTAGGAGTCATGACAAAAGGTAGAAAGAGAGCAGGATTATAATCATAATCATCAACTTGTCGCAGCATGTAAAACCCATGAGTGGTGCTCTAATCCTTGACCCACGAAAATAAAAAGGAAGTTACATAGTGGACGTGAACAAGTAACAAGAATGATGAATCTATGATGCTCCTCTCACGTCATTAATTAATTGCTTAGATTGACATAAAGAAAGGTGTCAAGTATTTTATTAACTTTTAACATCAATATTCAATAAATATAGTTCCCTTACAAAGAAGGAACGAAAACTGGAAAAATCAATGGCCAACAGCTCCACCACAGATCAGCTAGCATCGAGCTAATAAAATTTCAAACCAAGTTAGGTTAGATTAAAATAATTTCCAACCTAATTTTTTTATCAACCCAACGATCTTATATTTTATATTGACCTAATTAGGTCAATGCCTCAAGTTTGTCTCTTAAAATAGAGAAAATAAATCAGAAACCTTCCTTCTTTTGCTGTAAACTATTAGTACAACAGTTAAACATATATAAACACAATACAAAAAATAAATAAAAATTAGAAGCGTGTGATCGAAAAATTCAAAACTGCACGTAGTGCAATTGACTGGTGGACCACTCGATTGGATGGCTTTCCCCTCTCCTCAAAATTGAACTTCCCTTCCCTCCATGTTGACCATAAAGTTAAGCCCTAATTAAGTAAGTCTCTTTTTCAATACTTTTTTTCTTCTTTTTATTCTTTTCAGTTTTTGCATGAGTTATTATTCGAATCTCAAAAGGACAGGATAGTTGGAGAAGCATCACAATTCACAATGCCTGCCCCGCCGCTAGCCAAGTATATGGGGACACAACTTAATTATGGTATAGAAATTAATGCAAAACACAATAGAAAGAAAGATTAAAGAACAAAAAAAATAGAAGTAAAGGGTACGTATCAGGCCCCACTTGAGTTTGCACTTCCAAGAGCATAGCTAGAGCTAGCTTCTTTTTTTTTGTTTTTTTTTTCTTTTCTGAATAGTTCTCAACCATGAAGGATTGATTTGATTCCCATCATTAATTCTCCTTGTGTCCCCTCCCTGTTACCAGTCCTGAACATCATTCTCATTATTCTTCTCTCGCTTAAATATGCATGAGAGTATCCCTCACTTGTGGGACAACAACCCCCACCCCCTCAATATAGCAGAGAATTTATAGTTCTACGTGCATATATTTATTATTTGACATAACTGGCATCGACACCGGGGACATTAAGTGTTTCAGATGAGTAGCTAGAGAAGATGACATTAATTCTTTATACAAATGTACCGCTCAAGGGAGTGATTCATGTTCGGTATATCAACAAGTTTTACTTTAACTATTATCGAAAGTCTAACATAACCCTTCTTCTTAACCTAAGCTCGGGACAGGCTATGAAAATATAGGTAGAGTTTTTAATAGGTTGTAAAGCTCATCACTTAAAAACTCAACCTTTGGTTTAAACTGGATTGAATGGTGTCAATGGAGTGGTCTATATAATTAATCTTATCTAAACATATTGTTTCTTATTATCATATTGAACAATTTTACTTATTATCAATTGATCTTAAGTTAAAATTTAACATGAAAACTTATATATAATTCATCTTGGTTCTCGTATATTATAATAGGTTTATTGTTCTAGCAAATATCTGGGAAGAAGAGTGTTAGAAAATTCTGCATCGCTCATTAGTTTGATTATATGATGAGGTGTTCAATTTTAAATTTAGATAGTAATTAAAATTATGATTTATTTTAGATTATATATACAAAAACTCTTTTACAAGGGTAGACTTAGACATACTTTATCATCTCTTTTGCTTATTGTTAATTTTTGAATTGCTATGTTTTTTTTTCTAGGATTCTCTCTATTTTTTGTATAAAAGATAATGCAATAGAATAATGGATAGTGCAAGCTCTAATGGCCGACCTGATACGCCAATTTTACCTACTGCTGACGTTAATGAGCATTATGTTATGCATTAGTTTCTCATCATATCAATATTGTTAAACTAGCAGCGTGCTTGGAGGAAGCAGAAGATTTGAGTAACACTTGAGAAGAAAAGTTGGTGGCAAGTAACACTTGAGATTTTGTGACCAAGATCAATATCTATGCATCCTACCTAACACATATAGGCATACCGTGTTACATAACTCTTCTGCTTAATTAATGAGTATATATATTTGTTAATTACACCTATTAACTACATGCTTGGATTTCTCTCTGAAAAAAAAAACCACATGCTTGGATATATTAGAGTTTTCAAACTATAGTTTGAATGAATTTTTTCTTACAAACTAAGTTTGTAAAACAATCTTCATATTGCTTTTAATTGAAACTTAGTGTCTAGCCAAATGTAGGTGCGCAAGATAACTTTGAGGAAACCAAAACATATCAACCCAACTGAATTTAATGGACAAACGCAAAACAAATAAACCAAACATAGCCTTAAGTCTTCTGTTTAATTCATTCCTCTCGCGCCCTAATTCCAGTTTATCTGAGAAAGGGTCTTCTTTGGTTAGCTTTATTATGATTGACACAATATGTTAGAATAGCTATAGTACTAATTCCACCGGCCAACTAAACTTAGATATACACATTATACATGTTTATATATGTGTGTATATATGATATATCTACTTTCACTTCATCACCTACATGTGGAGAAGCAAAGTTCTTGGCATAAGAAACAAAACAACCACATAAAGAGAAAACAAACATACAATTAACTAGAGTCAGCTTAGTGGTAGAAGTTAGAGTTTTTTACACAAAGTTCTAGGTTAATTTAAACCTTATTTTCACTATTATACACACACACACAGAAAAAACAGACATATATGTTTGAAAAGAAATATATAACTCAGAAAATTAATAAAGGACAATTAAGGGTAAAATTAAGAGAGAAAAGAATTAATATGAAGATTGAACAAATAACATGAGCATACCAGGGAGGATTTGAGATTGAGTGATGGAGATGGAAAGAAGTGCAAGATGAGATATTGACGCGGCTCAATTAAAACTACATGGCTTGTTTCATGTTAACCATGACTTCAAATTGAGGCGCGCCAATACCTTGATTTGTGCTCATACAGCACTTCCCCCATCACCACCTATGATCCTTATGGACCTTGATTCTTTCTCCTTTCTCTATGTGTACCCCAGATGCTGATTATGCCACTTTTCACCACTCTTTGCTCCTCTTAATGATCTTGAAAGAAAGGAAAGACTTTAAAGAGGGAGCTATATATGTAAGAAGGGGTAGAATCAGTTTGGTTAATTTCCATGCACTGGTTGACTATAACCATTTTCCATCTTCCACGAAGCCACCAGCCACCACGTAGGGGCCCGTATTTCTTGCATTTAATTTTTTTGGTGCTTTTTTTATTCCAGTGGCTCAGTTTGGCGAATCTTTACAAAATATAGTATTAGATTTTCCACACAACAGATAGATTTTTTTTTTCAAACCCGTTAGAATTGAAAACGATAGGACAAAGGATTTATAACCGTCAGACATACACATATTTCATTCGGCCAACAGAATCAACTCTCTTAATACACAACATATACTCATTTATTATTTTTTTAGTTTAATTTTACTATATTAAATATTTTTATATTAAGTTTAATTAAAAAAATTAATTAATTTTCATTTATTTGCTGGCTATAATAA
The DNA here is from genome assembly GCF_004193775.1 of Glycine soja. Taxonomy (NCBI): domain Eukaryota; kingdom Viridiplantae; phylum Streptophyta; class Magnoliopsida; order Fabales; family Fabaceae; genus Glycine; species Glycine soja. Next base: position 46,936,241 of record NC_041007.1, read on the forward strand.
ATGCTTTTTGTGCATATGGGTGGAGTTTGAAGTAAATGCAAAACAAAAAAAAAAAAAATATAACTTTTTTGAATAAGTAATGAAATCTCTTCAAATGATCCACCTCAACATTTACCTTAGTATCTTTAGATTGCAGAATTTTAGTAATGGAATTAACAGAAAATATAAAATATATTATAAAAATATTTATTAATTGGCAATTGAAATTAATATATATATATATATACACTCTTTGGTCCTTAATATAAAGTAATTAAAAAATAGAATTACAGAGAACAATAAAAATAAGTAAGTTTGTTGGTTTTATTGTTTTTTCTAATATTACTAATGTAAAAATATTTTATCTTTATTAGTAATTATTAACTTATTATTGGTGATGTAAAAATATTAATTAAAGTCTAAGAGTATTATGTATTACTACCAATAAAAAATATATATACTCGAAGTATTTTTTTCTGAAAATATACTTAAAGTATTTAATAAGGACTCATAATAAAAAAATTAATATTTCATAAAATTTATAAAAAAAATTATAAAAAAATATCATCAATTTTGTATATAGTGTATCTTGTATTAACGACAACAGGAAATAATTGTTTTATTCACAAAAAAGGAAATAATTGTTTTAAAAATTTAAATTTTTTTGAGGCATTAGTAATTGGAGTCTTAAGCTATCGCTTCACTAGACTTATTAAACGATTTATGACCATGTTTTTTGTTAGTGGAGAAAAAAAAAATCAGTGATAAAAAATGATGGGCTTCTAAACCCAAAAAGTATTCATAAAAACTACTAACGTTTATCTGCATCAAAGAGACGAGCGCAAACTAGAATCTGCAACATATCAAATCCTAATTTAGTCTATATGACAAATTAATCCATTGATATATTTTTTTATGAAAGTGATAATAATCGTTGAGATTTTGCCAACTTCCATTAGATTGTAGACACTTATAAATAGTTTTTGTTAAAAAAAAAGACACTCAGCAATAGCTTAGATAATGTATAGAAATATTTATTTGATGAAAATCATAATTGAACATCTTATAGTTTATCAAATGATAATGACTAAAATTAAAAAATAAAAAATGATAATGGCTTTCAACGAATGGGACCTATTTTAAACTTTTTAAAATGCAGAAAGACTTCATTAAAAAGATTAAATTATAAGAAATCATTTAAATATTTAACAAACTACAAGGTTAATTAAATAATTTAAATTTCTAGTATTTTTTTATTTCAATTTTTGTATTCCAAGTTTAGGAACACTTGTTAGCATTTGTCTTATAATAATTACTTTTTTTTTACAAGGATCTCATAATAATTACTTGAAAAAATCATATTAACAATAATTTTTTATTAGTTAATACTGTAAAACAATTTACATTGACAATGCATATAAATTAAACTTACACACATGAATGATGATGCAATAATATTTTTTTCCATGTGATTACCATAATTAGGGTTTCTCTTTGGTTCTACCTCAAGATAGTCAATAAGATTTGATCTTTTGGATTAAGTATGTGATTAATCTTAGGTTTAAAAGCTTTTTTTTTTTTTTTGGTTCTTACATTGTTACACCAACTTTTTGAGTTTTTTGGTTTGAAGTTTAATTATACTTCAAGTTTATTATGCCTTTTTAAAAGATGTATTATACATAAATGGAAATCAAATCTAGCTCTCCCCACACGATAATATCAGAACTTCATTTAATTTGTATTAGGGTTAAGTACTCGCTGATAAGCTCATCCAAATAATAGCAAAATGATTTATAACTATCTATTGCATTAAGTAAGCTCAAATAAACTGAAATTCAACTTTTTCAACCTTGTACCTACACTCCGGCGAAAAATTAGGTGGTAGTTGAAACAGACATTAGATGAGCATAGCCCTAGGGCCTGCCACATAGTATAATTTTTATTCACGTTTTATTTTTAAATGTTGCCCATGTAGATATTAATTAAAATTGTTATGAACTGCACCAACCACTCTGGACCACTGACAACACGACGATGCCTTTTAACAGTTGGAGAATATAAATTGAGGTCTCTGAATTTATGATTTTCACTCAGTAGATACCCTACCCATCCGATTCTAAGCCCTAAACTTGGCTCTAGGTTGCTTACTCGAGTCCTAACAAGGGACCACTTTATAAGAATTATGTCTCAGTTCTTATCATAAACTTTGAAATATGTTCGTGAAGACACGGATATGGCATGCATCACGAGGTTTAAATACAAGTTTTGTTTATCTTCATTTGAGAAAATATAAAACATGAACATCAAATACAAATTTTGTTTATCTTCATTAGAGAAAATATAAAACATCAACATCAAATACAAAACTAATCATCATTAAAAATATAATTTTTTTTCTCACGTGCCACATCAATTTTTAAAAATTCTATTAACTTTTTACTCTAATAGTTAACTTCATTTGGGTTCCACACATTACTCCACATGTTTCTAATTTTATATTTTAATATTTTTATTTTAAAATGATAATTCATTTGTATATTTTCTTTTAAATCATAAATATACCAAAAAAAAATATATGTCGTTCTTGAAGCTTAATTATTTTTTGGAAAAATAAAAATTAATAAAAAAAAAGAAATACATTACATTAATTCTGGGTTCACAATAAATTAAAAATGAACAAAAATACGTCATAATAAATGTGTAATTAAATTTTAATTAGCTTTTTTCTTTATGCATGGAATATGTTCAAATGTGTTCCACCAAATTTGTTTGAAATTGTCAAATGCATTTTCTTTTGAAGCATGTGTACTCTTATTTCAAGATATTTTTCAACATCAAAATGATGACCATAAGTTAATGAAAGGTTGACATGTCATATTGTCTAAACATCATATATAAAAATGCTAATTATTACTATATATGTGTTGTTGATTCTCAACAATCATATTATTGGTGCAAGACGCATATATTATATCTTTCTTTTATTGTATTCACTTGTCAACCACATATCGTTAGAGACCACTTATCATTACAACTTTAGATTAGAGCACTTCAGAAAAAGAAAAAGATCACTCGACATCCTTTCTACTTGATTGTTGGGGCAAATAATTATCTCTTTTCTCGTAGCCCATTGGATCATCTTCACAAACTTAGCTCATTTAGGATATATACCATCTACTAGATATTATTATCCCATATTATACTGGTTTCATTAACTGGATATTACCCCATTGGAGTTTTTTCCATGCAAAACGTCGTGAAACAAATTAGATTGATTTAAGATGCATTATCAGGTTGCATGCATATCTCGTGCGACTCATTTTGTCTTCCCCAACGATTGCATCACTTTGATTCCATTGTCCGTTCTTGTTATGATCAGTCTTAACATCCACCCTGGAGATGCTCTAAGAGTCACCAATGGATTAATATTAGTTTTTGCGTGCTTTGCCAGAATATCAGGAACCGTGTTGCCTTCTCTAAGAGTATGAGTAAACGACATGCTTCATGCATGAGATTTTAAGTTTTGAATCTTAGCAATCAAAAGGACATATGCGTCAGGGATGTCATTGTTGAATCCCTTATAGATTTATTGATTTATTTATTTATTTTTGTGTGTGAGAATTTAATTTTCATCCACGTTCACGCTCGCTTAGTGAAAAATATGAAAGTTGTGATTTTAAATATAGTTATAATAAAAGAACAAAAACTTTTATTTTCTTCTGAAAATAAGATATTCTTAAATAAAAAAAACATGAAATTAACTCTTTTTTTTTTCTAAAAATAAGGCATCGTCATAGTTAAAAATCATGGAACTAACTCATGATATATAAAAATCACCAAATTCTGACAAGTTTTAAAGTAATAAACTTTATACATTTAACTATAAATTATCAAAATTAAAATTATTATTTAAGATAACTTTGATTGATTGACATTATAAAGTTTATTTTTTTACAGTAACAATAAAAATGCACAGAAGTTAAATTTTATTCTAAAGTTAATAAATTTATTATATATATAGTCAATAAATTTATCAAATTGTGATAAGATGGAAACGTAAAAAAAATACATTATCATTTTATACACTATTTATTCTTAATCTATTTTTAAAAAAAATATATTATGATTTAATTATAAATAATAATATATGATATAATTGTTTATTTTTATAATAATTATTTTAAAAATTATATTTAAAATAATTTTTGCATTATTGAAAAAAAATCTACCATTGTGTGCGCAGAGGAGAGCCTTGAAAAAAAAAACTAAACATAAATTTTCATAATTTTTTTCCTCTATTTTGTACAAACAGCTTTAAAATTCAGATTTTTATTATAATTTTTGTCTGACGAACTGCCCTATAAAACAGAAGCCATAATTAGGCAAGCCACTTCTTCTGCAAACTAATCCCAAATTAATATAAAGTTTTGGAGACTAAAATTTGTAAGATTCTTAAATTTTAAAATGTATCAAATTAAAAACTTTAAGTAAAATTCGTCAAAAAATAAAAAATCAAAGAGTAAAATGTGCAATTAAATTCAGATTTATTGATTCCAAAAAGTGTTATGGGCATAACGTGTGCCATCATTAAAGAACTAGAAATCTTCATTTTTCCATCTGAAATGCTGTTTTTCATTCCTAAACAAAATCTTTCTGTCACTTTTTGTCCTTTTCTTTTTTAAAGGATAATATATAAAAAATAAACTCCTATTTTAAAACCTAAACAAAATCTTCCAGTCACTTTTTTCTCTTTCTCTAATACAAACAGCTTTATATTTTAGTTTTTTATGTTTATTTTTTCTATCAATTGCATATAAAATCAAAAGCGATAATTAAGTAAAGCTACTTCTGTTTGCAAACTAACCACAGATGAATATAAGTAAAGTTATCAATTTATTTTTTAGAAATCTTCATTTTGTCATTTGAAATGGGTTTTTTTTATTAAACTTTTCTCTTTTTCTTTTTTAAAATACAAACTACTTTATAATTCTGATTTTTATTTTTTCCTTATCAATTTGCACATAAAACAAATAATTTAATTAAAATGTACTAAGAGACAGAATAAAATATTTTTATACTCTCCTAATAAGTTTGTTCACGGTTATAATAAAATTTGAAGTTATATACTTATATGTAAGATAATTTCTAATTGATTGAAAAAATCAAAATTGAGTTTATTTTTACACTATCCAACCGAAGAAATAGAGTTTACAGTCAAAAAAAAAATTGTAGGATGCAGAACATTGCATGTTATAGATATGGTACTCTAAAAAGAAATTCAATAACTAGATCTGGAAAACCAAATATAACCGTAGAGAACAGAGGATTACATTTACAATCACATCAAGTCCAACAGAAAATAGACAATCAGCTTAAGCACCACCACAAATATGGCATGTATGCATATCAAGGCCATAAAATTTATCATCAAAATAAAATGTATCATTAGATCCATGCAAGTCTTCTGTTTCTTGTTCTACTATCTTGAATCCTACCCTCTACTTTCAAATACTCCTGTTCAAGATATTGACGTTTTCAACAACTACCTTCAAGCCACCAAAAGAAAGTTAGAAATTGCCAATATTAATTAGATGAAACCATACGTGCACCTGCTGCCTCTTCATCAACCATCCACATCAACATTCTCGTCGTTACCCTCATACTGCACAAGAAGTTAAAGTGCTCTTACAAATGTTTGTTACAAGGGCTTAAAGGATGTAAAATATGCACACAAGAACTAACCTGCGAATAATTGCTACGAGGTAGCAAAGCTGGGGGAAGCATAAGTGGCGCACCCTTCACCTTATATGCCGCTCCATTATAATTTTCCGTATTTGCAGTTTCATAGATATCATTTCCATCATAACGTTCAATATCAACGTCCTCATCAACCACATGAGCTGCCATGCTGGTTGATGGCGCTTCAATCCTGGGTTGCTTCAACTGCATATTGATGGTGAAGAATGGAAAAGGTCATTTTCAATGACAATAGTCAACTTCAGGAATCTTATTCAAGGCAAATTAAGATGCGCTGCTTGATGTATGAATGAAACAAAAAAAAGGATAAAACCATAAACACAATAAAACAACCTTTATTTTTCATTATGCCAGACTGCTAGTAGAGGCTGAACTACAATGGAATTAATTAAATTTGTATGTTTTCTGAAAAAAGGTTGTTAGAAGAACTCCTTACTCCTTTCTTGTGCTTGCCTTCAAGATCTAGAGATCTAGTAACTTCAGTTCCATTGTCTGGAGTACCAAGAGAGTCCTCATTCAATTGATCAGATAAATTCCAGCGAGAACGCTTCCTAGTTCTAGCTGTCTCAACCAAATGCCCATCTTTTGATCTATCTGCATGCGTTTTACAAAGATATTAGCATGAATAACAAAAATGCAATTACAACAACCAACTTGTGAACAGATTAAAACAAAAAATAATGAATCATATTAACAGAGCAAACATAACAATAAAGTCACAAGAATTGACAGCAAATGTCCCTTGTCCCCAAATGAAATTATAGGGATGTGATATGCCAGTAAGCTAATGATCAAAATAGTATCCAAATTTAATTATCAAGCAGTATGTCACATCTGTAGCATAAAGCCAGCAAAAATTTAATATTTACAACTAGGTAATACAAACTAAGCTATGCACATTAACAGAGCAAACATAACAATAAAGTCACAAGAATTGACAGCAAATGTCCCTTGTCTCCAAATGAAATTATAGGGATGTGATATGCCAGTAAGCTAATGATCAAAATCGTATCCAAATTTAATTATCAAGCAGTATGTCACATCTGTAGCATAAAGCCAGCAAAAATTTAATATTTACAACTAGGTAATACAAACTAAGCTATGCACATTAAAAGGAAATAAGCATCACACTAGGACCAGATGAGACTTTTCCATTTATAATTGACCATTGAATAGCGAACTCAAAAGCTTGAGGTCAACTCTACATTATTCTTCACAAAATAAAAAAGGTCACAGATGCTTGGTTATTGAGTGTAAGAACATATCCATCCCCCCACTAAGTTGAAAGAAGTCGTCAGTTTTGATTTTGAACCTCCTGATGTTTCACTAAATAGTATTTCTGGAATTCAAACAGTTAAACAAAACCAACATCACTACATTTTCCATAACTACTACCTTGTTTCAACTCTTCCAAAGCATCACATTCAATATGCAGCCTTCTTCTGTGGAAAGATGCATCATTCTGCTCCACATTATGTTTAGCGATTGGATGAAGACCAGTATTTTCACCATTGCTTAAAATATCAATGCTTAAATCTTCTTCATTGGCACCAATTCTAGAAATGTCTGAGAAAAGCTGATCTCCAAACCTTTGAAGTCGGACTTGTGATCTTTACATAAAATTATGAAACAAAAATTGAATACAACGGCATGCCACAATATATATATATATATATATATATAAAGGAAATGAAGCACATCAAAAGACAATTAAAGCATACTACAAGTCTGCAAAGCAAAGTAAATTGGGGAAAAAAATGTAACTTGCCTCTTCAGTTCATCTTGTAACTCTGACATATGATTGTGCACTCTTACAAATTTCCTTACTCTTGAAGTAATTCTGAATTTTTCAGAGAGAACAAAGAGAAAGGAAATGATAGGAAAGGGAACATCATTATCAAGAAATGCCAACATAATGGAGACGTCTAACAGTTAACACAAATTATCAACATTTGCATAATGAAACATTCCAGTACCTTTTGCACTCCTCATCCTCTTTGGATAATTGACCTTCAAGTTCCCGAATTCTAGAATTAAGACTATCCACTTCTTGAACATTCTCATCAAGGAAGACCTTCAAAAATATGCATTTCTACATCAGAAATCAAAGCATGATTTGAATTTAATTACAACACCAAAGGTTAATTAGCATTAGCTCAAGAAACAGGATTTTTTTCGCATTTAATTTAGGGAAGTGGATTCAATGGTGAATCTCATTAATATTCTCAAGACATCATATGAAACAACACTTCAATATCAGTACCAGAATCAAACTTCAAAACAAAGATTTGTCAGACAAATCATATTTCGTATATTTTGTATAGTTTTGAAAAATAGCAGAGCATGACAAGTTGATAACTGCTACAATACTTACTGACTTAATGCCTATCATTATTTAAAGAACTATTCACATAATTACAGTCAGTACATACATTTACATTTTACACTCCAAGGGTCAAGAGAGAAATATATATTAATTCTTAAAACACGATAAACAGAGTGAGTGATAGAGGATATATCAGAAGCTACTCTAAGATCATTAGTTAGCAAGTGATAGTTATTGGCACCAAGGAATAACAAGCTGAGATGGCTAGTGAAGATAAAGTACAAATCTCAACAAATTAAAAACTAAAACCTAGTCAATTCCTTAAAAAGACAGGAAGCATCATAATTCATTATGCAACAAAATCAAGGAATAAGTTTCAGAAGAAACCCTTCAGTAAATGATTTGGAAGTCCACAGTACACTTATGAAAAAACTAGGTGTTAAACATTAGATAACCAATATTTTTAACAGACAAACTAACAAAGACAAAACACAAGGATAACCTGAGAAATGCAAATATAAGAGATAAAAAAACTAACCTCTAGCTGGAATTTTCGGTTCTGAAGAGTGCTGATATCTGAATCTACTTTCTTCAGCTGCACACAGTTCCATGTATAAAAACAAACATGCAATTTTACATAACAAACAAGGGAATTTTACACATTTGTGAAAGAAAGATTTTACAGAATTTCCAAACCTTCTCCTCAAGATTATTCCTAGAACCAGAGGAAAGCAATTTTCCTTCTTTAACTCGATCTTGAACTCTATCTGAGACTTTCAAATTTCCAGAAACATCACTTTGGCCAGTAATATCCTGTTTTCTCCTATATCTCCTGTCACTGCAACAGCAATTAATGATATTTATTTATTTTAGACTAAAACATGGATAAGGATCTGAAACAAAATGAAATAACATTTTGTTTTGAAAAGCAAAAGAAATAATATTATATAAAGCCAAACTGGCAAAAGCAGTGACTGTTAAAATGAAATAACATATTAATAAATTAAAGTTTGCTCCAAGAAGGGCATATTCCAGTTTTTAAGTGCCTGGAAAGTGAGAATGGAATTTAAATTTCAATTCAAGATATGGTTAACCCTATATAAAAAAACACCTTTAAACAACAAGGCTGTCATGCCCACAGCATGTGACTACTATGAAAAATAATTGTGAAGATTAATATCAAAAGCCAACAAAAATGGAAACCTCATATTCATCATCGCACAATTACACAGTAGAAAATTTCATGGCACACAAAATACAGTCACTTTTGGTTTGCTCAGCATGTGTTCTTTTGAACTTGATCATCTCTTATCTATTATTCACAAGGCATCAAGTCTCCCCCTATCCTTCTCCATTTTCCCTCCCCTTTTCAAAGGCTGCCTCTCCCAAATCAATGCAAATTCCTTCTCTCTAAATGGAATTATGAAATTAACAGTTTTATCTCTTAAATATAGCATATTTTAATTTTAATATACATTTACATGCAAGAAGAACAATAATAGACAGTCAATGCCAACAAAAACTAAAGGATGCATACAAAATTATCAATGATTCATGATTAATTTACCTTTTTTTCTCCAAAGATCTTGTAGGACTGTATTCTGCAATTTTTAATTCATGGAACATTAGGAAAACAGCAGGTGCAAAATCATTAGGTAAAGCAGCATGTGCATATCTCTCTCTTTGGTATGTGCATCAACATAAAACATAAAGAGGCATGATCTTGTGCGTAAAGAAATAAAACTACATACACAAATGCATACTCCCATTTATGCCCGGTTAAACAGGTGCAAAACTTCATAGTGAAGCAATGAACATTGTACATAGCTTAAAGAAAATTGGAGGCATAATAGATAAAAATAAGTCATGCCTCTACAACTCTCTTGTTTGATGTTCTATGAAAATCTAGAAAATGGTTACATCAGACACATTCAAGGTTTGAAGAATGAAGGCATCAGCCTCAGAACATGAAACATAAAATAGCAAATGGAGAAATAAAAATCAAATACTTAAGTGACAGAAAAGCTGGACCTCCCTGGTACAACTAATTAAGAAATGATACTAAAAATAAGGAGCAAAAAGAAGTATAAAGATGTTGTGTCTGACCACGGATGATCTGGCGGCCTCTAGTATCTGGAGTTGGTGAGTACCTTCGAGGAGATACATGCCTTCTGTCAAGTTTATCCCTCAAGTCATTATCTAAATAGTCTCTCCTCCCTGGAATATAAAAAAAAAAAAAAACAAAGCTCCATTATTGCAAACTAATATAAAAAAACCAATAAACATTCCAGAAGATACAAACAGAACGCATAAAATGATAACGAAACCAAGCTTACCATTAACAGGAATAACAAGAGAAACATAATAATGAATAGTAATAGTGCCTCCCACTTAAGAGCAAAAACGCGGATAGAAACTAGCACCCTCATATTATGACAGATATAGTAAAACCCACACATGTAGCTTATACTTTGTTTGGAGTGTAATCAGGGTACCAATGGATTAAGAACATTTCACATCCCCAACTTGTTGAGAGAGGTAAGATATAAAATAGAATCTCAAATGTAGAGATATATCCAAGATGCTAAAGAAATAAAAATCCATCAACAAGCTATCAGATTTGATTTCTCCTGACATAATCTCCACTAATCCATTTTTCCTGTGCCCATGTAGCCATACCATATCCAGAAGTATCAGCCAAAAGGAATAGTATAAGCTCCATACACTCAAGCAGTAGAAATTTTAAATGAAATGATTGGGAAATTTGCTGAACTTGCTTCTGATCAAAACATGATGCTAGCAGACAATCCACGTAAGGCTAATCATGATCTCAGATAACACTGTACTTCCACAGATTCAAGGAATGAAGCATAAAAAACATGGCCAAGAAAATACAATTTCATGAACAACACCAGCATTGCCTTTAAAACAAACCAATCAGCAGAATGCCTTCTGAAGAATCTCTCATCTATAATGAAATATCCATACTCCTGGAAATGCAACATCTCAACAAGATAATGTGATCATCCTATCATTGAATAAATTAATCTGGCATTAATCCCATATGCCATTTGTTATTGCATATCTAAGCTTCCGTATCTGCTTACATAGAATCAATGGACATATGGACCAGTCTATCAGATAAGTATCTCAGTGTTTTTAAGAATATGGCATTCAGCTAAACAAATGGAATAACAGTGTAAATAAAACATACTGGGGGCATAAAAAAATAGTTTACAGGAAATGCTTTGAAAGTGGCAACACATCCCTCAATAATTTATAAATTTATTTTCTTACATATTTCTCTTAGTATATTATCTTCATATGCAATGCTTTGTTTTCTTATAATTAATCAAATTTCACATGCAAGTTCAGCATGTTATCACAAAAATGGGATTAAATTCAGACTCCCTTCCATTTAAAACAGCATCACATGAATAACAGTCATATACAAACAAAGAAAGACATAGCATTAGTGGACTCCAAGCACATATATACAAGTCACCTATATCTGCAAGAAGAAAGATGGTGAACTCTTCAAATGTGTGTCAATTTTTCATTCTGCAACATTGTTTTGAACACAACAATTCAAAAAAGAAATATAGCTTGATACTGGCATAAGAAGGAAGTATTAAAACCAGGTTCAAGGGTAAAGCTATAAAATTGCATGAAATTATAAGTTCATAACAAAAAAGAAAGAAGACTGCTTTGATGGACATGAAATTAGCTAGCAAGTAAATATAAATGCTCTGCTCGGATTCAATGCCCTGCACTCAAGGGTGGGGTTATTGGAGGAAAATTCCTAGGAGGAAAACCAAGACTAGAAAGTGGCTGAAGCAGATGCAATAAATACAATAGTCATACTTCAAAATCCACTGAATAGTTGAAGTGAAAACTGATCATTGAATTACCGTTATGATGCATATCAAACTAATGAATTTATTCATTCAATGATTTAATTTAAAGAGAAAAAAGTAGCATCATGAAGGTAAAAATAAAAGTATTGCCTCGTAATGCTACAAAAAAACTGGAAAAAGAAATGGATTATGTTTATGATAATGAATACCCAAAAAGCTAAAATTTATTCTATTGTAATCTCTACTCCCAAAAATAAACAAGAACAGAATATTATAAGAAAACAACAATGGACTGATGGCAAAAAGCATCTCCAATATGTTACCCCACTTTTGCCCAAGAATAAGAATTGCTGATCCCCCTAATGTAATGGGTGTGAGTTTGAAGTTATAGATGTTGTAAACATGATTATATTAGTGTGCAGTAATGATGGCAAAAAGAGTCACACGAGTGGAAGAAAGTCATGGACATGGATGGAATAAAATTGATAGATGACATATGAACAATTAGTGCACATGGGCAGGATAGAGTCAATTAAAAAGTGGCAAAGAGATTACTTATAAATAGAAGAACTACTATAAAGTATAAACTGAGCTAACATATCAACAAGAAAATGAAGTGACCACGGAGGAGGATAATGATTATTAAATCATGGATATGATAATTTGAAACACAGTATTTAATATTCTCAAAAAACTTGTATTGCATAACCGTCCCGTCCTTATTGTCAAGACTCACATTATTTTTTCAAGCAAACTCCAAGCAACATAAATTGCGACACAAAACCTTTAGTTTTAAAAAAGCTCTATGATACTTAACAATTAACAAATGGCAAATCGGGGACCATATTGTCAATCACTTCTTTCTTTTCTACACAGTTTCCTTGCTGATAAAGTTCTACTCAAATAAAACACCTCAACACCTTCAAACACAAAGAAGCTTCTTCCTTCACTCACAAAAACTGTTTACCTCACATAACCTGCCATTCTCTTGTCCAAGGGAAAGTTTTGGAGTAAAACTTTGGAGGTAAAGGAAACAGAGGACAAATTATTTCTAATGTATAATAAATATTTTTAGTTTGATATATTTTTTTAAATGAAAGAGAAAAAAATGATAGATTAACATAAATGGAATGTTCTAACACCCCAGTGCCCGGAGGCTTCCCGCTATACGAAGGTATGTGGGAGGGTTATTGTACACAGTCTTACCCTTGCATATGCAAGGAGGCTGTTTCCGGATTCCAAACCATGACCAAACCGTCACCAAGGCACAACTTTACAAAAATTAAAATAAAATAAACTCCTAATTTATTTTTATAAATACTAAAAATATATTTCTCTTAATTTAAAATTGAAAAAATTGTCCCCCGTTACTTTTCCTCCAAACCCATGTTCTCAGACATATTGTAATCTAGGGCACTTACCCATCAAAACACCAACCAAGTAAAAAGTTATCACAGTACCCACCAAACATCCCTCAACTAATATCAACTTACCTCAATTCACATGATATAGACTCAACTAAACAATTAAATAATAAAATAATAAAACTATAGTAGCACTATATGAGCAATGCAAAAATATAAAACTATACCACTATACGAGGCAGAGAATCGTCGAAGCTCGGCACTCCCATGCGCGAAGGAGCAATTATGGCGATTGCAGCGACCTCTCTGATACAGAACGCATAGCTTCGTCTTGAACTGCTTCCGTTCAACCATCTTCAACTATTTTTGTGTCCAAATAAATGATTCGATTTACGAATATTCAATTCAATATGAGAGGCTTCAGTTCCTGCGCGAAGAAGACGGAACCATAAATCCCGCGTTTCGCAACATTGCGTCGTCCTTGCTGAGAAAATGTGAATCTCAATTTGTAACTGTGACGTTCTCGATCATTCTATATCCTTTGGTTGTCTCTTTAAACCCTCAAACCCTAACCAAAACCGTGCAAAAATCAGAATGGAAGATTGAAAGAGAAAGACATAGGAGACAGATTTGGTGGAGAAGGCGACGCGGCACGGCGGTGGCGGTGGCGGCGCAACGGCGGAGTAGGATCCACGGAGAGATGGAGAAGGAAGGAAGCTTGGATGTATCTCGTTTTCTTGAGAGTGAGAGGCTGAGGCTGGTTTTTTTCAGAAAAATAAAAGTTGGATGAATTATAGAATGACACTGCTACCCATACTTTTGGACAGCTGTCAAAATTTCAATTGAGGTTAGATGAGTAATTTAATTGTACATTAATTTATATAATAGTGAGAATTACATTCACATATCTTATCCATTGAATTAGACAAAATTTGTTAATCACTCTTAGTAAGGGGAGACTATTGATAATAAAGCTATAACTCTTATCAACTCCTCACAATTTTATAATTGGTATATCATTGACTAAATAAATAATTGATAGAAAATTATTTTAGCTTGATAAATAATTTTGAGAATATATATATACTTGCATAAAGAAAATTTTATTAAATCAAGTGATTGGACATACATAATTATTGTGTTAAGTTAAGGTTGAATTATTTAAGTACTACTCGAGTTTAAGTTGAACTTCGACTTAGATAGTTTTTTTTTATGAATAGGAGAATTAAGATAAATTTTCATATGTATAATAATTTTATTTGATTTGAACAAAATTGTTTCCTATAAAAAAAAGACATGTAATTTCTTACCAAAACATTCTTAAAATTACTCTATACTTACTTGAATATAATGATTAACTCTAAAAAATCTAATCGTCACATTCTAATATGTAACAACAGATAAATGTGGTATGCATATGGTTGTAATCACTCCTTGGTCTCTACTTTTATTTGTCTATTTTATCCTTAAATTTTTTTGCATGTTTAAAACAAAAATAACAATAACCATGCACAAAATGAGGAATAAAAAAATCATTTTTTTATGATGTGGTATCTACTTTCATCTAGTTAATTTTATCCCTTTCTCTCACTTTTATCCACCCTTTCACAATGCGAACACACAAATGCGATAATGTATGTGTTTCCCTAGTAGTAATAATGCCTATTCATTAATCAATGAGATTGCTTGAATTGGTATCTTAATTTGTTCACATCAAGCGTAATATTTAGGAGCATGATTTAAAATTGGACCGCAATTGTAACTGTGATTGCAATATTGTTGCGGATTTGCAACCGCATTGGCCCATAATTGTGGTGTGAATTTCAATCACACAACATAGCCTCAATGGAACCTTGACAGTGTTCTATTTCACTTTTTTGTCCAAAAAAGAAGGATAAAGATTCATATTTCATTCTAACTTCTAAGTGAGTACGTGTGGCCGCATGAGATATTATAAGAGGCTAAATCTTAAAATAAATAAAATTGTATACTATTTTATAATAAAAGATCTATCAGACATTAGAACAATTATAAAATTCTTATTAGTAATTACAGACAAACGTATCCGTTACATTTGTTTTAACATGACTTCTTATATTAGGAAGACTTTTGATTTACTGAGGTTGTGAAATATGTCCCATGTATTGTTGTATCATTTTGGATAATTCTTATTTTACATTCAACATAAAAAATTTATATTAATTTCATGTCGCTATAGTCGCAATCTGCATCACATCAACTGCAATGGCTACAACTGTGACAACAATCACAATTTAATCAGAACCATGTTTAGGAGTCATCTAAAAATCCTAATGTGTCCTTTTCATGTGACGACCTAGAGTGATCAAGGGAAGTCATTCCTATTTATTGAATGTGATTGAATTCAAATTAAGTTAAATGCTCAATTGTCATATGTTTTGTCGAACAATTCACAATCCCTTAAACATTGAGTCTGAAAAATTAAGGTGTGAGTCCTTCTAATGATTGGTTTCTCTTAAGATCGATGAGTCACTGATGATTAATTAAGAAATATCCAACAAAAGTATACTGTAACTATATGCATTCGCCGCGTAGTGAACGGTGAAGATGCTCTAAAACATTATTAAATTTCGGTTTGATTCTGTTCCCCAAAAGAGAAAACGTTAAACAGATGCTGCGCGCACCTTCCAAACCTTTTACAGCTCTCGTCCCATATAGCCATGTTCCTGTGTACTATGCACCACTCTTGTGTGTGTCTAGGTTCAATGAACCAAGTCACTTCCCTTTTTCATTTCGTTACATTTTTCTATTTTCCACCACATATGAGTATTTAAGGTTTAAGCCCTAAGCTCTCTTTCGAAGAGGAGCGGCCAAGAACTAATGGGCCAAAACCCTTTGTATCCGTACTAATAAACTTGGCTGCTCCTCCTTCACCCACTTCTTCATCATCTTTAAAACCTGAGATCAATTAATGGTATGTTTGTAATTTATGTTTTTTTTTATCATGGTACTGGTAAAAATACTGATGATTAATCAGAAACTTAATTGATTATTTTTAGTGAAATTCTTTAATTTTAATTATTTTTTTTATTCACAAAGTTTAAATTTGATACCTAACCTATGCTCTTATTACCGAAACCTTTGTTTTCTCAGTTCTTGATATCTGATGGTTCAAGGCTGTTAATATTGAGGCTTGGAAACCAAATTACTTGGAGTACTTGGTTAACTAATTTCTACTTAGTACAACAAAAAAAGAAAAAGAAAAAAAAGAAGCATATCCCTACTCTTCAGATGCTCCAAAATCCTGAGTTACAAATTGATGGGATATAAGACATTGTGCATAGAATGATATAGAAATATTTTATATGAAGAGGGTCTTAGTATATATTGATCTGTTGTTTGTTGTTACAGTTTGCTGGGGAGGTTGTTCTTGTGGTCCATTGTATCAGTCAGTAGCCCCAGCATCAGTGAAAAAGGTGGTTTTTGATAACAACATTAGCTTCTTGTCCTTGATCTATCGGATCAAAGTTCAGTGTCCCTCAAGAACCAAATAGCAGTTGCTTTCAGGTACTTACTTTTATGCTATTTTTATATGAACCTATTAATATTCTTCTTCATATGCCTAATCAGGTTCAAATTAATCGGGTTACTAAACTGTAAAACTGACTTCAGGAATGGTTCTTTTTCTCCCACCTCTATGCATTCGTTATTTTGTAAAATAATAAACTTTTTCCTTTTTATTTTTTTAATAAAATGGTGGCTCTCTTAAAAAATTTTGTGGTTGTGACGAATTACTTTGTAATCTATGTCGGGAAATAAGTAACAATGAAGTAAACAAATTGTGAGATCGATCATTTCCATGCTTGATGAGTTATAAAATATTCTTCAACAACCAAAATTACATCACAAAGATGTGTGCAGGTCTTGGATTTTGTTCTCTAGGAAAGGTCATTAATTGGCTAGTGTTGTTTTCACTTTCTAAAGTCTTAAAATCATAGCATTAGCCAATAGAAAAACTTACTTTGATTTGGGCAGCAATTAGCTAGAGTAAAATATAACAGAAAGCTCTTAATTAATTGGTGTTTTATTAAGAGAATTAATTAGTGTTATATATAGCTGCACATATAAACTAATCAAAATCACAAAACTATACATATATATTTTTTTATTGTGGATTTTTTTATCTTCCTTTTTGTCTCATGCTTCGTCTACTAACCAACTTTTTCTTCCTAAAAATGTCTGTGTTTTACATTTTTTAACTAAATTATTTCCCGAAACCTGATGCATGGAAAATGGAAAGCCTCTCTCTAGTTTCCCAATAATTTGATGCCAACTGTGTAATAGAATATATTATTTATGAATCCTCTAATATGCTTGCAAGCTTATTGACTATTACACACGTCAGTTCTACTGTTTATAGATCATCAGTCTCCATATAATATACTACTATACTATAAATAAAAGGGTACTTAACCGGTTAGAATAATCAAAAGGACAAGATGATATAAATAATTTTAAATAAAAATTATTAAAAATCAGAAAATTATATGAATTTCACATCTTATTTAATGAGTTATATTCATAAATTTTATAATTTGTTAATTAATTTAATCAATAGTAAACAAATGTTTTAACAGTCAAAATAGATCTTATTCGATCAACTTTGTGTACAGTCAATATCTAACCAAATTAAAACCACTAATTAGTTATTGTACAATACTTAAATAAGAGAGAGTATCATAGATGGTATAGATGTTTGTTGCAGAGACATCCTGCTACAATAGAAAAAAGACATATATCCTGTTGCAGAGACAAGATCTATCTATCGGTTAAGAAAAGTGTGTTGTTAATTAACCTTCATCATCATGGACATGGATTCTTTCCGGCCAGTTGGGAAAACTGGGGAATGTCCAGTTTAATCAATATCTTTTATTTGTGATTTAAATTTGTAAAAAGTTAAGGATGGCTGAGATTTTGTCCAGTTTATTCAAATTGGAGAGGATCTTTTTCCTTTAATCATTTATCTATTTACTGGCACGCAACCACAAAAAGGAAAGGAAAGTTTGCTCTTAAACCACTTTGTAATTAGATTACAGTTTAAAAAAAGAAGTTTAATTGAACTTAACTTTGTAAACTTAAGTATCATTAGAAGTAGGTTTAATATAACTTAATTTATGTATCTTATTTTCCTCGTTCAATAGAAAAATAAGAGATATGTAATTTTGAGATAAACTTTAGTTTGGGTAAAATTCACGGTCAACTTATATTAACCAGAAAAACAATCTGTGAAACAAGCATATATAACTTTCCAAATATAATATTAAGACCACAAGTTATTTTTTAATGCAAATATTGACCGGACTCTGACTCTGACCACAAGTAGTAATATTTTAATTTTATGAAGGCCTTGGTATATAATTTCATTAATTATTGATTAGAAAAGGTTTTGAAGAAACCGGTGCTAATTAATGCCGTTTATCAATAATTTGGAATAGGAAATACAAATCCGGGTTTATTTAAGATGAAGATGAAACTCTAGTCAGAAGCCATGAGTTGGATCCATGGTGGTGGTGATAGCCTGATAAAATGGGACAAAGGTTCATGCGATGCCTTGTGCAATTTTCTTACTCATAAATATTTTCCCAATTGCATGCTATCAATGCACTATACAGATCCTTCTACTTCAACTTGAAGAACTACTAAGCAGCAACATGGCACCCCAAAAGGGCCTAATGGTTATGCTCAAATTACCAATGCACCCTCTTGTAAAGGACTATGCATGATCTCAGGTCTTCAATGTAATATATTTTGTACTCCATGGCAGATTTCTACAAGTGTGCTTCATTTAGATCCTGTGCTCTTGTACCTGCTGAAGAGAGTTCCCCTTGGAAACTTCAAAACATGTCACTCTTTTAATCCTTTACTGAATACTAGCTTTGTTTATTATAGCAGTAAGTCTATGATTTTGCATTCTATATATGGTCGTAATAGTACTGTTGAATTTTAATTCCTCGTTGTTTGCAGCAGATTATATTAAATTATTGTGGTCACGTGAGTTATGTGTATGAATAGTGAGAGTTTAATTTACTGAGTAAAAATGGGTTGGTTTGTTTAATCTTATTTATATAAAAAAAACTTATTTTAATAAAATAAATAAATATTTTTTATATTATTTAGTGTATTTATTTAAATTATTTTTAATTAAAATAAATAAAATTTAGTTTATTTTAAGAAGGAAACCATATCTGCTTTTTAGAAATACATTTTTTTAAGTGCTTAGTTTAAAGTTTTTATTTTTAAGTTTAAATAAACTCACCAAATATCATATTGTGAGTTATATGTGTTTTTTTAGGTTAAATTATAATTTTGGTCTCCTAATTTTTTAAATTCATGATTTTAATCTTTTTAATTTTTAATTGTAATATTTGTCTCTAGTTTTATAAATTGATAACTAATAATTGTGATTATTAGAGATATTAAATTAAATAAAAATGATTAATTATTAAAAAAGTTTAATAAAAAATTATTAATCCAAACGTGGGGTTGTTATGTGTGTAAAAGGTGAAAGAAAAGTTTGTGGAGATGAGAAAGAGAAATATAATATTATGAAAAATTAAGATTATTAATATTTTTTATTAATTTTTTAATAATTAATAATTTTAATTAATTTAATAACTTAATTAATTAAAATTATTTATTAATAATTTGATAAGAGAATCAAAATCACTAATTTATAAAACTAGGAAAATCATATATTACAATTAAAATTTAAGAAACCAAAATTATGGATTTAAAATTTTAGAGGGATTAAAATTATAATTTAACCTTTTTTTACCATTTCACTCTCTTTCCCATCTCTCCCAATGTGTGACTTAACGTGAGTATGTTTAAACTTAAAAAAATAAATTTAAATAAAAAGAAAATATAATCTATTTCTTAAAATAGTCATAAAAAATAGTTTAAACAAAAATAGTAAAAAAACCAAAAAAAACTACTTATTTGAATTATTTCCGATATAATTATAAAAAAGCTAAATTTTTGGAAATTTTATATAAGCTCATGATAAACTTTAATTCTCAGCTAATTCAGCACCAACTCTTGAATATATTTATTGCTAGAAGCATTGCTGATTATCTAAATCTGCAGAAGAGGAAGAAACATCCAACATATAAAAATCAAACTAAGAAAAGATGAATCCGTTTACTAAACACTTATTTTAACAAATAATTTTAAACAAAAACTCGTACTTAATCTTTCCCAATTTCTCTTTCTCACATCATAAGCTTAGATGCACACAAGAAAACAAATATTATCACATTTTCTATTCCCTTCAAAGTCACAATAAATAAACTTCAAGTTTCAAGGGCAGAGGATTCAGCGCAGTCATATTTTTGCATGCATTTATGCATTCAACACATTTATATCCGTTAGATGAAAGATCATCGGATGGATGAGATTTCTTATGTTTATTGAGCGAAATAAAATATGAGCCGTCCAATTGTTTAACGCGTGAATATCTTGAAAGTGAATGCATTAATTAATTGAAAAGCAAATGCAGTGGGTCACTTAAATTTTCAATGCTACACTTGCACAGAAATACAACAATAATTGTATTCACATACTCTATAAATTATCACTCTTCAATTTAAGCAATTCATTCACATATAATAAAGGGTCTAGTATAATTAGTTCAGCATATACAAATTATTGTAAATCTTGAATATTTGTACGAATAAAAAAAAATCACATATAAGTCTAGCTAAATTATTAGTTCCCCATTTTCATATAACAATTATTTTTTGTGCAGTTCAAAAATAACTGCAGAGTCCTGCTGTTATATATGGTTCAATACTCCAGATGTTGGAGTCATATTTTCTTTTATTATTTTATATATATTAATTATTTTTTGTGGCCAGGATTTCATGTAATCACAATAATGACTTGTGACTGCAGAGAATCCACATCCCCCTATCCATTATCTTCATTTGCCTCTCTTATTACAAACACCTTTATCATGAATAGCTGAATACTCCTGAAAAAGTTAGCATTCAAATTGAATCCTGAAATTTCCCTATAGTCTTCCAGAATAGCAGATAGAAATCATGTACACTTTCCAACTTAACCACATGTGACAATGGAATAAAAGGAAGAAGGAGTAAAGACAATATTTTATTTCACAATTATATGAAAGAGCATTCACAGTTGCACAAAAATACAGCATTAATAATGGTTCATCCAGGAAATTATGCAAAAAATTATTAGTCTTAAATTTAAGCAATTCATTCTCATTCATTCTCTTCATTTGTCTCACTCTTATTATTAAGCGCACCTTTTATCATGACTACTCTCCTAAAAAGTTTAACATTCAAATTGAATACTAAAAATTTCCTTTTTTATACATAATAGAATAGTAAGAATACTGAAATTTCCCTAGCCACAATAGTCTTTCAGAATATTTACAATAACAAGATATAAGATTGATCAATAAAAACTAATAATTAATAATTAACTTTGTTGATAAAAAAGAAAAGATTTAGAAAATTCCAACTTAAAACTAGTGACATTGGAAGAAGAAGAAACTAAGGGCAATGGTTTATTTATTACTCAACTAGTAAATCAAAATGTAAAAGCTTAACTAATTCAAGCTTTCTTCTGCTTGATTGGTGGCATAAACATAGACCTGAAAATCAAAGCAGCTGAGGAAGCCCCAATGAAGGGACAAATCCAATAGACATAAAACTGCTCCCAAGTGTTGTGCTTGTTGTTGACAAAGGCCCATCCAAAGGCATTGGCAGGGTTCATGGAAGGCCCAGTGAATCCACCACCAAGAATAGCCAAAACAGCAGTTGTCACAGAGAGCAAATACACCTTCACAAAAGGGTTCCTAGGACCCTTAAACATGACAAAGAAGATAGCCATGTTGTGAGTGAAAGTCAAAACACCTTCAGCAACAGCCCCAGAATGCAAGTCAACCTTCAAGAAAGGTCCTTTCAGCATGTCATTATACTTGGATGGCATCACTAGAAGAAGGGTTTTGACGCCAACAGCACCACCATATGCCTGTGCAGGGAACCTTACTGCCATTGATGAAAGGGATGAGTCAGGCCTCAACCCTGCAGTGTAGAATGAAAGACTTGTTGAAGGGTTGAAGTTTGCACCACCTAAGATTCTTCCAATGAAGCTTATGGTGAGGACATAGAAACTGTTTAGGATGGTGCTGATTATGAGGCCTGCAAGTGAAAGAGGTTGGAGGCCAAGGAAAAGTGCCACCTCAGTTGTGACAATCCTCAATGTTGAGATTATGAAAACCCACATTGATGTTAAAACTCCATCTCCAATTGCTGCTTTGATCAACCCCATTTCCTCCTTTTTTGTTTAGAGTTTGTATTCTTTTTTTCTTTCTCTATTTGTCAATGTAGATATTGGAGTTGGAGGTGGAATCTAACACATTACTCTGACTAGTGATATGGGCCAAGAAAAGGAAGAAAGAGAAAGAGATGAAGATTCTGTGGATGCAAGTGAAAAGCTCCATATCCTTTGTTTAGAGTGATGGGTTAAAAAGACATATGAAACACTCCAATTTAGCTGGTGTGTGTCATTTGTGGGGACTGGGAACCCCCGAATTGCCATGGTTGAATGAAATATGTTTGAAATAGACATGTATAGGTTATTTTTCTTTAATTTATTTCCATTTTAAAGTTTGATATTTTTGTATCGATTTTTTTTTTACAATCATGTTATAAAATAAAATAATATTTTCCTTTTTAATCGATGTTATTTTTTTGCACTGCCTTTTTAATCGATATGATGTACTACAGTTGTGAGACCAATTTTATCTCAATATATACTATTTTACACATCTTAAACAAACCATACTACACATAGTTCATTTTTTTATAATTTAAGTAACTTTTCTTTATAATCCAAAGATTTAAATTTTTTACCAAATAATTCCTACAAATAATCACGCATTCTTATATTTTATTATTGATAGAAAAGTACATCTCATATCCTCTCCCAAAAAAATATTAACTCCGTGAGAGAATTTCAACTATAAGCACTTGGAATGGAGATGGCTTAAAAGGGTGTAAAAAATATTTTTTGAATTTTTTTATTTCACTTTTTAATATCAAATCATTTGATATGGAGAGAAAATAAAAGTATAAGGAGATTTTTTAATAGATGTAAAAGTAAATGTTAAAAAATGTGAAATTGTCAGAAATTAGTTATAAATATTTTATTTTACATCACTTTTTCCTTTTTTTCTTTCTTTATAAATTGTGAAACCATCCGGAAAAAATAAAATATTATTTCTAGTGAATATAAAAATTAACGTGAAATAAAACGAGTTAGATTAAAAAATATTAAGGCAGATACGTATCAAAGATGTGATCCACGTTAAAAGTTCCAGAGCTCAACCTAACAACCGATAAAAGAAAGAAAAATTCATAAATCAATTCAGAGTTGGAAAGTAAGCCACGTGGTGGACCTTGAACCAATGCAACATAAAATATTTTTGTGGTTAATGACGTGAAAGATATGTTTAAATCTATGCCTTAAATATGTTAAAATTCTTTTTGATAAATAATTATATTTTGTTATCATCTTTAATAAAAAAATTTGTTGGTTTTATTTTTTAGTTACTGATCTATTAAAATTTTGATTTCATTTTAATTACTGATGATGATTTTGTTTTTTATTTTACTTGAATTTTATTTTATTTATTTTAATGGGAAAAAAAATAATTATGCCAGATCTAATTTTATTATTATTTGTCACATGTGCAAACAACACAAACAAAAATTCTATTTTATACAATATGTTGATTGATTACAAAAAATATAATTTCATTAAAAGTAATATATTTTATTACATTAAGTGAATAATATTTTTTTTCTTCTAAAAAGGCAAAATATATTGATGACATCCAAATCAAGTACAAGACGTATTAAGTGAATAACATGGGTTAAATAAACCTTAAAAAATATATCATATTTTTCATTCTATTTATTTACTTATAGTATCGCCTATCATATTGAATTTTGATTTGTATTTTTTTTTATCTTGTTAAAAAAATAAACACTTTAAGTATATTACGGTATCATTACATTACAAGAATTAATAATCCCACTAATAAAAATAATTACATTAACTATTTTTTTCACTTATAAAATTAAGGATGCACAATAAAATCTATAAATAAATTAATGATAATATAAAGTTAATTTTATAAAATTTATTCTCTTTTATTTTATTTATTTATTTATATAAAATAATATATCATGACTATTAGTTTAGGACTAAAGGAGTACAAACAAATCACTACTTTTTCCTACAGGAAAGCAAATACTACTTAATTACAAAGAGCTACTTACAAATTATTATAGTTATTTGAATAAATGAGTAAGATGCGAATAAATAAATTTCTTAATTATAGTTGTTTCAATAAATTAAAAAATGATTAGTGACTGGTCTAACAGATTTAACATGAATATAAACAAATTCAACAAAAAAACATGAATATAAACACTCAGTGAATCAACCATTTTCATGAGAAGAATCAACAATAATTTGGAATAAAAGCGGAGATCGATGAGTGTAAAATGAAATTTGGGGAGAATATAAAACACATAAAAAGCAAAACAAAATCTCAAGTGAGATGAGATGTGAATGTTGTGGATGAAGACTTGAAGATAGTATTATTATATAAGTTCAATTTGTCTTTGTAAAAACAAATTCAACCCTAGAGGCATGAAGTTTTTGCATCTTATTTTTGAACTATGAAAGCTTCAGCTTTATTTTATTATCCTTCTTTGTCAAACAGTTTTAATTACTAGGTGTTCTACAGTTGCAACCACAACATCCATCGATGCATTGTTTTACGCAACGAGGGCCATAGCAACGTAAATGATCACAATCTTCCTCATTTTCGCACTTGCATTGCATTGGTGCATGCATTCACAAAACCTGCAAAATTTGTTCACCCAATCTATCATAATCTTAATGCTTAAATAAAAACAATGGTTTCATGAGATCAGCAACTCGATTATTTCATAATATTTTGCATTAAATGCCACCTGATGATTTGGATGATAAATTTATTCTAAGTGTATATAAGAGACAAAAAAACGAATAAAAGTTGAAAGATATACCGGTTGTAGATGCTACTAGAAATAAAACTATCAAGCAAGGAAACAACAATGAAGCTTTCACCATTTTGTGTCTCTGTTGTATTTCTTTGATAATACAAAGTTGTATTTTTGAGGATTATTTATAATGATAAACAAAATTTTGCTCAGTATTAAGGATTAATTATTATTTTAAAAGGATTATTAAATATGTGAGGCAGATTGTTTGATTTCATTTTTCATTTTTCTTTTTTTATTGTTTCACTTCATCCTCTGTTATAATTTTACCTAAAATTGCATTTAGTATGGAGAAAGATTTTTTTGACCGAAAATTAGTATGGAGAAACATTGAAAGTCTCAAACAAATCTGTATCATATTTTATTTATATGGACAATGTGATTGATTGAAATTTATTTGTTTTAATTATTCCTGCGTCTAAATTATTAAAAAGAAATGGGATCCACATATGCCCTATGTGTAATTAATCACACAAATTAATTATGAAGTAGTTAATGGATTTAATTTCAGAATAACAAATTACTCTGTTTGGGTAATTAATGTGGTTCGTTCGATTAATTATGATACTTTTAAAAGGTAATAAAAATAAAAATAAAAATAATTACAGAGTAGCATATTATTCTATTTGTTACCTTAATTAATTGATTTCTAATTGAAAAATTTTAAAAATTCAAAATTACTTTGATTCATTCAATTAATTATGATACTATTAAAAGGATATTTTTTCTATTCTAATTTTGGTCAATTTATTTTAAAATAAAGATATTTAATCATTCTATTTTTAAAATTTTATAATTTTAATTTCTTATTTTAAAATAGAAACATTTAGTATTTTAATTTTTTGAAATTTTCTATCACATTCAAAATGCATTGATCAGTAAAAATTAACGAGATAATTTATTTTGATAAAGGTCATAGTCATTGTTAATCTATTAACAATCAACGTTTTAGTTTGAAGGAAGGACCAAAATGACATATTTTACAAAAGTGAGAAACTAAATGTTTTTATTTTAAAATATGAAAATAAAATTATGGATTTTAAAAAAATAAAGAAATTAAATGGTTGATATTCTCAAAGTTGTGGTCTTTAGAGATACGGATAGAATTGATAATGTTCTTGCATGGAATAATGACAAATAATTATATTTTTTGCATGGATGAAAGCTAATGCTAAATATCAGGAAGCACTTAAGTTTACTTTTTGTTAATTTCCTGGAACATTTGTGTATGATTCAAACTCCTTAATTATTTGCATTTACATCTTATTGAGGTTTTGTTTCATTTCTCTCCTTTTTTACATGGTAAAATGGACTTTTGTTTTGCGCTGAAGAGGAGTCCAGAAATCCAACGTGGTGATTGGGTTGGCCGAAGTCCATGTGGCTCATTCAAGTATTATTGAAGGCGCCTTCTATTTACACTTTCCCATTTTCCTAAGTACAATCCCATCTCTCCTTTTATTTTTTCTACCAAATTTACCCTTTTAAATCCTTGTCTTTGCACCCTCATGTTTGTTAGTCTTTAAAATCTTATTTTTATCTTATCTTTATTGTTCTTTAAATTTTAATTTTGAACCTCATCTTCATCTATATTCATTACATAAATACTGCATTTTCTATCAATATTATATGTAATATTGTACATTTTTCTTCATATGATATCGCGTTTCAAGGTACCTTCATTATACACCTTAATTGCAAAGCAAAACTTTTGATAACAACTTGTAACATTGTTTTGTGTATCACCAATGTTGAATATGCATTTTCATTCTCTTAAATCCAGGTCTCCAATATGCCTCCTAACTCCAGATCTATAACATTCAAATAAGTGTGCGCAGATCAAAGATTGCAGCGGCTCCTTAAATACATTTCCATAAATGATTTATTTTTGGTACTGCTTTATTTTGTTTTATCTGATTATAACTCTATTTATTTTCTAATATAAAATTCTTTTAAATTAATTTAAAATTGATTAAAATGAAAATTTATTTGTTGTAGACCAAAAAACCTTAAACCAGCCTAAAACATATATAACACTGATTAAAATTATTATGATTTTATTTAACAAGTTTTTGAAAATTTGAATATATAAAATTACTTATTAAATTTTCACAATAGATTTAGTTTACGATTTCTTAATTTCACTTTTTAAAAAATTCTCCAAATTTAATGATTTTTTTTTATGATATCATGATGATTTTTTCTTAGTAGACGTGATATGTTGTTGTTCACATGATGTTATATTCAGGTTTGTAATTTTTTTTTTAATGATATCGTGATGATTTATTTTATTCTTAAATGAGTAAGATGTATAAATTATAAATCTCTATATCCATATGGATAAAAAAACCAATCACTAAACCGATAAACAATTTTTTTATTTAAAAAATGAGAGTATAATGGATTAATGAGCCACGGAATCAACGTGTAGAATTAAAATCTAGTAGTGTTACAGTGAAAGAAAAAGTGGTTAGCGGCTATCAATGCACAAGACCAGGATTTTCAAACACCTGCAGACAAAGTAGACCCTAATGCACTGTTTCTGGATCATATCAGTTACATAGTCATCTCCTCAAGACAAAAAACAACAAAGAACAAAAAGACACATTCATCCCTGACAAGTTTTTCTTCACATTTCTTAATTAATTAAGAAAGTAACTTGAGATTATAAAAGTAATTAAAGTTAAACCGTGAATTTGGTTTGAGTTTAAAATTGTCTTCTATGGTAATGCATTATTGTTCTTTTTGGATACCAAAGTAAGTAAATGTCATTCCATAGTAGGAGTTCTATAATTTTGTCTGGTAACTTTGAATTTTTTAATTCTGGGAAAGTTTTTTTAACATGAAACAAACATTTTAACATAAATGACTTAGCTATGGTCAATTTGAAGGGACGTGGTCTGAAGGGGTTGCTGGCACTCTTTATAAAGGTACTGCATTGTTGGGTACAGCTCAATTATGTCACTGGCTACTATCTCTCACATCCACATGCAAATGCAAGAGGTGGTTCCCTTAATGATCCATTGCTTCTGTTAAAGAATCCTTTGGTTTCTCTCTCTACCGACATTATCTCCCTTTATATCAGTTGTCCTAGGCAGAGTTTCTAAAGCAAAAGAAAAAAAAAAGAAAGCAAAGGGTAGGCATTGACCCCTTTGCACAAAGGAAAAGAGGGGTGGTGTTGTGTTAAAAAAATATTGAACTTGGTTGGTTCTAAGTAGAAACAAAAATTGTCATTTTCCCATTTCTGCATTTTTGGTTTGGGAGAGGAGAAACCAAGAATTAAGAAATGGGTTGCTCCGTAAGAGTTTGTTGTGTCTTATTTTTGGTGTTGTTGGTGGCATGTGTTAGAGGGGAGGACCCTTATAGATTCTACACTTGGAATGTCACATATGGAGACATTTATCCACTTGGTGTTAAACAACAGGTACTCTTTTTTTTAGTCTTGTTTTGATTTTCTTATCTTCATAATCTTAGTTTTTCTTAATGAAATTAATATATATGGTGTGTGAATTTTAATGGCAGGGTATTTTGATAAACTGGCAATTTCCAGGGCCACAAATTGAGGCTGTGACCAATGACAACTTGATTATCAATGTATACAACAGCTTGGACGAACCTTTCCTCTTATCTTGGTTAGTCTCTTTCTCTGATTTCCTTCTTGTTTAGTCCACTCTTAAAGTATCAGCTGCAGAAAAAAATGTTGAAAAAAAAACTATCCTTTTTCTTATGTTTTTTGCTCCATTTATGAAAGCCTATTTTTGGAAGCTACGATGTCGTTTAAAAGAGGTAATGCAGAAGAAGGATTGTGGTTGGTTTGGTTTATAGGAATATATTATATACTAAATGCCTAGATCTGGGTGGTTTTAAAATCTTTTTGACCGGAACTGTCATTGATTTTATGTTTTGTGGTTCAATAGATCTTTAAGATTCTTCTATTGTCACTCTTATGTTTATTGTAACTCCTGTTTATATAATTTTCTTTAAAATACCCTTATTTGTTAATCAAAATAATAATTTAGAGAATTTTATAAAATTAAAAAATTGTGACAAGTGACAACAGACACTCCCCTGATTGAAATATTAAATAGTTGTCTGATTTAGAAATATCAAATTTTCAATGTAATTTGTAGGTGTTACAATATAATACATGAATGGAATCTTGCCTTTGCCCCCAAAATGGCAGGCAATGTTTGATGAGAAAATCAGTGAAAAGCCAAATAAATAAGTAAATAAAATGTCAGAGCTAAGACTTCAATTGCAGCACTTATTATTATTCATGTGAGGAGAATTCAGTGTTATACTACTTGATTCTTTATAGGAATGGAGTGCTGCAGAGGAGAAACTCGTGGCAGGATGGAGTGTATGGTACCAATTGTCCAATTCTACCAGGGCATAACTTCACTTATGTTCTTCAAGTGAAGGATCAGATAGGTAGCTACTTCTACTACCCTTCCCTTGCTTTTCACAAGGCAGCAGGAGGTTATGGTGGATTCAAAATTGCTAGTCGCCCCGGGATTCCAGTGCCTTTTCCTACTCCAGCAGGAGATTTCACCATATTGGCAGGAGACTGGTACAAGAGAAATCACACAGTAAGTTTTGCTTTCTTTGGATAAATGTTATTGGATATGTGGCTAAGTTTACAAGTAGTTTAATTCAAATCAATGTTTTAGATGTTTTCTTACTTTTCCACTTTATGCATCTCCTCACTTTAAAGGAGCTAGATCTCAACGTTATTAGTCCTTGCATTCCGTACAATGTAACTAAGAAAAAATCTACACTCTTCAAGAAATCCTACCCATGTGTGTGTTTTGGTCATGTGTCACAACAAATTATTACATGGTTCATGGTACAGAACCACCATGGTCCCAACTAATTATCATACGACATGTAATTGAGTGTTATTAACTCTTACTCATAAATTGAAAATCTTAGTTATACGTCGCGTGAAGATTGGTTGGGACAATATATACGTGATGGTCTGGGACTATGTAATAATTTCTCTGGATGTGGATTTTCTCATCTGTATAGAAGCTACTAGTTGTAGCTTTTGTGTCATTAACCATTTAACATGATTTGTTCTCTGGCAAACGTGTTTCCAAACACAGCCCTAAATCATCAGAAAACTTGTGTTGATTCATGCAGGATTTGAGGGCAATTTTGGATGGTGGAAGTGACCTTCCCTTCCCTGATGGGATTATCATCAATGGTCGTGGTTCCAATGCTTACACATTCACAGTTGATCAAGGTATTAAAAAAATTTTAAGCAATTTGTTCACTTGAAAGCTGATGCCAATGCCATAGCAGAGATCTAGCTATAATAATTGGATTTTAAATTGAGGTACTTTGATTTTTGGGCAGGCAAGACATACAGATTCAGGATATCAAATGTAGGGCTCACCACTTCCATCAACTTTAGAATCCAAGGGCATAAAATGACAATTGTTGAGGTGGAAGGGACCCACACTCTCCAAAACGTTTATGACTCACTTGATGTTCATCTGGGGCAGACTTACTCTGTGTTGGTTACTGCTGATCAACCACCCCAAGACTACCTCATTGTCGTCACGACACGATTCACCTCCCAAGTGTTGAATGCTACCTCCATTTTTCGTTACAGTAACTCTGGTGGAGGTGTTACTGGCCTTTTCCCTTGGGGGCCAACTATTCAAGTTGATTGGTCTTTAAACCAAGCTCGCTCTCTTAGGTATTTACTTAGATTCACATTTTTCATGTTGTTCTTCATTAGCTAGCTATATGCTATTTGCTGATAATTTTGTATGCAATTTTCCTCAGGACCAAATTGATGCAGTTCCTTAGGTGTTTTTACTTTTAGCTTTGTTATCCAATCAGAATTAGAGTTTCACTTCGGTGATCTGCATAATAAAGGTTTGTTTAAAAAATCAGCATAGGTTACCAAGGTGAAACTATAATTTAGACGGGAGAACAACACCAAAAGTATCTCTATAATCCTTATTGATCCTTTAGAATTATAAAAACTGAGATATGACATAAATTAGTTCGACCACAGTTATACTAATATTGTATTTGAGATCTAATGAACATATTCCATAGTGAAGAACTAAAGTGATATAACAAGGTTATGTGAATTTATACTGCAAATTTTTTGTTATCTTGTCTCTGATACCATGCTTACATACAACATGTAATTAATTAAATCAGGAGGAATCTGACAGCAAGTGGGCCAAGACCTAATCCACAAGGATCATACCATTATGGTTTGATAAACACAACTCGTACAATTAGACTTCAAAATTCTGGTCCAGTTATCAATGGCAAACAGAGATATGCTGTCAATAGTGTGTCCTTCATACCTGCTGATACACCACTTAAACTGGCTGATTACTACAAGATCCAAGGGGTGTTCTCCCTTGGAAGTATCCCTGACTACCCCACTGGTAGTGGTGGCTACCTTCAAACTTCTGTCATGGAAGCCGATTTCCGAGGCTTTATAGAGGTTGTGTTTGAGAACACTGAAGACACTGTGGAGTCATGGCACGTTGATGGCCACAGCTTCTTTGTAGTAGGGTAAGATCACCTAACTCATTCCTTTCTGCTGCAAATTTGATACCAAACTGCATTGTATTACAGCCTTTTGATTCTACTAGCTTTCTGATTAGCTAGTTAATTACATGTTTAGTTAGTTACTAGTTCAATAAGCTTTATAAATGATGCATGTAGCACACTCATTTATATCTTTTTTAATTCAATTAATACGATGATTTACTTCTATGGAACTCTTTGTATTCTTTGAGATCTATGATCTTTGGCCTCATCAACTTGGAATTACATGTATCTGTCGAAATTCTGACCATGAGTTCTATCTTTGTTTTCTTCCTTTGAACTTACAAATATACACATTTTTGTCATACTAATTCAACATTATAATAATATGCCCTATTCATTGTAATGAGCAGAATGGATGGAGGGCAATGGTCATCAGCAAGCAGGCTAAATTACAATTTAAGAGATACAGTTTCTCGTTCCACAGTTCAGGTAATCAACTTTGTTATCCCTTGTGATATAATATAACTCTTAACGTGGTTCTCTTTAGAGTTTAAAATCAATGCACAGATAATATAAAAGGCTTTTGCTTTTTATACCGATGACCAATCAAAAATTATGTTAAAAATAACTTTTAGAGTGTGTTTGGATAGAGGATTTTAACTGAGGAAAGTAATTTATCAGAGAATTTGAATTTCTGTTATTTAGAATTCATTGTTTGGATGCTTTTTATGAAGAATTTAAAATTTTGGAATTTTAAAACAGAATTTTAAACAACTAAAAATCTGGAATTTCAATTTTCTTCTAAAAGGTGAGAAATTGAAATTCTCTTCTTACAGTTTTCTTCAAGAAACACCGTCTGAGCTCCTAAAATATCGATCAAGTGTGAGAATAGAGGAACACACGTATAACTAGTACATCAATCTTATTTTCACTCTTTTTTTTCATTCATTTTTTTCATCCTCATAATTTTAATTTTTTTTATCCAAACACAAAATTTTGTAAATAAAAGAATTTCAATTGAAGTATTTGAAATTCTTAGAATTTAAAATTTCTCAAAATTTTAAATTTCTCCGTCCAAACACACTCTTAAGGTAATTATCATAAAAGTTGATAAAATTATCATATAAGATAATTTCTGATTGATTGATAAATTCTTTGCAGTGTCGGTGCATGTGCATGAATTATTTAGTTAGATGCCATGTCGGTTTCATTTACATTATTATTGTTCAGATATTGAAAAGTATTATTTGGTTTTGACAGGTGTATCCCAAGTCATGGACTGCAATTTACATGCCTTTGGATAATGTGGGAATGTGGAATGTGAGGTCTGAGAATTGGGTTCATCAGTATTTGGGCCAGCAATTTTATCTTAGAGTGTATTCCCCTGCAAATTCATGGAGAGATGAGTACCCAATTCCAAGCAATGCTATTCGGTGTGGCAAGGCTGTGGGACACTACTAATGCCACCACCAAACCAACATTGGGATTTTTATTTGAACAGTGTCATTCATTTCCATTCATGGCTTAACTCAAGCCTCTTCTCTTGTTCTCTTGTACCATTATTCATGTTATGATGCCATAGATTATTATAGAGTTATTGATTTCTCCTGTCCTCTTCCTCCTCTCATCTTCGTGTTATGTCCAAATTCAGCTATATATAAGATCATCTGTGTTTGGATTATGATATTCTTCTTATTTAAACTATTTATTTATTTAAATAGGTTCAAGGGACCTGATGTTAATGTGCCATGGAAATAATGAGATTGTTATTATTATTGTTGTTTGTTGTCGGTGTAGTAGTTTAGTTGTTTCATTAATTTAGTATTTGTTTGTTAGTGTGTTTTTTTGAAAAGAAAAAAAAGAAAAAGTTCCTTTAATTTCTGATATTAAAAAAAATTGTAGAATTGCACTCAATTCATACTCCTACGTACAAACATGTTAATGCATACTTACCAAATATTCAACAATATAATACTCAACTCTGGGTTTGTTCATACATGTAAACATTCTAACGAATTTAAAAAAGCAAGACAATTATAAGCATATATAATCTTGAAATCATGAAATCATCAAAGTAACTTCAGAATTGATGGAGCGAGGTTAATTATCTAAATTATGCGGATCCACCATAACCTCCTAAGTATATATGCCAATAAATGTTTTTTTGCCAATAAATGTGGAGGTGTAGATATTAACATATATTTAAATACTTTTATATGTGTGTTATACCGCTTTAAGTCTTAAAACCACGTTTTTTAGTATAAATTATGAATTTTATAAATATGTATAAATATAGGATAAATTCATAATAATTATTTTACTTTGACTTAGAATATGTTTGGATTGAAGTTGAAAAAGATTTAACAACTATTTGGTTGTAGAGAGAAGAACAAAGAAGGGTGAATTTATTTTTTGTTTAATAGGAGAAAGAAAGAATAAATAATTTTAAAAACAATAGGGTTTATTGTACTATATAGTTCTCACCTATTTTTAACCATCTTTCTATTTTTCATTTATCATCTTAAATCAAACATCTTTAGTTTATATTTTATTTCTCACTTATTTTCATTCATCCTGTATATTTTCTTCTTTTTTTTACCAAAAAACACACATAAAGATACTTTTTACTTTCAAAATAATAATTTTTTCTTCTCATCTTATGCAAAATATGTACGTAACTTTAAACCTAAACATAACTTTGTCCAGTTTCGTTACGTCCTTTGTTGATGTCTGATGCTCTTGAGATCTCTTCCTTAAGAGTGTAGCTTGTTTTTGTTTTGTTCTTTTTATTGCTCACTCATAAAAGAAAACCTAAACATAACTTCAGATGTATGTTATAGAAGTTTCTGAGTTTCTGTGGGTACACTCCCAACACTTGAATGACCT
This sequence comes from Glycine soja, assembly GCF_004193775.1. NCBI lineage: Eukaryota > Viridiplantae > Streptophyta > Magnoliopsida > Fabales > Fabaceae > Glycine > Glycine soja. Next base: position 46,971,057 of record NC_041007.1, read on the forward strand.
CAACACCATGTAGTAACAACTGGAGCTGCTGTGAATGCAATCTAGCTAGCTTTTCCCACTGATCAGCAGTGACAGTGCAAAAGCTAGCACGAGTCAACGCAGACTCTACCATTATTAATTTCGATTTGAAAACATTTTCTTTCCATGACTGCCCATTCAAATTTGCCAGAATTGGTCTGAGCAATTTTCTTCCTTTTTTCATACAAATAATTAACAGAGAGAATTTAATTCTACGCAGAATGGTAGATTGGAAGCCAACAGTATACGCGTCGGTAGAGTTGACCGACTCATTGCCGTGTATGCCAGCATATACATGTGCTTCGTTACCCGTTACTACCAAATATTGTTATGGATATAGCTACTACAATAAAAGAAATGTAAATGAAAAAGGTTTCGCTCATTATGGGAAAAAGAACAAGGTTTCTTAGTATAAATATTAGTAAATATGTTGTTAGTTAAGGGAACCCATTTCTATTCTTTTCCTGGTCTACGTACGAGCATGTTTATTCGAGCACAATTTACTCTATTATATTTTGATGATGTTGGGTTAGAATTGTTTCTAATATATATTTTTTTATTTTTTAAAATTTATAAAAAAAATAGTATATTGCTTTTTCAAAATAAGTTAAATCAAATACGCATATAATTTAAGTATATTACCTCACGAATTTATACATACAATTACCAATCAATGCTATATATACTTAAATTTGTAAGGTTAAGGAAAAAAATTACTTAAATTCTTAAGGTACTTTATAATTTATGGTTAATCAAGTTCTGATCTAGTACTAGAAGCATTTTTTGGTAGATCCAGTTTATATAATTCGAGTTTGTTATGCAGAGATTTCACCCAATTTCATCATAGTTATTTTTACCGTTAATTCAAAATTTTAAGACTTCTTTTATTATTTTGATTTTTTTATTTCATTATAACATTTGTGTAAAGCATTTGAGTGAATTTCGTCTGACTAATTACTTTTGAATCAATTTTATCTACTAATATATATGTTTTTTTAACTATAGTAGAAACAAACTATACGGATAATTCCGAACCAAAGAGGGTGTTACATTCACTCATGAACACTGAGGAATTGTGCACAGAGAGACAATATATATTTATAAAAGCTACCAGAAAAAGAAATTAATAATTAGATAAAATAAAGTCTTAGACTTAAAAATAAATGTCCAATTGAAAGCCACAGTACGTAAAGTGCATGATGCATATATATACATTGAAAAAGTTATAAATTATACGTTAACAGTATTTTATTTTATCCTATATTGTGTTTCCTTGTCTTTTTATATATAAAATTGTGAAAATATAATTTGTAATATTGAAACACTACCTTATTCATAAATGAATCAACCGGTACACTGAGAGAACCGAATTAAAGTCCACGTTGGGTTTTGACTTTGGTACACTACGTTCCACTTGTCATCGTTTAATGTTGGCTCCAAATCCCCAACTGTTCATAGCATGCACCATTAATAAGATTTTGGCTAGTGGACAAACCCTATATAAAGCACACTCCTCGATCATTTTTGCAAAAGCAGTAATTAAAGTGAACGTGTTTGCATTGTTTTGGCAATGGCTATTAATTATAATTTCCATAGGAAATGGGTTTGTGTGAGTGTTCTTGTTATGTGCATTATTCTTCAATTGAGTGTGATTGCTGTTGTTGGTGATGAGAAGCTTGACAAAGAAAGGTATGGATATGGAGATGATTGTCGGTTTAGACGTGGACCGGGCTGTAGGGGTTGGATGGGCCGTCGTGGCCGTGGCGGCGGAATAGGGGGAGGAGGAGGTGGAGGTCTTGGAGGTGGTGGCGGCTTTGGTGGTGGTGTTGGAGGTGGGGCAGGGAATGGTGGTGGTCTAGGAGGTGGAGGAGGCTTTGGCGGTGGTGGTGGAGGTGGTGTTGGAGGTGGCGGAGGACATGGTGGAGGTTTTGGTGCCGGAGGAGGTGTAGGTGGTGGAGCTGGAGGAGGCATTGGTGGTGGAGGTGGTGCAGGAGGAGGTGGAGGTGGTGGATTAGGTGGTGGCTCAGGACATGGTGGAGGGTTTGGAGCAGGTGGTGGTGTTGGTGGAGGCATAGGTGGTGGAGCAGGTGGAGGTGGAGGTGGTGGAGGAGGAGGAGGTGGTGGTGGTTTGGGTGGAGGTTCAGGACATGGAGGAGGATTTGGTGCTGGTGGTGGTGTAGGAGGTGGTGTTGGTGGTGGAGCAGGAGGAGGAGGAGGTGGTGGTGGTGGTGGAGGAGGAGGAGGTGGAGGACTAGGTGGAGGTTCAGGCCATGGGGGAGGGTTTGGTGCAGGTGGTGGTGTAGGAGGCGGTGTTGGTGGGGGAATTGGTGGTGGAGGAGGAGGTGGTAGTGGTGGAGGTGGAGGAATAGGTGGAGGTTCAGGTCATGGTGGTGGCTTTGGTGCCGGAGGTGGTGTTGGTGGTGGTGGAGGACTAGGTGGAGGAGGGGGAGGAGGCAGTGGCGGCGGCGGTGGAATAGGTGCTGGTTCAGGTCATGGTGGAGGCTTTGGTGCAGGTGGCGGTGTAGGAGGTGGAGGTGGGGCCGGTTTAGGTGGAGGTGGCGGCGGTGGCGGCGGCCGTGGTGGAGGGATTGGTATTGGGATTGGGATTGGAGTAGGAGTAGGGGTTGGAGCTGGTGCTGGTCATGGTGTTGGTGTTGGTGGTGGTGGTGGTGGTGGTGTTGGTGGAGGAGGTGGAGGTAAACATTAAGCATGCATGCATGAGGTTATGGAGCTTTAGCTAAACCATATTTGGATGTTCCTCAAAAAGAGTCCTTTATGTGTGATGACTATCATATAGTGCATATGTTGTCTTGTGAGAGTTATATGGTTTGGAACAATCCTATTACAATTACGAGAGATCCATGCTACTTAATTAGTCACACTACTATCCACTCGGGAGTTCGCAATTTTCTTTTGTAATAATGGGTAATTTCTTGTCAACAGTTATTGATATTGAGAAAAAATGTAATAAATTAATTACTACTTATTTGCATACAAACCATGTCTTCCCAAATTCATGGCTTAGCATAGAGTTGTTTCATTTATATATAACAGGTTTCAACTTTCATCTTTATTTCGATTAATAGATAGTTCTATCTAATCTGTTAATGTCGAGTAGCTAGCTAGCGTTTAAATTGTTAGGTCAAGTCACCAAAATGAACTAATGCTTTAAAGTTGTATTATTAGTAATGGGTACGTAGTAAGTTTCAAGCTTTATGTTGTTGCTATAAGTGGCAGAGGAGATTATAAAGGCCTACGAGGCACAACCTCCCCCACAACGATTATTCTTGTTGAAGACATTTATTGTGCATCGTACATTTGTACCTTAAAACTAAATTAAAAGTAACGAGAAGTGCAAATTGTATTAACCTTTACATATCTTTTTAAAATTTTAATTCAAAAAGAAATGTAAGATAAAAATATATTTGTAATGAGAAAGTAATTTATCTATAAAATAGATATAAAATATGTTCTTGAATTCAATTTCAAATTATTAGTTTTATTGAAAAAAAATTCTTCCATGGAAATGATCAATTAAATTGATTCGACAACGTAACACCTATTGATTCAGGTGTTAATGAGTCTATATTTGCTTCTTCTTTTTTAAGAAAAAAAACACATTTGCTTAAATATATAATTTTTTTTAAGTATATGTAAATGGAATAGAAAAAAGTTTCTCAGAGAGTTTTACATTAAAAATTGAAATAATTAACTTACACATAATTAATGGTTCTAGCTAGTTAGGATCTAACATGACCAATATTGAGTGTCAAACATATAAAAGTTTGTTCATTTGTTTTAAAATTGGATAAATTTTTTTTTAACTGTTAAATATGTATGCCTAAATTAATCGATCTCAATTACAAATTTTATATTAAAACATATATGGGCATGCACATAAGTACATTACAGAAAATTTATTCTTGGCTTATATCAAAGAGGCCCGTAAACTAACAGATTCCATCACTAATTCATATCAAAGTGAGATATTAGGTTAACTTTTGTGCATTTGGGGAGTCATGTGCATAAAAAATGCTGTAATGAATTGTATTATTTGAAGTATGATAAACCTTATGCTGGCGTTGATACTTTCATTGTTCAAGACAGACAACATTTGTGATCCTTTTTATGTTGTGACGTACCAGGTTAAGAATACTACTATATATATACATAGACGGATTTAAATTAGCTAAAGATTATGTTTCACTAATTCAATGTCAAGAACTAGAATTTTCAATAATCTCATGTTTCAGCCTCTAAGCATTTCCATGATAGTCTTGTTTTTCACCTATCTTGTTTCAATTCCATCCCTAGCTTGTGTCCTGAACCAGTAAAACAAGCAAAGGCTGAAAAGAAAAGAAAAGAAATCAGATTCCTAATATGAAATGGTGAGTGTAGTACAAAGATGGCAAAGAAGTCCTTTTAAGATCTTCAACATGTCCAATGCAGTTGAAAAGGGATTACACATATTAAGCCTAATAGAGAATTGGCACTCACATATTTCTATTCCATATTCACAAGGAAGTATTGGAGCAAATGAAATTAACACTAATTGAAGAAATGAAATAACTAAAGTTTATATTTTAAACTAGGTTTAAAACATTTTGAGGGTGAGTCTTGGTGCAAGGATAAGGTCACTCTTGTAACCTGGAGTTCATTTACTTAGAAAAAAGCGTCTCTGCTTTGCTTCCGGAGACAAGGTTATGCAGTACACTGACTCATACTATTGACACAAAATAAACTACTTTGCTATGTTTTCGTAGCAAAAGTGGTAACCACTTGATACACCTACCATTCAATGTTCATACTAGAGGTCTAGGAGTCAGGAGTTTGAGCTTCAACCTAAACCTAGGAAACTTTTGGAGGCTGTGTTTCAGGTTGAAAAAATAATTAGAGATATGTAAAAATTAGTTCGATAAAAAAACAAAATCAAATTGTTTTAACCATTTCGATTTTATATACAAATTGGTTTAAAAATTAGTTTAGAACCGAATTGGTTCTTAATCTGTTTTAAACTGATTCTAAAAACCAAATCAGTTTTAAACTGGTTTTCAAACTATTCTATTTAAATAAAAAAATTCAGATAAAAGGTTCAGTTAGTTAATTGAATTAGTTTTGTATAAACAATTCAATTAATCGAATTAATCTTATAAAGCAATGCATTTCTTTTTTCTAGTTCGGTTATAATTTGATTCAGTTTGAATTGGTTTATTTGCACATCCCAACAGATGACATTAGTTATGCCTCACTAGGCATGGACACTTCAGTAATTCCCGGTGGCTTAAACTTGTTGATGTAGTAACTAAGTGATGGTCAGGAGTATTGAGCCATTTGGATCTGAGGAGGAGCATTCTTACCAACTTATAGCACTTTCTACCACATAAACTGTTGGCCGGAAAGGTCATAAGGAGTGTCTTAGACAAATTGATCATATTTGTTGTTGATTTGTTTGGATAAATTTCTTTGACAAATAAGAAGGTAAAATGAATTGAGTATATGGCATCGATGATCTTTTATCTTTTAAAAGGTTTTAAAGACCAAAGAAAAGAACATTAATTTGCAAGAGAAACATTTTCCTTTTAGGAAATTCATTTATGACAAATATAAAATTAAAATAACATTTGAGCCTATAGAATCCAACTATAGAGTCACGAAAAACATTGACATTAATATGTATGTCTTGTCCATGAATGAAATGGCAAGGTTCTAAAACCACCTACTTGATGTAACCCAAATCCAGATAATCACTGTGTAGCAGCTCAATTTTTAACAAGGCAAAACCAAGCTTTGAGCATAATCAAAGAAGTTCAACAAACGAACATCGGTTCGTCTTAGAATTTGCTCTACTCTGTTATGTCTCCGATTGTACACAATAACTTGAAAATGTTCTCTGTTTGGCAGCAACAAAAAATCACCTTTTTCAGTCATACAAAATGGGAAGCATAGTCCAAGACTCCTTCTTTTGCCAAACAGAAAAATGGCTTGGCACCTCACCATGAAAAAAACACAGACAACCCTTTAATACCCCAAGATATTGTCTGAGATTGTGGAAAATTATTTTAAGACCACGAGGCAGCAACAAATATCAGTAATTAAGACTCAAGCAAAGACCAATGGAAGACACTATATATACAGATTTATCACAACTTAATCTTCTAAAGACCTTACAAAAAAAAAACTTCGATCTAAAGATACAATTTTGAAACTATTATTCCTTTTTCAAAAACTAGAGGATTAAATTATTTTTTTAATCTTATCTTATATGATTTTTTTTTACTGGAATCTTATCTAATATGAATAAAAATATAATTTTAATCTTTTAGAAAAAGGATCAAAATATTTTGGTGTTTTTTGTCAGAAGCATGATCTTAACAAAATGGAAATATATATATATATATATATATATATATATACAATCCTATAAATCTAAATTCTTACCAGTAACAAGACATATTTTTTGGTATTAAAAAACCTGACTAATTTCAATGGATAGTTTTTAAAGTAAAATTTTGTAACCCTGTTTTAATAAGAGGTATAAATATAAAACTCATTTAAAAATCTCACGGAAAATCATATATAATAAGACTTTTGATGGACCTTTCTTTATTTCTTCTTCGAGATATATATCTTTGTTGCTTCCCAAATCCATCCCCCTTCTCTCTTACTCTCCTCTCTCACTTTTGTGGATAAAATCACCACTGTCTATGACTCTTCAATGTTTAACTTAGTTTCGTGCATTCTTTAATTATTTGCTTGTCTAATTATGCCGAAAAAGTTAATACATTTTTAATTTCCAAGTAAAATGCTGTGAATTGATATTCAATAATTTGATTTTTTATTATTTGACTAGGTTTTAAAATCTTGAAAAAAAAGGTTTTTGCATGTGATTGTGTTTCAATGGTTGATGGCGTCAAGGTTTTAGATGATTCTATAATGGATGTTTATTATTTTATATTTTTGTTGTTATATTGCTGTGATTCTGTGAAATTACACACAAATATTTCATTTTTTTTAACATTTACCGTACGTGTCCATCCTTATAGGGAACTACCATGTGATATTTTTTAAATAATTAAGGATAGTTAGGTATAAATACCAAAAGCAATAAGACTTTGTTTATTTTACTCAATCAATTTATGTCATACTTTTTTGGGTCTCATATATATATAAATTGATTCATGTAAATTCGAGAAAGTTAATTATCAAGATTTAATTGTGTTAATCTCAATTAAAAGTTAAGTTTTTCTCCAATTTATCCTTCGTTAGATTTTGGTATAAAAAAATAAAAAGGAGTAAATGGAACTAAAAGCTCAAATTAAATGATTTTTTTAGAGATAGTAACATTAAATAAAATAAAGTTAATTAATTTTTTTTTATTTAAAAAAATAATATTTTTTTATTTTTATATTTGAGACCATATCAAGAGTATCTTGCAATAGAATTTTTTATGGGAAATTCACTATAATAAAATTATAAAGGGGAAAAAAAGAAAGATATTTATGAATCTTAGATTGTAAAAGGTACCAATAAGGTGTAACACCTCTTGGTTGATAATTCTATAAGTAAGTGGTTACATGAGGCTAATGACTCACTTAGCAAGAAAAATATAAAAATATTGATATTTTTCGTCTCAATAAGAAAATTAGGTTTCTTAAAAGTCAAGTAAAGTTGTTTAAGAATTAATAAAGAGAAAAAAAAATTATACAACAGGGTTCGATGATGAGGAAGAGGCTAGGGATAAATTATATATGGAGTCTCTTTTGAAGGCAAGTGAGTTTGGGAGCATTGCTTTTCTAAATTTGAATCTTGAGGACGATGTTCATGGTATAATTTTTCTATGTGCATTATAATTAATTGTAATGTTTTATTTTACGAAAAATAAACTAATGTTATGATCAATTTAATGATACTTAAACTCATTAATAATATAATTAATTGTTTATGAACTTTAAATACCTAATTCTAATATGGGTTAAAAAATAATGGCTTAAATCATTAGGTTGCTAATAAATAAGGATATTAGATTCTCATTCTTATCATCACAATCAATTTCTAAAATTTATTCATTCAAAATCCTAAAATTTGAAACATGTTATTAGACAAAAGAAGATTTGATTTCTTGGGTTTCGAAGATTCATGTGATATGATGTGTTCAACAAATAAGTAAATTTTATCAATTATGTGGGTGTTCTAAATTCATATAATCTAAATTATATGTCCTTCTTGCTATGATTTTTCTTACTGTTCATAGTTCAAAGGTGAATGTGGAGAGGAACAATGAAAACCTCACAGGGTTTGTGCCATGTCATCAGGTGTGTAATGGTGTGTACCTTGGGAGGGTTCTTTGGTTTAAGTGTTAGGGGAACAATTTATTTAGTAGAATTTATATTTGATATTTTTAGTGTATAACTTTTTTTAGGTTAATGATAACATGGATAGATCACTTAAAGATGATGTTTTGTGGATCCAATGTGATAAAAACAATCCCTATACAGTAAATAATTTACATAATATTCTACTTTTGTAAATAACTTTTTTATTACTATTATTATAAAAAAAGTAAAAAATTAGTAAGAAATAAAAGATCAATTTGCTTAAACTAAAAAAATGATTTTTTTCAAAAGATATGATTTATTTGTTAAAAAAGGTTTATTGTTTTTTTTTTCTTTCTAAAAACTAGTTTAAATTAACACATTAAAAATAAAAAATTATTTTATATTTTTTAAAAAAATAAACGTAATTTATTTTTGAGCTTGAACGAAATAAAAAATCAAGTTTGGAAAAAACAAAAAATTCCAAACACAAGTAACGGTGTGCCGCTTGACCGAACCGACGCGCTTCTCTCTTTTCCTATCTTGAGACTCTTCTTCTTCTATTTCTCATTACCGTTCCGTTTCGCGAGTGATTGAAGCTAGTTACTAGTTACAGAAGAAGATGTTGCAGCTACTCTACACTGCGATTTTCTTCGAAATGATTCTCATTCTCACCCTTGTCTTCAAGACCCCACTGAGAAAACTCGTCATCGTTTCCCTCGATCGTGTGAAGCGCGGTCGCGGCCCCGTGGTGGTTTCCACCGTGGGCGCCACATTGGTGGTGGTTCTCGCGTCGAGCCTCTACAGCATGGCCAAGATCCAGCAACGCACCCTCGAGGCCGGCATAGTCAACCCCACCGACCAAGTCCTCATGTCCAAGCACATGCTCGAGGCTTCTCTCATGGGTATCTCTCAAAAACCCTTCTTTTAGCTCTTAACCTAAACCCCTCTTTTCTAGTGTTTTTTTTGTTTAGGGTTATAGTTTTTGTGTTTTTGTTTTTGTTAATTGTGGGAAAAAGGGAAATTACTTGGATGAGTAAGTGCTTGGCTACGAATTGAATTGCGGATCGTGGGATTGATTGTGATTATTGTGGTAACTTGCGCGCTGATGTTTTTATCCATGTATGTGGTTCCAGTGGTAGATGGGATTAGAAAGTTTATTTTTTACACTGATTTTATCTAAAAAGTAAAAATGGAAATATTGATTTCCGTTTTGGCTTAATTATAGAGTTGATTCCTTAATTATAATTAAAAGTTCAATTGGGCCCCTTAATTAAAAGTATGAGGACCTGATTGAACTAACAAATTGTTGCGTTTTTAAAAACGATTTGGAGGGTGTGATTGAACTTTTTAATAATTGAGGGACGCAATGAACCCTTAATTATAATTAAGGGACCAATTGTATTATTAAGCCTATCATATAGGAGCATTTTCTATTTTTTTTCAGCGCTATTTGTTGTTTTACACTGGTCTGAGTTGTAATTGACGTTCTGTATTGGGTGGCTTGTTTCAAGCTTTCACGTGAATGGGTTTTTATTTTGGGTGGGAATGGTTTAGAGTGTCTTAGGAGGGGGGACGTTAATGTGGAACTTGAGCTGCTGCAACTGGATTGGTGATCAACATGCTCCATATAATTGAATGCTTGAAATTTTAAGGGTATTTGAAGTGAGCAGTATCTTTGTCTACTTTTTTAGTTGGTCTGTGACTCTGTTCCATTATAATTCATAGTGATCTAATGTAGAAGCGGATGTTTTATGGTTATGTGTAGAAACCTTCTTGTTTGTATTGGAAATTTGGAATTTTAATATTGATTATTTGAATAGTTAGATGTTAAGAAGTAAAAAATTGGCATGGATTAGCGAGGAATAACGACATATGATTCTTATAAAGAGATTAGAATTAAAAAAAAAGGGAAGAAGAAACACTGATGGGTTCTTAATTGTCTCATTACATTGCTAAAATAAACATGATTTGATTGATTGCTTACAAGCTTATAGATTATAATTTTTTGAACTTCATGGGTGTTTTGCAATATGGTTTAGTTACCCAACTTGGTTATTTATTTATTTCATGATAATGCTTTTTTAACTGGAAATCTGAATAATGAAATGATGGTATGGTGACTGTGGTAATCTGGAGCTTTGTGATATAACTCATATTAGCTCTTTTGTTTGCTATATAATTCTATGATAATATCAAGAGTGAGTAGCCTTTTTATCTCCGTGGAAGACGTAATATAAGATTATTTCATTGTATCAATGACTAGCTTGATTGACATTGTTTGGCTTCCTTTTCATTAATATTTCAAACATCAACAAAAGCCACTTCCCGCTGTGGGTAAGCCAGCTAAAGGACACTATTTTGTTTTGTAAAATAAACTAGCTTTTAAATAAAGGCCATTTAGATCTAGCTTTTAGGGTGTGTTTGGGAGTCAAGAGGTAGAGGGAAATGAAAGGGATCAAGGGGGAAGGAAATGAAGGATAAACACTTACACTTGTTTGGAGTTTGGACGTTTCCAATTTCCAGGGAGAAAAAAACAGAGATTTGGGTAAATTAAAATGATCAAAAGTAGTATGAATCTTAAATATTACTTTCCTTTTTAATAAAAACAAGCATAGTTAAGCTAAAATAAAGGGATTTGAAAAATCTCTATTCCCTCTTAGATAAGGGAAAGGATTTTATAAGACTCCCAAATAAGGGAATGACTAACCATATCTCTTTATGGCTTTCCCTCCTAAGTTTGTCATCCAGACATACCCTTAGCAAGTTTGTCTTTTTGACATTTTTGTTGATCTTTGTGTAATTCTATCTAGCGAGCATTCTTCCATATGACCAACTCTTCTTATTGAGGCTTCTGTTGGTCTTGTCATCACATGGCCAAACCATCTTATGTGATATTTTACCATCTTGTCCTCAATAGGTGTTAGTGTTACTTCTATATTCTCTCTAGCACATTCATTTATAATTTCTTCTTCTCTTGTATGTCCTTCAATACATGTTGACATATGCTACACATAGGTTATGCTCTTGTAACCTTCTTGGTACCTTATTAGTTATTACCCAACACCTAGTACCATAAAGCACTGCTAGTCTTATGACTTTTGCTTAAAATTTTCCTTTTGAGATCAAGAAGCACCTGCCACACCTGTCAAGCACAAATAATACATTAGGCATTTCTCCTATGCATCCACTTGGCTTGAATTCTATGATCTACTTCTATCTATTTTTCTTATCAGTGTATGATAGATAAAACCTTGGCATAAGTACTTGATTAGCAGTGATGGACCAAAAAGTTGTCATAATAATAATTAATAAATTATTTTCAAGAGAAAGAATAATATTATAACAATGGGGGTAAAAGCAAAAAGACTTTTAAGCATATATAACAACATCACACATTCACACTAATAGTGTTAGAAAAAAGTGGTGGCAGGTGTACCCATTTTGTTATATGTGGGTCTATCTCTCTTTAGTATTTTTTTTTTCTTTTAAACTATTTCTAACATAGTGAATTGTTTTATGAATCTACTCTTTAAGTAAGTTCAATTTATTAGATTTAATTTAATATACCAGTTGTCTTGTGTGGACCATGTTAATAGTTTTTGTTGCATTCGTATTTCTTGCCTTAAGAGAGGGTAGAATTGTGTTTCCTGATTTGTGTTTTCTTATTATATATATATATATATATATATATATATATATATATATATATATATATATATATATATATATATATGAGGAGAGATTAACTTACACCAAGAGTAAGTCTTAGAGTTACACTTCATCCTCATCATTCATTTTCTTGGAATCTAGTGGGTGGTTGTAATAAGTCATTTTCTGTGTCATGAGTGTTGTGGGTTGGATGATTCTTTATTTAGTGCAGTTTTTATTTATTTTTTATTAATAAATATATTATTTAGTTCTTGAATTTGATCTTTCACATATAATGTGTGCAGGGTTTGTACTGTTCCTCTCTCTGATGATTGATAGACTGCACCATTACATAAGAGAGCTTCGGTCACTCAGGAAGACCATGGAAGCCATTAAGAAACAAAGCCGAAGTTTTGAAGATGGTAAAAATGGCAATTTAGAGGAACATAAAGCATTGAATGAAGAAATTACCACATTGAAGTCTAAAATTAAGAAACTAGAATCTGAATGTGAGGCAAAAGGAAATCAAGCTAAGACTTTGGAAACTGAAGTAGAGGCTCTTAAAAAGCAATCCGAAGGGTTCCTTATGGAATATGATCGCCTCTTGGAAGACAATCAGAGTCTTAGGAGTCAGTTGCAGGCCATTGAGCAGAACCCTTTGTAAAAAGAGTATGTGATTGTTGAAATATCTAGAAAAACAGTTTTTATCCTTTTGTTTTAACTCTTTTTTGAGTGTCACATACTTTCTTAATGAGGTTATAGTAGAATATTATACATAAATGACAAAACTCTATTAAACCAGTAGACACTTTTGTGGTCTCTTAATACTCTAAATTTATGTCAACAGTAAAAGAAAAATGTGGATGTTCAACGTGCAGTATATCTAGGTGATGTTTGTGGATGTTCAACGTACATTTTAGGAAGCATTTTTTGTTGTTGTAATTTTTGCATTGAACGTATTTTTAGAGGTAGAGGAATGAGTTTACAAACATAGCTTCATATGTGCAGACTTGTGTACACTGCACACATGAACCCATACCCATGTAACAATCATTAGTTATGCTTTACATACCTACACGAAAGCTCAAGTGCATTTCATGTGGTAGATGTTAAGTTAATCGTTTGCGTTGCAATCAATTACTATTACATATTTTAATAAACTTGTGAGACAAAGTTAAGTACCATTAAACAATTTAATAACGTCCTAATAATTTTTTTTTTATATATACAAGAACCTCATGAAACTATTAATAACACAAACAATTATATAAATAATGTTTGTTTACTGTCAATCACAAATGAAATAAAATTAATTTCATTTATGGATGTAGCTGACCATGTGTCATAACCACATGATACTTTTTTTTTTTAAAGAAAATAACCACATGATGTTATTAATCATTTGTGACGTCAAATTAATTACCATTAGACATTTTAATAGTCGTATGACACCATTAAATTACATGTCAATACTTATATACAATCACATTTTTTTGATAGAAAATATGCAATCACATTTTTTTTATTCTTAACCATTTATGAAATACAAATAGTTATGTTTATACATGTAATTCATGTGCACAATTACAATATATACTTTTATGAAAAAAGAGAGTCAACAAGTACTTTCATTTTAAGTTTAATTTGCCCTCACCTGTTAGTAATATAGGGTCCGTTTGGTAGAAAAATAAAATAGAGTGAGTTAAAATAAGAAAAGTTATATAAAAATAGATGAGAATCAAGGTGCATTTTAAGTATATTGAACGAGTTTGTTAATAAAGAATGATTTTATTTATAATTTTTTATATGTTTATTTAAAAAGAGTCACATTCAATGGATAAATTTTATAAAAGTCACATCATTATAGTTGACGTATTTTAATTCAAGTTTTATTAACTCACAATTTAAAATTTGAAATTACTTATTTAACGTCAAATCCTCCCATATTTTGGATGGCGGGTGAATCTCCTCGTTTGTTTTTTTTTTCTCTTAATATTGAAATTAATAAAAATTGAAATTAAATAAGTAATTTTGATTTTACTGAATTTAATTATCTATTTTTTTCCTATAATAATTGTTACTCTTTGAAGCCATATTTTCTTACCCTGATTTATAAAAAAAAATAGTTTTATTCTAAAATTTAGGAGGTAAATATTTAAATTTGACATTGATGATCAACCAAAATATGTTTTATTTTCTATAGAGCTAAATTAATAAATTTTTTTATAAAGACAAAATTAATACTTTTTAAAATTTACATAAAAATTCTAACATATTGTATCCTTTATTTTTCCACAAATGTATACAAAATATAGAGACGAACTTAATCATTTGCTTCTAATTTTTCAAAGAAATATAAAAGATATTTTTTTTAATCAAGCATAAATCACCATTTTTGTATACAACGTATCAATATGAAAAGAATACCATATCAAAAGTAGACAAAGAGAGGTGTAAAAGCAAAAAGCATAATGCAATAAAAAAAAGTATATATATATATATATATATATATATATATATAAAATAGAGAATTAAAAAAATTCCATACCATTTGTCTTATGATCCAGCCATTTAGTCGGAATAATCAATAGGAAGATTTTGAAGAAGATCCCAAATCCTTTACCCATTAAAAGAAATAAAAATCAAAGTTGTAGTGTGAGAAATTAAAGGTATTACAAGAGAAATTATATAAAATAAAAACAATATCATATCAGAAGTAAAAAAACAAATACATGTAAAAGCAATGTGCAAAATGTGTTCAAAAGATGAACATGTATTATAGCAAATTTTCCAAGTAAAAAATTACAGGGATGCACTTAATATTAATATAAGTAACAATTTTTGCACCGAAGTATAATCTTTTCAAAGAAATATAAAAGACCATACGACCATACTGTTTTGGTGAATCAATCACAAATCACCATTTTTTTTATACAACATATCAAAATAAAAACAATATCGAATTAAAAAGTAGAAGAAAAAACAGATGACGGGATTCGCTCAATAATATAAGTAACAATTTTTTTCACAAAATTATAAAAAAAGACAGGGACTTAATCATTTGCTGCTAACTTTTTCAAAGAAATATAAAATCCTATACTGTTTTGGTGAATCAAGCACAAATCACCATTTTTTGTATACAACTATCATAATGAAAAGAATATCGTATCAGAAATAGAAAAATAAAATGTAGAATCAAAATTCATAATGCGCTACAAATTTCCGTATTATAATTTTTGGTTTTCCCTGATAAATGGTCATTAAAGGCTAATTTTTTTAATTACTTTAATTATTGAACTTTCTAAATCTATTGGTTTATCCCAACTTATTACCGGAATAAATTGAATAAATACTATAAAATTAAAATTAACCTAAAATATTAATATTATTTAAAATATTCTGTAATTAATTTAATTACAAAATAATGTATTCTAAATAAAGGCTATAATTTATATAATAAGTTAATAAATTTATGATTTTCCTTTTATATAATAAGATTTAAATTAATTTTTTATTATTTTCCTGTTATACTTATTAATTATAAATAAATAATAATTAAAAATGTATTTATTACTTTGTTCTTAATTTTATTTTGCTTTTAAGGAGTGATAAGACTGATTTGATAGTAAAAGAAAAAAAAAACTGTATAATTTGTCAACTAACAAAAAGATTTATTTATTAAGTTATCAAACAAGTAACATTAAGTGATTTGATTAAATATGGAGATAAAATTCGTGAATAATTTTACCGGAAAATAAAATTTGAATTTGAAGATAAAATAAAAGACTAAATTTACAATTTTACTTAACAAAAATTAAAAACTAACTAAAATATCTTCACAAACACCTTATCACACCCTTAGCTTCTATCTTTCACTGCAATTCCTGCTTCTTACCACTATAAATTCCACCCATTTATGCAAAGACAAATTCATCAACACATTAAGTTTTCATCTCTACACCTTGCAACATTTTGTATCATCCCCCCATGAAAAAAATGGCACCATCACTTTCAACACCAATGAAATTCTTGGCCCTCTCAATGTTTTTTATATCCATCATTTATCAAGATAATGCTCAATTTCCTACACCTAACCCTAATCAAACAACCATGGTGTTCTACCTACAAGACCTAGCAGCAGGGCCTAATGCCACAGTTGTTGCCCCAGTGGCTGGCATCAATGGAAGAGTTTGGAGCTTCACCACATTTGGATCCATATTTGTGGTGGATTTCCCAGTCACACTGAGCATAAGCCCAACCTCTGAGCTGGTGGGCCAGGCCCAAGGCCTGCTCGTAGCCTCAGCCCTTGATGGGGCTAGTGTGAATGTTGCCCTTTCAATTGTGTTCAACAATTTGCAGTACAATGGAAGCACCTTGGAGCTCCAAGGTATTAGCCGTCGGCATGAGAATTATAGAGAGGTCTCTGTTGTGTCTGGCACTGGCAAGTTCCGCTTTGCAAGAGGCTATGCTGTGTTGGAAACTGCATTTTTTGATATCTCACGCTCCACCCTTCGCTTGACTATTACTATACAAACTAATTGAGAAAATTAAGTCATGTAGTATGTGGATAATAAATGGTTGGTTGTATGAGAATAATCTACGTGTTAAACCGGCTATTTTGATTATGTTAAAAGGGGCATAAACGTTGTTCTTTGAGTTTGATCTCTTTCAATTCTTAGTATTACTTTGATTATGAACATAATAATATGATTATAAGCAACTTATGCTATTGACCTTAGAGGCAACTCATGTGAGTGGTATTGACAAGCTCCCCACGAGGCTAGTTGCTCCAAATTTAATATAATTAAGAGAATTTGAATGGCAGGAAAACAAAAAGATGAAATTTTAGTCGTCAATAATATCATTTTTTATTATTATAGTGGAAGCGTCCATCTCTTTTTCTATGATCTGGCTAGGTTTTTAATGAAGCTTAACTAGAAATTCAATAATGTAAAATATTTAATATACACATAGATTGATAGATAGATCTATATATAAGTAAATAGATTTATATATTAAGTTACTTCATGAACCAATCAAATCTAGTTATATGTAATTATTATTTTTTGTGGGGGGATTTTTAGCCTATTGTGTATATTACTTTATATAATAAGATTAATTAATTATCAATTTTATTTTATATAATAAGATTTAAATTAATTTTTTTTTATCATTTTCTGTTTATATTTATTAATTATAAATAAATAATAATTAAAAGTATACTCATTACTTTGCTTTTAATTTTATTTTAAAAAACTGTTACAGTTTTAATGCATTTAATTAAATATATAATTACTGTTTTATAATATTAATAAAGGCTATCAATTTAAATGACTAAAATATTCTCCTTTATTCCTTTGTTTGATGCAATTGAAATTACTAAAAAATTCTTGATATTTTTTTTGGAGGTGGGGGAATTTTCAACTTGTTGTGTATATTACTTTGCATAATAAGATAATTTAAATGACTGGAATATTTTATTTTATTCCTTTGTTTAATGCAATTGAAATTACCAAAAAGTTCTTGTTATTTTTTTTGGGTGAGGGATTTTTAGCTTGTTGTGTATATTATTTTATATAATAATAAGATTAATGAAACCTAAAAGCAATGGGTGTAGACGTGTACTTTAATTTACATTTGACACAAGTATGCTGAGTTTGTAGGAATGACCTTAGTTTAATTTTCATATATTACATTTTTGGAAATAATTGATGAATTTTAAGTGTAATTAAATTTCACATCAAGTATTAGTTAAATGATTATCTCAAAGAATTAATGTTTGTGAGATATTTTGGGATTTCATGATTGAAAAACCAAAAATCATAATCACCAAGATTATCAAAAGAAACTAATGAAACCTAATTATTCCACATTTTGAAAATATTACGCAAATAACCTATGGTCATAACCGTAACAATCATTTCATTACGTGTGACAGTTACATGAAAGCTCAAGCACATTTCATGTGATAGATGTTAATTACTTCGTTTCATCACGTTTATAACCTTAAACCAAACACGGTTTTCCTCGAGTTAGTGAATGAAACAAAAGTATTAACTGTCACGA
Source organism: Glycine soja (assembly GCF_004193775.1). Classification (NCBI taxonomy): domain Eukaryota; kingdom Viridiplantae; phylum Streptophyta; class Magnoliopsida; order Fabales; family Fabaceae; genus Glycine; species Glycine soja. The sequence goes on from NC_041007.1 coordinate 46,989,104, forward strand.
AATCATAACAAGCCAGCTCAAGTTGTTGATGAAGATGGCATGGGATGTCCCTGCAGCAAGAGAGAGAAAACCATCTTAATATGTAACCTATGCTTTTTACGCTTAGGAACTGTAAACCTTGTTCATGAATTTCCGTTACTCACACTCACATGATAGATGACACACAAGCTTTTGAAAAAAAAAACAATAAAAATACAATCTTTAACGCTTAAGAAACCACTTAGCTTCTTGCTTCTTACTGCTATAAATTCCACTCAGCAATGCAAACCAAATTCATCAACACATAAATTTTTCACCTCTTCACATCTCAAAGATTCTGTAGCACCCTCAAAAAGATCGAAAATGACACCATCATTTTCAACACCAATGAAATCCGTGTTCCTCTCAATGGTTATGATATTGATATCCATCATCATTTATCAAGGTAATGCTCAATTACCTCAACCTATGCCTAATCAAACAACCATGGTGTTCTACCTACAAGACATAGCAAAAGGGTCTAGTGCCACAGTTACCCCAGTGGCTGGCATCAAGGGAAGCGATTGGACCTACACCACATTTGGATCCATATTTGTGGTGGATGACCCTGTCACGCTGAGCATAAGCCCAACCTCCGAGATGGTGGGCCGGGCCCAAGGCCTGCTAATAGCCTCGGCCCATGATGGGGCTAATGTGAATGTTGCCCTTTCAATTGTGTTCAACAATTTGCAGTACAGTGGAAGCACCTTGGAGCTCCAAGGCATTAGCCGTCAGCGTGAGAGTTATAGAGAGGTTTCTGTTGTGTCTGGCACTGGCAAGTTCCGCTTTGCAAGGGGCTATGCTTTGTTGCAAACTGTGCTTTATGATGCCCCAACTTCACGCTCCATAATTCGCATCACTATTACTATTCAAACTAATTGAGAAAATTAAGTCATGTAGTATGCGGATAATGGTTGGTTGTATCAGAATAATGTGTTAAACCAGCTATTTTGATCTTTGAGTTTCATCTCTTTTAATTCTTAGTATTACTTTCATTATGAACTTATGGGGAGAAACACGGTATTATATTTGACCATATATAATCTAATAATAAGCAACTTATGGGCTTGACCTTAGATGCACCTCATGCATCATCATGCGATAAATATCACCTTAAGTAAGCATAACACGTTTATAGTAAATAATTCTTTTTAAGTTTAGAGACTTCATCTTCTGACAAGCATGTAAACTTGGACGTTAGAGTCTTCATATATAACTACTAAAACTTGGCTAACAAAGATTGTAAGAGATTTTGGGTCAATTTGTTTAAATTTATAAGAAAATATTTTTTAATAAATAAGTAAATATTTATATTTTTACGTATTTTTTAAATTATTTTTACTTAAAATATTTTTTTTTTGTTTTTTTAATAAGTAAATTGTATCTAGTTATTAAAAAGGTACTTTCTTTTTAATAAAATACTTATTTTAAAGTTAAGTTTAAACTAACTCACTCTTTAGTTTCACCTCGAATATTCCTTGTGTAGGACTAGGGCCAGTACTAAGCATATCATGTGAGTGGTAGTGACAAGCTCCTAAGGAGACTAGTTGCTCTAAATTTCCTATAGGACAATTTGAATGGCAAAATAAAAGATGAAATTTTAGTCGTCAATAATATCAATTTTTATTATTATAGTGGAAGGTCCATCTCTTTCTCTATGATCTGGCTAGGTTTTCATTAAATGAAACTTAATTATATCACAGTCAAGAAGATTGGCATTCGCCTTAAAATAGGGTAGTTTTGTAAAGATCGTGACCAGGGTGCATTGGATAGGGACCAACAATTTTCCTCTATCATAGATATAGTTTCCTCTCAATCACGCTGCTCATAAAGTAAGTTATTAGATCTTCTATTAATTCATGAATCGTGGCGAATCAAACTCTCTAAAACTACACGACAATCAAAAGACACCGCAAGTTCTAATGCAGAAAGTGACACTTCTATCAAACTTTTATCATCCAAAAGAACAACACTTGTTCCGTAGCTATCAATCAGATTTTTCAAACAAAAGAGAAGCTTAGATGCGGAAAATTCACATGAAGATATGCGTAAAATCTGGATAATTTTAAAAAACAATATTGTCAAGAGAGAAAAAGAATGTTATGAAATAATACTGTGTTCAATAACATATTAATACGTACGATAAGTTTACAGATTTTTATAATAATTATTTAAAAATTTATGTAAATCATGATTCATAATTAAATAATAATATAAAATTATTTTATACTATTAACCATTAAATTCTATTAACAAATAACTTAAAAAAATGTATACTAACAATAAAAGAACATAAGAAAATATAAATAATCTTGCTCTTATTAAAATGATGTCCCCTTAAGAGTGTGTATAGCTGTAAATGACACAAATTAAACTTTAGGAACAACTTTTGGGTTATGCCTAGAAGAAAACGAGTCCAAGCAAATAACTCCACCTATTTCCACTCTTCCACTAGAGTGGTGGTGACAGACATTGGTACCATACTTTATCAACACATCACTCTGTTCGCATAAACCACACCAAAAGATACCAAGATGGATGACAATGAGAAACAACATCTACAACCCCATGTAGAGTTGCCAATAGATGTTTCAGTCAGCAAAACACAATCAAATTGCAAGCCTCAAATCCAAATCCAGTCTTTGTCCTCTATCCTGACACAATTCCATGCAGGGTACTTCAGGATTAGTTTGTCCCTCGCAAGCCAAGCCGTTCTATTGAAGATCCTCATTGAACCAATCCAAGATGCACATGCTCTTAGACGTTTGTTTTCATCCTTACCCTCTTCTGTCCACACCCTCCTATGGTTCCTAGCCTTGTTCACAGTAGCCACACTCTCTTTTCTTTACATTCTAAAATGTCTCTTACACTTTGACATGATTAAGGATGAGTTCTTAAGCCATGTTGGAGTAAACTACCTTTTTAACCCCTGGATCTCTTGGCTCCTTTTGCTAGAATCATCACCATTCCTCTCCCCAACAACACTTTATTACAAAGTACTTTGGTGGGTGTTTGTTTCTCCTTTGGTGATGCTTGATGTGAAGATTTATGGCCAGTGGTTTACAAAAGGGAAGAGGTTTTTGTCAATTGGAGCAAATCCAACAAGTCAATTGTCTGTGATTGGGAACTTGGTGGGTGCACAAGCTGCTGCACAAATGGGTTGGAAAGAGAGTGCACTTTGCATGTTTTCTTTGGGTATTACACATTATTTGGTGCTTTTCGTGACACTCTATCAGAGATTGGCAGGGAACAATAGTGTCCCTTCAATGCTGCGTCCAGTGTTCTTCTTGTTCTTTGCAGCACCTAGTATGGCAAGCTTGGCTTGGAACTCCATTTGTGGCAAGTTTGACACCACATGCAAGATGCTGTTCTTCCTCTCTTTCTTCCTTTTCATGTCCCTCGTAATTTGATTTCTTTCTTTTAGTTATATCAAAGGGAAAATAAAAGATTTCACAAAAAAAACAAATTTAAGGTTCTATCATTTTGCTTGGAAGTCTTATACAGGTTAATTAAGATATTAATCCTCAAACTGAAATTTTGGTCTCTAAACTATTTGTTTAAAAAATTTGGTCTTTGTTGTTATTAAAAATAGTCTCTAACGTTAATGTCCTCTATTAAGTGTTGAATTGTTTAGTTAAGTGACCACGTGATTGGTGTATGTTCATGAGTGATTGTTATTCCGTGTCACAAATCTTCTCATAGGTTGTTATTATGTCTTCATGGGTGTTTGAAACTTTAGGATTCAATAATGATTTTTTTCTTTTTCTTTCCATTTTAATAACATAATATTCTAATTATTTATCTAAATATAATAAAACTTATGTGATATGTATGCGATATACACTCACATTTAATCTGTCTTATTTCATAACATTTTATCACTTGACTGAAGACATTAATAACATTAATTATTTTTAATAATGACAAATTTTTAAGGGATCAAATTTTTTTAAAAAAATAGTTTAAGGATCAAAAATTGAAAATCCTATAATTTGAGTACTAAAAACTTAATTATCCAAATATATGTCATATATATACCTTAAATTAATGCTGGCTTAAGTACATAACAAAATTTCTTAGTAGTCGATGGATCTAAGTTTTTCAAGAAAAAATACCGGTGCCAACTTTGAACTGGTATGCTGTCAAAATGTTTACGTTTCTTGGTATTCTCATGCTTGATTTGTTTCATTTGTCATGTTGAAGTATCCAAGTTGCATTCCACTTCAAATTAAGCTGGTCTATAACCTTAGTTGTTACAACTTGCAATATAATGGATAAACTTGGACAATTCACTTCGTAGTGTTTCTCTCAAAATGAGATTTTTGAATCTTTATATTATAGTTTTCCTAATGAAAAAAATTATCACATGATACAAAATGACTAATTGCCTTTGTTATGTGTATTTGAACAAACAGGTTTCAAGGCCTCTCCTATTTAAGAAGTCGATGAAGAAGTTCAATGTGGCATGGTGGGCTTATTCTTTTCCTCTGACGGCTTTGGCACTGGCTTCAGCAGAGTATGAACATGAAGTTAAGGGAGTCATGGCTCATGTGATTATGTTTGTCTTGTCATCGGTCTCAGTTTTGGTGTCTCTCATTTTAATGGTTATCACTGCTCTCAACATTAGCAAGCACGTCCTTAGTCGCTCGCAACCATCTTAGTTTAGAACAGAGAAACATTGATGGCAACGTGATTATGAATTCATTATTACTCATGGCAATTTAATTTATATATATCCACAGATAATGTAAAATTGTTGTTTAATATAAATGTCTAATAGGACTTCGCTCTATTGTCACAATATTGTATTTATTAATATGATGTGGCCATGGAGTAAATCTTCACTAGATGCTTGTGTATATATAATGGTAGAGCTTGAGAATATTTTTTGTTTTGAAATACCAAAATAATTAAGATTATCTTGTACACCTTAAATGTAATAGTTTTTATGATATCGTTACTTCCTTAAAATATAGTTACTTGTAAGTGATTTTAAGTACTTATTGATAAGCTTTTATATATATATATGTACATATATAACAATGATCTTACTGTTAGAAATTATTACTGGTTGTTGATGTCAATAAATGATAGCATCATAAAATATCGTCATCAAAAGTGTCATATAAACAATATTTGATTATTGTAAAATTAAATTTTCATTTTTCTACGTACAAAAAAAATTCACTTCGCTTTCTCCCATTAAGTTTCCATACTTTCATCCATTCCATAGAAATTTTCTCTATGTTCTCTTAAGCTTTCACAAGTAAAATTAGATTTCTTCCCTCTCTCATTCATTAACTCTAAGCTCTCTCATTCTTTTTCTTGAGACATGATAACAATTATAATAAATTACACTATTTTATGAAATTATATAAATACCTTTTACTTTTTTTCTACCCCTACACTAACATCTCTTAATTATTGAAAAATATATACCGACATGACATCTTTTTATTCATTACATTAACTCTCCTTAATTATTTGAAAAATACTACACCAAACTCCCCAAAGGAGAGGTTATTATAAATATTAAAACAACATGAAGTATTTGTGTAACTTCACAAAAATTTATAGAATATTTGTGTAATTTACTCTGATAATTATAATTAGGAATGATTTTGGATGGTGTTGAAATGTGTTAAGAGAATGTTTGTGTAAGTTATTCTAATAATTATAATTAGGAGATGGTGTTGGAATGTGTTGTAGATTGTGTAAGACATCCTTAGGGAGATTGAGTGGGTCAACTCAATTCACCTTTAATTTACCAAAAAAAAGATTAGATTGAGTGAGACTCATTTTAAGAAGGTTAAAAAGGATTTTTCATAAAAAGATTTTGAAAATTAAAAAATTAAAAAAATATCATACAATAAATAACATCAATAGGAAACCCTTAATATCATATTTAAATATTTTTCATAAAAGATCATTTTCAACATTATTCTTCTATAACCATTCAAGTATTTTAACATATTTAAATGAGTTGTCTCAAATTGTCTTTTGCTAAGTAAAAAATAAATTATCCATTCAAGTATTTCCTCTTAATAAATAAAAAAAATATTTAAATTAATGAACTTTATGTTAAATTTTAGTTTATAATTAAAAAATTTATTGAAATAACCTCCAAAATAATTTTTTTCCACAATATATATATATATATATAAATTTTAGTGATCATACTCTCAATGTAAAATAATAATTTTATATTATTATTAAATTACAAATTATTGATTGTATAATTTTTAAAATAATTATTATAAAAATCAATAAATTTATCTCTAATTTGTTGTGATGAATCACAATAAAATTATTTTACTTTTTCTGTGCATAACCTATTTCTCATATGCAAATATTTCAAAGTATTCTAGAACCTGGCCGTTAAGAAAAGAACCAACAAATTGCTACACTTGTACTAATAACCCCACACATCTAACATGCAGATGTACATTCTGTCACTCTCACACCATTAACATGACATCCATATGACTTCATGTGGCGTGTTTTGTTGTGGGCTCCTTTTTAGGTAAGTTCATGCACTTTGGAAAGCCCAAATCAGTGTGGGCTGTCACCATTTTTCTTCATCTTGTCTATGTCCAAAATTAGATTACCACCTGATTAAACAACTGCTTCCATGTCTCACGGAGCTTTGTACTATTGGCAATGGCAGCAACCCTATAATCATAAACTAGTGACTACGGGTAAGTTGAGTCCAGTGAGAAAAAAGGTTAAAGTCTAAACTAATTGAATGAAATTAGATTGATTTTTAGAAAAGTTCTTATTTTAACCTAATCAATTTTGAATTTGTTGAGGTGAAGTTATTGTGTTAAAATTCAAAATTCAAATCGGACTAAATTAAAAGTTGAGTTAGGTTGAACATGCTTACCATATACTTTCACCAAGATTATATATAAGCATGTTTGGATAAAAAAGTAGAAGTATTTTTGGGAATTTTTTAAAGCTTTTCAAAAACACTCATGACTTCTATCCAAACCGATCTTATATCATGTAGAATGAGAGTCAACACATTGTTGCACTAACTGGAGGAGGTATCTTAGGCTTTCAAATCATCAAGAATAAACCAATCAAATTCAAAAGTACCATTTTAAATGATTCAAAAGCTCATAGTTCATATACAGACCAAAATGATTCAAATCAAAGGCACAAAACCATCATTACTCATTGGATCGCAAAGCCCAAAAATGACAAAGATAAACATTAATAATTACATGTCAAGCTCGTGTCACGCGTATAACAAGGGTTTAGAAGTATACATGTAAAATTATTTTTAAAAAAATCCTCTTTTCATAGCCTTCTTTGACAGAAAAATCTCACCTCAGAACAAGCGACATCTACAATATATCATGAACCAAAAATTGTATTTGAAGATCAGAACAAAAAACAGACAACTTGATTTCAGTTTCTCGGTTCAAATAATTAAATTTGCAATTTGTGAGCTGGGCATGCATGTCAGGCCGAACAAAGTCTGCTAACCAACGTGCCCCTCAACCTATGAAAATCCTATTTCCTGTTTGTGTCTTTGTTCCCAAAAAAACCACATGATTTAACATATGTAATCAATTTCCAGATTTTGTTATCTTCTGAATTAACGCAAGCATGTAGATTGAATAGCATGCTATCATTTCAACGGCTAAAATTATGTTTCACAAAATTAATTTGAAAATTGAAAAGTTAGTTAATAATTAGAAATTGAAATTTGATAGTTGAAAGTTGAAAAATTAACTTATTAAACTAGAAGTATTTGATAAAACCAGTTGTTAAACTAATTAAAAAGTGTAAAATAATAAAAATAAAATAAAATCATGATTTATTTAAAAAAGATATCAAAAATATATTAAGAATAAAAGTGAGAGAGAATATAATAAATTAATTAGTGTTTTAAAAAACTATATTGAGTAACATTTTAAAAAACATGAGAAACTATCAAAAAACTATTAAAAAAAGATTTGTTTACCAAACAATCAAATAAGAAATAACTAAAAAAAGATTTGTTTACCAAACAATTAAGTAAAGTTTTCAGCTATTAAAAAAATTAAAATTTAAAAAAAATATCTTACCATACATAAACTTATTGTGTCCTACTTGATACCACTTGAAAAAAAAAATCATATAAACTAACGCTTTAACTAGATTAGTGTTCCATAGTCTGAATGATATATAAGGAGAAAAAAATACTAAGAAAAAGATATATAATTTTTTTTTGAGTTGATATATACTTAGTTTTTTCAATAATAAATCATATATCTAGTTTTGCACATAAAATTAATAATAAATATTTTTATTAAATTAATTATTTATTAAGAATTAAATATTTAAATAATTATGTAAAAAAAAGGTTTTAACCCCCTTTAATACATTTATGAAACCTCACTAAAAATTAATTTTGTTGATATGAAGTAACTCACAAGCACTATATTAAGTAACTCGCGTGAGTTTCTTTTGCCATTTGAGCGTAGCTTTTTTGGAATGCAAAGAAAGCACCATTGCTCCAGAAAGCAACCAGTGTTTTTTACTATTTAATAGGCCACTTACTTTTATATATTAAATATTAGGATATATTTATTTATAAAAAATTAATTAATTAAAATGTAATTTATATTTATTTATTATTTAAAAATTAGACTATATGTTAATATTGTATTTTTCTCATAAAGATATTATTAATTTAAGATTGATTTCGTTTATTTAAATTATCAGTACATAGTATTTTTCACGTATAATAAAATTATTTGATTAAAAAATAGTGTATATTTTTATACAAATTTCAATCTTATTTTTACATTTTAAATTTTGAAGAGAAAATTTCATGGGTTTGGCCACGTTGCTTCTAATTCTGTGGGGAAATTTGGAGAAAGCAATGTCCATGGCATAAGACTTGGCCTAGACAAAGGCATTGCTCTGTTTCTAGCAATTGTTTTGCTAAAAAAGACAAAGAGGGATGAGGATAAGCCAATTGAACACTTTGTTGAGGAGCTAATTAGCTAGCCAGGCAAGATACCTGAGGCACTTGTTTCTTGAAAATTGGTGCATTTTTTTATTCAGATTGTAAGGATCTCATTGCAAATATAACAGGTTGTGCCGTAGTGAGATCAATACGAGAACATTGTTTATGTTAAAAAGGTTATTGCCAGCATGTTATTGACAGATTGGTAATTTATGTCAACTCAAAAAATGTTCATCAACAATCATTAAATGCGTAAATCAATTAACATGAGATAGTTTCAGCTTAATCAGATGTCTCTGAATTTGAATCTAAGATATGCATGCATTAAATAGTTAAGAAGAAAAATTTACTTAGAAGAAAAATTTCATCTGGGATAATGATCCTAACCAGTTGAAATTTGAAGTTTTTCTAGAAGGTTAATTTATGCCTAGATAACCCAGTTTTCTCGGTGAGATTGTAGAGGACCAATGCAACTACTCTCCAACCATGGAAGAATATTATAGTTTGTTTGATTTGTATTTGGGGTTGACTTGGTTCTGAATTTTCATCAGAGATATCTCAACGTTTAGTGGGGGTTGACCAAATTGTGATTCTAGAATGCTGCTACTTGTCTTGTTTGTAATGTGTGTGCTGCATCATTCATCCTAATGTACTTCACAAGACGAGAAGTCATGATTATCAATTGAATTTAGCCACCGACCAATAACACTCACTGTTTAGTGACCATAGCTATATCCGATTGATTTTTCATTTTCATCATCAATTTTCTTTTTTTGGTCATTTAGCAATCAAATTTGCTATGACAACTTGGTTTTCCAACGAAAAATGACCAAGTTACTCACCAATTCCGTGGTTAAATCCTTAAAATTCAGGTTTTTTGACTATATATGTTATGTAGCAATTGACAATCCAAACTGATTTAATAACTGAATTAGCTTATTTATCATGATCCGAGTATAATTAAACTCAGATTTATTAATTAAGATTTTAAATTCAAATATTATGAATGAAAGAATTATGATTAGGAAGAAAGACATCACAAAAAATAAATAGTCAAATTTTTTAACAAAAGTTAATCATAAACAAAATTGAATGAACACATTACACACATAAACTAATTTTTATTTAATTTTTGGGGGGGATAGTGGTTGATGTGTTGATGGATAGAAACTCCACATGACGCAATATTTGTTGCATATTCGCTTTACTTTAAAACATGTGACCTGTAACGCTGTACTGGTTTGGTGCAAGAGATTGGAATTTTTAATGAGTTGATAAATTACTTTTAACCAACTTCGGGTTTTGGGAATTTTATCTCTAAACCTAACAATATCACGAACAAATAAATAGAGTCATTAAAAAGTAAAAAAAAAAAAGAAGTTATTAACACAAGTAATTTGACTCTTCAATCCTTTAATCAAAGTCTAAACTTCAATATTTGACTTAAACATAAAATGACAACGCAAGATATTACTTTATCCAAAAAAAAATGAATAGACCTGGTGAGACACAAATTATATTTCCTGGTTATAAAAAAGTAAAAAAGACAAATAAAGCCAACAACTAATTAAGGACAATGAGAGACATTTCTCCAAAGGGTGGCCACCTTGGCTCCCTATGCTCATGTCCATTGGAATCAACCATCTCAAATAATTGAAGAGAGGTTGAAGCCAATTCCAAGTAGGATATGATGGGTTCAGTTGGGTGTCTTTAGAAAATTGCTATTCTTGCTTTGTTTTTGTTTCTTCTTTCAGATGTATCAGAAAAAAACCGATTGGGAGTTGGGACATGCCTTGCCCTCCTTGTTCTTTTTCCCTAGCCTTGTTTTTATCTGAGTTAATTTACTTTTTCACCCAAATTAAAAAAAAAGAGATTTTGATTTTCAAAGGATCTCATCATACCTACCAAAGTTGGGTTTTCATGCCTTAATTTGCTACTTTTGAACAAAAGTTACTATACCATATTCTCTTGTAATGGCCAAGGATGGCTCTAGGAAAATACACAGATAAACCCAAAAATATCTCCAAGGATGTTTGAGCCCAGAAATATTTTTACGGATGAAGCTGGAATAACTAATATAGATTTAAACTTTTGTTCTCCACACGTATATTTAATTTTAATCTATTTCCCACGTGAAAAAACGTTTTTAAATTAATATATAGGAAAATTTTCTTATTATAGTTACTGTTGTCACGTAGAAAAAAAAAATTGATAACGTGTAAAGACGGAAATTTAGAACATCTACCTAATGACAGACTAAATTGAGAAGAATTTTATGTATAAAAAACAGTTTAGTTCTTTTCATATGAATGAAAAGGAAAATAAACGTCGCATATAAAAATAAAAGTTTAATTAAACCTAATACATTCTATACACCAAATATAGATAGGATTTTTTTAGAGGAAAAACATATACAGGATTATGTTTATGTTCATTTAAATGACTTTATTTCTATAAAATAATCACTTTTTTTTATATCAACTTCTAGAGCTTAAAAATGATTTTTTTTTAAACTAAATCAGTTTCCGGATCTTAGCTGCAATCATAACAATCCAACATTTTACCAAAACATATTAATTCTTTTAAAATTTATTTATGGAAATATATACATTTTAAGTATAGGTGAAAAATGGCCCAATTTAGCAGAATTCGTCTGATAAATTGTAGTATTTGAGTTTGAAATTTTAAGTCTAAAATTTTATACATTTTTATTTTGATTCAATCATGATCTAATCCGAGCAAAAACCCATGAAAGACTTAAAAAAAATCAGACTTTTACATTTATTAAGCCTTGTTCTATAACACCTTCAAAAAATTAAGAAGAAAAAGAAGAAAAAGAAGCCTTGCTCTCTAGTAAGTCCTAATTAAATTTAGACTTTTAAATCAACTACCTATGATCCCCAACTTGCATCAGACTGAGAATCATGTTTTGTTACCTCTAATTTTAAGGGTATATCCAACCAAAAAAAATATGCAACAGGTTACATAATATAACAGAATGTACAGGGGAGGATGAAATATTGAATAATTGTTTTATGCTATTTAAAGTTAACGAGAGATTGATAGAACAAGGGAGAATGAAGTATTGAATAATTGAATCATAAAGAATCTAATGTTAAGGGAATTAGCATCTTGCCTCGGTCAAAAATGAGATCACTAGCTACAAACACTAGCACTCTACAACAATTGTGATCCTCAAAAGCATGTCCACTAAAATTCTGCCACTAACATTGCTTTTCACCAACACCTAGTGAGACAACCCATGACCCACAATGAACAAAACCTTCAACCCCATTCCCTCTGGCTGTGATCCAATTCTCATCATCATCATCATGTCTTGCCCAACATGGCACCCCAGAAGACAGGGCCAACATTCTGACCCTCCCAGCAGCCAAAGCTTCAAACTTTCTAGTTTTGTGAATCAAATTGCCTAAACTTTTTGACTCTTCCATAGAACTCCAATAGCCTTGTTCAAGAACACTTGTTGGGGAACTTGAATTAGACTCCAAAACTTCCTTATTGAAACATAATGTTTTCTCAATAAATGGATGCTTCAATAGTTCACTAGCCTTCCACCTCTCTTGTGGATTCCTCCTTAAGCACTTCCCCAAGAAATCCTTTGCTTCGTTGGACAGAAAACAAGGAATCTCAGGCACTTCACTAGAATATGCAATATGGTAAAGCGCTGAAAAAGGGTCTTCCACATTAGGCCATGGTGCACCACCGGTTACCATTTCAATCACAGTGCACCCAAGTGACCAAATGTCACTAGCACACCCTTGCTCCTCCCCACGCGCCACCTCCGGCGCCAAGAACATCGGCGTGCCTCCGATCGCCGCCGTGGAATCCGCCACACTCTTGGCACACCCCAAGTCGCCAATTTTGGCTCCATCTTCACCAATTAAGATGTTGGCACCCTTGATGTCACAATGCACCAACCCTTTTGAATGCAAATAGTCCAGCCCTTGCACGATTTGCCTCGTGTAGCGTGCGATGACGGACTCCTCAAAGAGTCGGCCATCGCACCGGCGAGTTGCCGCCTGGGCAAGTGTGCCGAAGGGCATGTACTCCATGAAGAGGTTGAACAAGAGCTTGTTGTTCTCCATGGTAATGTCACACCCTTTGTATGCAACCACATAAGGACTACTTAGAGAGGACAATATTTTTTGCTCCCTTTTTAGAGGCTCTGATTGTGGAAGCTCCGTTGACTTGACGGCGAAGACACCGCCACGGCATGTGGCGGTGGAGACGGTGGCTGATGAGCCTTGGCCTATGGTGTGGCCTCTATGCCACTCCATGTTTGAAAATAAGAAGAAAAAAGTAGAGGGTTTTGTTAAGTGTTTTGAGTTGGTTATTGTGGCCTTTTATATATGTGCAATTGAATAGAGACACTTTTGAGCATAAGGCTTTTGTTTGAAAGATTCTTTTTTAATTGTTGGCTATTTAATTTGGTTGGCGCACACTCTCTATCTATCCTTTCTTCTCTCTCTCTAGAGTTGTCAACGTGGAAAAGTTTTGGTGGCTCAGGTTTTTCGTCGGCAATGGCTGGGTGGTTCACACGTGGAAAAAGGGTTTTAATTTATGATTGGAGGTTAAGTGTTTGCAATTTGGGAAAGGCTTTAGATTGGTGCAAATTAAGGGGATTAAGAGTTTGGATGAGGTAGATAGGGTGCCAATAATCAAGGGTAGATTCCTTGTTTTGTATCACAGTTAGCTAAACTTTGAAAAAATTAATGTGGGGATATGCATGTGGTATAAGTTGGGTGGGAACGTTGAAGTCTTGAACCACCCAAAACGGTTGAGAGTTTGGTATCTTTTTTTAAGTTAGTTTTATTTTTATGGTAGAGGGTTGAATTTTGTAGTTGTAGTGTGAAATGTATGGCCTTGACAAATTACAAGTCGTATAGGTATATAAGGTGAGGACTAGTATAAGTCAACTGGTGCAGGTGTTTTTGGTAGCAATCAAAATACACAGAAAAATTCATTATTTTGCCCTGTTCTTCGATATTTATTTATGCATTTGGGATGACCCTAGTCGTGTCATGAGTCGTTCCACTAATTTCCCATAAAATATGTTCTAGAATTTTTCCGTATGGACTTAATTATGAAGATTCATAACGTTTCTCGTGAAATAATATAGAATAGTCAAATACTTTTAATATATTTGTTAAGTACATTTTATATAAATTTTATTAAATAAAAATAACTAAAGTCAGTTAACAATACTCACACTAAATGTATTTAATAATTAAAAGGCGTAAAAGCTATCTTATTAACATTTTTCTTGTAACTTGTCTCGACGTTGGAACAGAGATGACATTTTCGGTGAGCCAATGCATATTTTTGAAGCTTTCAAAAATTGAAGGATCATATGAAACTCGTTGAAAGGTGAGAAATACAAGTAGAATTTGTATTGTTCTATTTAATGCCAAGCAATAAGAGAATTGTTTTATATTTTGGTTTTCGATCATAAACCTTAACTGTGTGCGTATTAAGATAAATATTGATAGCCTATACGATTTTTTACATATTATTTTTAAATGTAAAAAATAATACATGGTTGTAGCTAGCTTTAGGCCAAATAGACAGTTCCTTATGCTTAAAACTATCTTGATACATGTGTTCAACTTATTTTCACTAATGTTATGAGCATGGACGTATACAAGAAATCATCAAAGAGGGAGGCTGAATTTATTTATTTTACTTTAACTATTTAAATATCTAACTTCTAAAAAATAAATATTTAATAAATAATAATTTTTATAAAATTATTTATTAATTTTA